>NC_091480.1:78627676-78984655 GCF_036971445.1 Narcine bancroftii | reverse complement strand
TGGTTTTCAGATCTTACAGGAGGTATGTGTCTACACCTACAATCAAATTATGACAAAGAAATACACACAAATACAATGTTGGAAATAAACAGAAGGGAAAGCTGCAAAGAGAAAATACAGGTTAATACTGCAGGGATAGGTCTTTCATCAGAATTCTGTCCTGATGAACCACTTATATCCTACAGATTAAATTGTTTTTTTTTTCTCTCTCTACAATGATTGATTGTTCCACTATGTAGTTCTGGAAATTTCTTTATTTGCACTTTCATTTGACCTTTGATGTGGTAAGAACCTGGATAAAGAAAAATACATTTAACATTTTTAATGCCTTAAGGATGTTCCAGAGCACTTTATAGCCTCCCACTGTTGAGAAGTTGGGAAACAGGACAGCAATAAGCTCTACCACCATACTGAGATAAGAACTAGATCACGTTTTTGGTGCTGCACGAGACAAACACCGAACGTCAATCAGGGAAAAAGAACTCCATTTATTAATTGATGAGGGCTCTTCTGCAATGACTGGGGCAGATATTTGATGCGGTATTCAAAACGCTGCAGATGTGACACTAAAACTACGACTATTGGTAATGTATTGGGGTATCACCCTAGATTTTATGATCTAATCTCTGGAACAGGGATTGAGTCCATAATAATCCACTCACTCAGCCATGCAATGCTTAAAATTATAACATGGGGTGGGGTACAGAGGGAGATGATAATAGCTGGGGATAAATATACCTACACCTCGCTCTCCATCAAGACTTCAGTCCTACAGCATACAATTCAGATTTCTAATTTCAGATATTATTGCTCAAAAATCAATAGAAAATTGTCAACTTTCAAATGCAAACATTAAAAGTTGCATTTTTGAACTTTTGAAAAGATCAAAAATTCTATACATCCCAAATCTATTTGAAATGAAATCACAAAATCACAGTAACACACACTAAGTTATGGTTAGAGCCTTACCACATCTCCAACGTAGTTGTGCAGCATTCTAATTACTGATGCTCCTTTGCTATAAGAAATTGCATCAAATATTTCATCCACTTCTGCTGGATGTCCTACAGTGACCTTTTTAAAAAGAGAAATGTTGCTTTAAGCATGTTTAAAAGATGAAGCATTTCAACCATAATGGAAGCACATTCACTCTACAGGCAATGAACCCCAACTAAGTGGTACTTAAAAGTTAGTCGTATCAGACTTAAATAACTATACTTTAATTCTAAATCTACATTTCAGTAGATCTGCCTTTTCTAAATTCTAAATCTGCCTTTCAGGACTTCAAATGCCCCTAGAACTTCACACTTAGAAGTCTCTCCCCCCACCCCCCCCTCCCCCCTCCCAACTAATATGTAATTACTGCAGTAATGTAGGATGGACATACAAAAAGCAATTTTGTAACAGCCAAATAAATGTGAAGGATAAAACCAAACACTAGAGTGCAGGAACGTGCTCTTCAACGTGTAATGTTTGTGCTGACCATATCAGATTAAACTAATCCCATCCACTTGCATATGATCTTTATCTCTCTATTGCCTGCCTGTTCATATTGTTTTTTTTTTACATTTTATTTAAATTTGGACATACAGCACAGTTACAGGCCATTTTGGCACACGAGTTCGTGCCTCCCAATTTTTACACCCAATTAACCTACACCCCCCCCCCCACAGACTCAGGGAGAACATACTAATAGACTACACACGATTGGAAACCAAGTCCCAATCACTGGCACTGTAAAGGCGTGTAAATATCCCTTAAAGCTTGCTATCATATCTGTTTCTACCAACCTTTCACAATTTCCCCCCTACCCCCCAACCTACCAGCCCAGTGCATTCCAAGTAGATATTATTAGGGTAAGAGAGGTGATGAATGTGCAAGGGAGGCTTTCCCCATTTCACCTTAAAGCTATGGTATTGACATTCCCACTTTGGAATAAAGATCATCTACCCTCTGCCTCTCCATCAGGTTGTCCCTCAGCACAGATGCTTCAGAGAAATAATGTGTCCAGACCCTCCTGATGTATATTCCTCTCTAATCTGGACAATGCTTCTGCATCTCTCCAAAAGTTCCACATTCTTCCTGTCATGTGGCAATCAGAACTACACACAATATTGCAAATATGGGCCAACCAAAATTTGATGCACAACTTTCGACATTTACACCGTGACATTCCACCATGTTCAGTGCTGGTAGCACTGCTCTTCATTTTTAAGTAACAGTCAACGACTTGGAGAAGGTGACACAGAGCAATTTTAAAAAATCTGCCAACTTTTAGATGAGAATGGCAATAGATGCAGGAGCATATAATCATGACCAGTTTAGAAAGGATGCAAAAGATGTCTACATTGACGCAGAATTCAAGGACTAACAAATGAAAGAGAAGTTAACCAAGATAGGCAAACAGAATTTAGACAACTTTAGGCTTCATACTTTTTTACTTCCACACATTCATTCATATATTATCATCAATCTATTTACATTCTGTGCATTAATTAAACACTTTCCCCAGTGATGTTGATGCAACAATTCTGAGGTTATATGGCACGTTTTTCAGTAGATTACATCTGCTCAAAGATGGAGTTTGGCACCAAACATGACCCCTCGCACAACTCCTGTGCATCCCGTCACGCTTTGTGTCTCTAATTAGTAGTACCATTACTTTAAAAAGTACCTTACCTGTCGAGCATGATACTCACTCAATTCAAGTTGGAAAAGCGCATGTCATTCCACTACTTAATGAGCACTCTGAATCACTGTACACTAACGCTATTTCAGCGTCACCGTGCTTTCAGTTGATCCAGCAGTGGCTCAATGGCCACCGTTGATAGCCATAATCCCCCACACGGCCGAAACCGCTGTACCAGTGCAGGGGAACTGAGAAGGGGTCCGTTCCCATGGCGCTGGTACAGCTGCAGCGGGGCCCGGGCGGGCGGGCGAGGGGGGCAGCGGGGCCCGGGCGGGCGGGGCGAGGGGGGCAGCGGGGGCCCGGGCGGGCGGGGCGAGGGGGGCAGCGGGGCCCGGGCGGGCGGGGCGAGGGGGGCAGCGGGGGCCCGGGCGGGCGGGCGAGGGGGGCAGCGGGGCCCGGGCGGGGCGGGCGAGGGGCAGCGGGGCCCGGGCGCGGGCGAGGGGGGCAGCGGGGCCCGGGCGGGCGGGGCGAGGGGGGCAGCGGGGCCCGGGCGGGCGGGCGAGGGGGGGCAGCGGGGCCCGGGCGGGCGGGCGGGGGGGGCAGCGGGGCCCGGGCGGGCGGGCGGGGGGGGCAGCGGGGCCCGGGCGGGCGGGCGGGGGGGGGCAGCGGGGCCCGGGCGGGCGGGCGGGGGGGGCAGCGGGGCCCGGGCGGGCGGGCGGGGGGGGGCAGCGGGGCCCGGGCGGGCGGGCGGGGGGGGGCAGCGGGGCCCGGGCGGGCGGGCGGGGGGGCAGCGGGGCCCGGGCGGGCGGGCGGGGGGGCAGCGGGGCCCGGGCGGGCGGGCGGGGGGGCAGCGGGGCCCGGGCGGGCGGGGCGGGGGGGGCAGCGGGGCCCGGGCGGGCGGGCGGGAGGGGGGCAGCGGGGCCCGGGCGGCGGGCGGGGGGGGCAGCGGGGCCCGGGCGGGCGGGCGGGGGGGGCAGCGGGGCCCGGGCGGGCGGGCGGGGGGGGCAGCGGGGCCCGGGCGGGGCGGGCGGGGGGGGGCAGCGGGGCCCGGGCGGGCGGGCGGGGGGGGCAGCGGGGCCCGGGCGGGCGGGCGGGGGGGGCAGCGGGGCCCGGGCGGGCGGGGCGGGGGGGGCAGCGGGGCCCGGGCGGGCGGGGCGGGGGGGGCAGCGGGGCCCGGGCGGCGGGCGGGGGGGGCAGCGGGGCCCGGGCGGGCGGGCGGGGGGGGCAGCGGGGCCCGGGCGGGCGGGCGGGGGGGGCAGCGGGGCCCGGGCGGGCGGGCAGCGGGGCCCGGGCGGGCGGGCAGCGGGGCCCGGGCGGGCGGGCAGCGGGGCCCGGGCGGGCGGGCAGCGGGGCCCGGGCGGGCGGGCAGCGGGGCCCGGGCGGGCGGGCGAGGGGCCCGGGCGGGGCGGCGAGGGGCCCGGGCGGGCGGGCGAGGGGCCCGGGCGGGCGGGGCGAGGGGGGGCAGCGGGGCCCGGGCGGGCGGGCGAGGGGGCAGCGGGGCCCGGGCGGGCGGGGCGAGGGGGGCAGCGGGGCCCGGGCGGGCGGGCGAGGGGGGCAGCGGGGCCCGGGCGGGCGGGCGAGGGGGGCAGCGGGGCCCGGGCGGGCGGGCGAGGGGGGCAGCGGGGCCCGGGCGGGCGGGCGAGGGGGGCAGCGGGGCCCGGGCGGGCGGGCGAGGGGGGCAGCGGGGCCCGGGCGGGCGGGCGAGGGGGGCAGCGGGGCCCGGGCGGGCGGGCGAGGGGGGGCAGCGGGGCCCGGGCGGGCGGGCGAGGGGGGCAGCGGGGCCCGGGCGGGCGGGCGAGGGGGGCAGCGGGGCCCGGGCGGGCGGGCGAGGGGGGCAGCGGGGCCCGGGCGGGCGGGCGAGGGGGGCAGCGGGGCCCGGGCGGGCGGGGCGAGGGGGGCAGCGGGGCCCGGGCGGCGGGCGAGGGGGCAGCGGGGCCCGGGCGGGCGGGCGAGGGGGGCAGCGGGGCCCGGCGGGCGGGCGAGGGGGGGCAGCGGGGCCCGGGCGGGCGGGCGAGGGGGGCAGCGGGGCCCGGGCGGGCGGGCGAGGGGGGCAGCGGGGGCCCGGGCGGGCGGGCGAGGGGGGCAGCGGGGCCCGGGCGGGCGGCGAGGGGGGCAGCGGGGCCCGGGCGGGCGGGCGAGGGGGGCAGCGGGGGCCCGGGCGGGCGGGCAGCGGGGCCCGGGCGGGGCGGGCAGCGGGGCCCGGGCGGGGGGCGGGCGGGGGCGGGGCCCGGGCGGGCGGGCGGGCGAGGGGCCCGGGCGGGCGGGGCGAGGGGCCCGGGCGGGCGGGCGAGGGGCCCGGGCGGGCGGGCGAGGGGCCCGGGCGGGCGAGGGGCCCGGGCGGGCGAGGGGCCCGGGCGGGCGGGCGGGCGAGGGGCCCGGGCGGGCGGGCGGGCGAGGGGCCCGGGCGGGCGGGCGGGGCGAGGGGCCCGGGCGGGCGGGCGGGCGAGGGGCCCGGGCGGGCGGGCGGGCGAGGGGCCCGGGCGGGCGGGCGGGCGAGGGGCCCGGGCGGGGCGGGCGGGGCGAGGGGCCCGGGCGGGCGGGCGGGCGAGGGGCCCGGGCGGGCGGGCGGGCGAGGGGCCCGGGCGGGCGGGCGGGCGAGGGGCCCGGGCGGGCAGGGCGGGCGAGGGGCCCGGGCGGGCGGCGCGGGCGAGGGGCCCGGGCGGGCGGGCGGGCGAGGGGGCCAGGGCGGGCGGGCGGGCGAGGGGCCCGGGCGGGCGGGCGGGCGAGGGGCCCGGGCGGGCGGGCGGGCGGCGAGGGGCCCGGGCGGGGCGGGCGGGCGGGCGAGGGGCCCGGGCGGGCGGGCGGGCGGGCGAGGGGCCCGGGCGGGGGCGGGCGGGCGGGCGAGGGCCCGGGCGGGCGGGCGGGCGGGCGAGGGGCCCGGGCGGGCGGCGGGCGAGGGGCCCGGGCGGGCGGGCGGGCGAGGGGCCCGGGGCGGGCGGGCGGGCGAGGGGCCCGGGCGGGCGGGCGAGGGGCAGAGGGCCCGGGCGGGCGGGCGAGGGGGGCAGCGGGGCCCGGGCGGGCGGGCGAGGGGGGGCAGCGGGGCCCGGGCGGGGCGGGCGAGGGGGGCAGCGGGGCCCGGGCGGGCGGGCGAGGGGGGCAGCGGGGCCCGGGCGGCGGGCGAGGGGCCCGGGCGAGCGGGGCCCGGGCGGGCGTGGGCGAGGGGGCCCGGGCGAGGGGCCCGGGCGGGCGGGCGAGGGGCCCGGGCGAGGGGCCCGGGCGGGCGGGCGAGGGGCCCGGGCGAGGGGCCCGGGCGGGCGGGCGAGGGGCCCGGGCGAGGGGCCCGGGCGGGCGGGCGAGGGGCCCGGGCGAGGGGCCCGGGCGGGCGGGCGAGGGGCCCGGGCGAGGGGCCCGGGCGGGCGGGGCGAGGGGCCCGGGCGAGGGGCCCCGGGCGGGCGGGCGAGGGGCCCGGGCGAGGCGGGGGCCCGGCGGGGGCGAGGGGCCCGGAGGGGCCGCGGGCGGCGAGGGGCCCGGGCGGGCGGGGCGAGGGGCCCGGGCGAGGGGCCCGGGCGGGGCGGGCGAGGGGCCCGGGCGAGGGGCCCGGGCGGGCGGGCGAGGGGCCCGGCGGGCGGGCGAGGGGCCCGGGCGGGCGGGCGAGGGGCCCGGGCGGGCGGGCGAGGGGCCCGGGCGGGCGGGCGAGGGGCCCGGGCGGGCGGGCGAGGGGCCCGGGCGGGCGGGCGAGGGGCCCGGGCGGGCGGGCGAGGGGCCCGGGCGGGGCGGGGCGAGGGGCCCGGGCGGGCGGGCGAGGGGCCCGGGCGGGGCGGGCGAGGGGCCCGGGCGGGCGGGCGAGGGGCCCGGGCGGGCGGGCGAGGGGCCCGGGCGGGCGGGCGAGGGGGCCCGGGCGGGCGGGCGAGGGGCCCGGGCGGGCGGGCGAGGGGCCCGGGCGGCGGGCGAGGGGCCCGGGCGGGCGGGCGAGGGGCCCGGGCGGGCGGGCGAGGGGCCCGGGCGGGCGGGCGAGGGGCCCGGGCGGTGCGGGCGAGGGGCCCGGGCGGGCGGGCGAGGGGCCCGGGCGGGCGGGCGAGGGGCCCGGGCGGGCGGGCGAGGGGCCCGGGCGGGCGGGCGAGGGGCCCGGGCGGGCGGGCGAGGGGCCCGGGCGGGCGGGCGAGGGGCCCGGGCGGGCGGGCGAGGGGCCCGGGCGGGCGGGCGAGGGGCCCGGGCGGGCGGGCGAGGGGCCCGGGCGGGCGGGCGAGGGGCCCGGGCGGGCGGGCGAGGGGCCCGGGCGGGCGGGCGAGGGGCCCGGGCGGGCGGGCGAGGGGCCCGGGCGGGCGGGCGAGGGGCCCGGGCGGGCGGGCGAGGGGGCCCGGCGGGGCGGGCGAGGGGCCCGGGCGGGCGGGCGAGGGGGGCAGCGGGGCCCGGGCGGGCGGGCGAGGGGGGCAGCGGGGCCCGGGCGGGCGGGCGAGGGGGGCAGCGGGGCCCGGGCGGGGCGGGCGAGGGGGGCAGCGGGGCCCGGGCGGGCGGGCGAGGGGGGCAGCGGGGCCGGGCGGGCGGGCGAGGGGGGCAGCGGGGCCCGGGCGGGCGGGCGAGGGGGGCAGCGGGGCCGGGCGGGCGGGCGAGGGGGCAGCGGGGCCCGGGCGGGCGGGCGAGGGGGCAGCGGGGCCCGGGGCGGGCGGGCGAGGGGGGCAGCGGGGCCCGGGCGGGCGGGCGAGGGGGGCAGCGGGGCCCGGGCGGGCGGGCGAGGGGGGGCAGCGGGGCCCGGGCGGGCGGGCGAGGGGGGCAGCGGGGCCCGGGGCGGGCGGGCGAGGGGGGCAGCGGGGCCCGGGCGGGCGGGCGAGGGGGGCAGCGGGGCCCGGGCGGGGCGGGGCGAGGGGGGCAGCGGGGCCCGGGCGGGCGGGCGAGGGGGGCAGCGGGGCCCGGGCGGCGGGCGAGGGGGGCAGCGGGGCCCGGGCGGGCAGTGGGCAAGGAGCTCAGAATCTCAGATAAAAGGTTAGGCACCTGTAGTATTTTCATTATATTTTTGTCAATGCCATTCTATTCTTACACAAACAACTTCATGGTATATTGATTTTAGCAAAGGTATGGTACTTCGTTGAAAATTCAACCTTGCACTATGATTTGCTTGAGAAGGAAGAAATACTAGATAACTACCTATATGCAAAGTTTTAAAATATTTCTATTACTCCAGCAATATCCTAGAAACATTGGTGACTGTGCAAATGACAAAAGTCAGAGAGCAACAAGAATATCCTCATCACTTAAGTCGCATTTGTCGATACCTTTAGCCCCACTAACAGAGATGACAATTTGCAAAGTTTAATGGTAGTGACAGTGCTAAGTCACTTATGATCACATATTTCAAGAAATTCAGAAGTGCATTTTGCAGAATATTGAAATCCATTATAGATTGGATGTTTTCTGTCATTAAATTTCCTGATCTCCAGCCTGTGACATAGCTAATTATTATTTCAGCCAAGAAATGAGTTTTTGCGAAAGCTCCATATCTCAATTAATTACATTAATGTTACACATCAGAAAACATTAAGATGCTTCTATTATTGAAAAATTGTACTTTGCACACAACTTTGTAAACTGGGAGATCTTAATTCTGGAAACAATTTCTATAATTATACAAACTGAACAGATTGCCTTCATATTCTTGACTTACAGAATGGCCAGTTATGTACTGCTCATTGAATTTAACAAAGAGAAAAATTTGCAGAAAGGTACAAAAGTCATGTTTTAAAAAAGTGATACGGAACAAATTTAAATTACAGATTAGAAAGCAACTTCGACAAATAATCACTTGACAAACTTTAAAATCCTGTTACAAAAAGGAATATTTGTGGGTTGTGAGATGAAGCATCAAAGTTTTGTGGCACCTGCAGAGAAACTGAAAGGAGGTAAAGCAGCCTTACCTCAATTGGATGACTGCTGTCAAGAGCATCAAGTTCTAGTGCTCGTGTGTAGTCAGCAGATACAAACTGGGTCCAGATATCATATTCAGGGAAGCAGTAATCAACACATAGATATTCAATCCAAGAAGCAAAGCCTTCATTCAACCACAGATGAGTCCACCACTCCTACAATCATAGAAATTACATTTGAATGCACATTTTATATTTGCATAATCACAGCACAATTTTTTTTTTTTTTTTTTTAAAAGTCTCCTCTCCTCTCCCCCCCCCCACAGGCCAGGACATAATAATGGCCACAGCATGACCTCTGTGAAGCTTGTATTGTTTTAAAATACAGCTTGAACACAAACTCAACTGATGCAAAAACTTGGAATCTTGCAGACTGTTACTGAAGATCATTGAAGACTTCCCATACACTCAGAGAATAGTAAACATCTGTTACAGACAGCAACTGAGCACAATTATCCAAGCCTGTTTTGCCCTGCTGGGAAATTCATAGTCCATAAATCTTACTTGCTGTGTAACTATAATGTATGGATGAGTGTTTCAGACCAATAGCTGTTTGCTTGAGGGTAGAAAGAACAAATTTGGTAAACCAATATTTATTGGCCATATCATGCATATTCATTTGACACCATATGTAATGCATTTGTGGATTTCCCAATGTTAATCTGGAAGCTTGTTGTTTTTACTTTTCTCTACAGTTAATTTTGGGCTCTATTTCCTTCAATCCCATTGACAGTTACCAGCTTGGTCAAGGACAATTCCCAATAGGGAGGAGTCACGTGATGGAGTAGTAGCTGGTAGGGAAAACCAGCCCTCTCCAGGAAAATGGAAAAAAGTTAGGAAAAACCAAAGCATAACAAAAATAGAATACAAGAAATAGAAATAGAAGATAAAGATACAGAGAAGAGAAAGAAGAAAGTAAGAACTGGAAAAAAAAAGTTAAAAAGTCACCGGAGAAGAAAGGAGGCCGCCTTACCTCCACACGGAACAGGATGCTGTGGTGACGAGGAGCGCCCGATCCTAAAGGTCAGTGTCTGCCCTGCAGAGTCGCGACCCACCAGCTGGTACACTACAAAAATGGCTCTCGGAGCCAAACAAAAATGCGCAATCAAAGAAGAAAGAGGACACCGGCGGGAGGGGGGCTCAGCAGAGGAGCGGGCTGTCACAGAGTGAGCAGCTGAGGGACGCCTGACACCAGGGCTCTCAGCTGGAGAACAAGGAAGACAGCAGAAGAGGGAGCGATGAAACAGACGTGGAAGATAGACAGAAGGAAGACCGACAAGACGACCAACGTCAGGAAGCACAACAGACGAGCAGCCCAGGACGGGAGGACCAGCAACAAGAGGCCCGACAAAGAGATACAAGCAGCTTATCAGGAAAAACAGAAGAGACACAGAGGAGAAGAACACGAAACACAGGTACAGACACCGAAGAAGAGGAAGACCACCAAGATCTTCACAGAGAAATAAAAGGTAAAACTGATGAACAGAATATAGATAGGGATCACTAAAAGAATGGTTATCATTAGATTTAATGCAATTAAAAGAAAAATGAAAAGAACAGAAGATAAAATGCAAAGGTTAGAACTGGTAATGACAGAAATAGGGAAAAGAGTAGAGAATGTGGAAGAGCGGGAAACGGCTGTAGAAATGGAAGTAAATGACTTGAGAAAAATTGGAAGAAAGTGACAAAAAATTAAAGAGACACAAGAGTTGTTATCTCAGAAAATTGATATGTTGGACAATTATAGTAGGCAAAACAACATAAAAATAGTGGGCCTGAAGGAGGGTGAAGAAGGCACAGATATAAAGGAATTTATAAAAGGATGGATCCCGAAGGTCCTGGGAATGACAGAAATGCAGGAAGAAATGGAAATAGAAAGGGCACAGAGAACATTAGCTCCGAAACCACAGGCACATCAAAAACCAAGATCCATCTTAGTAAAATTTTTGAGATACACGACAAGAGAAAATATACTGGAACGGGCAAGAAATAAAATTAAAGATAATAAACCATTGGAATACAAGGGTTAAAAAAATATTTTCTACCCAGACATAAGTTTTGAACTCTGAAAGAGGAGGAAGGAATTTAATACAGAGAAATCAACTTTATGGAAAAAAGGTTACAAATTCATACAAAGTCATCTAGCCGTGCTTAAAATATTTATACCCGGGGAGCAAAACAGACTGTTCTTGGATCCAGAGAAAGCGCAAGAATTCACAGAATGTTTGCAGGACAGAAGAGATGGAGATGTAACAAGAATGAAGAAAGGCGATAAAGTATATATAAAGATGTAAAAACAATGTATATGAAAAGAGAAGGGAAACAAGGGAGTAAAGGGGTAAAAAGGAGAGAGCTTTGTTATATGCCAGGACAACAATCTTGCTTTCAATTTCAATAAGATTCCACCTGCATTGATTTTGCCCATCGTTATTGAATGAAGATCTACCGGGACTAATGCCTGAAGAGAGCACACAAAATCAGTGAACCAGTGCGGACTCAAAAGGCCAACATGGGCTGTTTCTGCTCCGTAAATGGTTATTATGGTTGGTTATGGTGTTAAAAAAGTGTTTTCTAGAGAGGGTTGGGTAGAGGGGGAATAACCGTCACTGTAAAATCAGTTGAATCTGCGAACAAGATCGCAATCCAAATGAAAAGGGGAGTTGTGGTTGCCCGGCAAGGGATATGGGGAAACTCAGAGGGGGGGGGGGAACTTTTGGAGTTGAGGTATTAGTGGAAGTGGGAACTGCGGGGGTACTTTATGTCTTAAATGTGTTGTAAGTGTAATAAGAGAAAACTAAGATGAAAATGGGGAAAAGGGGGATGGAGGTGGAAAAGAGGTTTATGCAAGATACAAGATGGCCATGTTGAACTATATGACTATAAACATGAATGGAATACATAACCAAATTAAAAGGAAGCGGCTACTAAATTTATTGAAGGAAAAAATTGATATAGCATTTGTGCAGGAAATGCATCTCACTGAAGTGGAACATAAACTAAAGAGACTCGTAATGGCAGCATCCGATAATTCAAAAGTTCGAGGTGTAGCCATACTAGTTAACAAAAATGTACCAATCAAAATAGAGGAGAAATAGTAGATCCAGCAGGGAGATATACAATGATAAAGTGTCAGATATACTCAGAATTTTGGAATTTGCTCAATATATATGCGCCTAACGAGGAGGATCAAAAGTTTATGCAGGATATTTTTTGAAGATTGCAGACACACAAGGAAATATATTGATAGGAGGGGATTTTAACCTCAGTTTGGACCCAATGTTGGATAAAACTGGGCAAAAGTAAAAAGAATAAAGTAGCCAAATTTATGGTTAAATCAATGCAGGAAATGAAATAAATGTATTCCATTGGAAAAAATAACAATTTAAAAAATAAAGTCACGATGTTTGAACAAATTTGGGAATCATACATGGGACATATCAGAGAGCTTGCCTACGACCTCCATTCCCTAAAATGAGAATGAAAATGATAAGACAAAACGACTAGATTCAGTGTGTAACAATAGATGATGCATTTTTCTTGATTATTTTCCGGTGTGTAAAAATATTGTTTTATGGTTTTATTATATTGTATATGTTGAATATTTATGGGTTTTGGAGGGGGGTGGGTAGAGGGGAGGGAGGGAAAGGGGGGAAAAAAGACCACTGTGTAAATTTAATGAGAAACGTTTGTACATATTTTGGTTGATATGGTTCAGTGTGAAAAATTTTTTTAAAAATGGACAATTCCCATTGATGATTATTATACATGCTTATTCAATGTTGTGATTATGAATTCCCAACTGTTGATGCACTCTCACATCACTGCCTTATTTCACAATTACATTTTTCAGAGCTGAAAAATGGTTTCCTCACTGACAACATGCATTACTTTTGTGATTATTTTCAAATGGTTGGAATTAAACAAAATTACTTCCTTTTGATTTTATAAATCCATCTGAAGTAGCAAAAGTAAATATACCCTGGCTTTCTCTTAAAGTAGACTCCACAAGGAAAACTGTCTAGTTCTCAGTTTGATGGGCCTCCAGACACTGATTAAAAAGATAAAAGAGTATCTTTAGATTCTAGTGCTAGGATAAAATCCTGCTCCAATACATTATGCTCTCCTCAGTACACTAAAAGTGATGGAGGAACTCGGGTCCATGGAAAGTAATAAGCCGTTAATGTTCCAGACCAGAGTCCGACTTCAGGGATACTAAAAAAAAATCAGGCTGCTGCCAAAATAAGCTGGGAGGTGGTTGGGTGAGAGAATGGGAGGAGCACAGCCTTGGACATGATAGGTGCAAACAAGAGGGGGGGAGAAAGAGAAGAAGAAAGTAGCTGAGAGGTGATAGGGGCTGGAAAAGATGCTCTTTGATAAGACGAAGGGGCTAGGAGCTCAAGGCAGAGGATGAGGGAAAGCTAATGGGGGGGGGGGGGGGAAGAAAGAAAGGTTACCATAAATTGGGGAATTATATATTGATCTGATTGGAGACTGCTGAGATGAAATATAAAGTGTTCTTCCAATTTACAAATGGCCTTTGCCTTGCAATACTTGAAGTCATGGACAACGGATCAACTATTGAGAACTGAAATGGTGGCAAAATTCCTTAAACCAGAGGGCTGGGAGGCTTTGTCATCAACTTTACTCAAATTATAGATTTGTGGGTGTTAAATTAATTGAAGGAAATGGGGAAAATGCTGGAAAAAGGTGTTCAAGGTCAAAACTAGTAGTCTTGTTGAATGATCATGCTTGAGGGGCTTAATAGACCATGATATTCAGAATCAGAATTTATTATCATGAATATGTCACAAAATTAATTGTTTTGTGGCAGCATAACATGCAAATATTGCTAAAAATTACATATAAAAATAAGTTAATTACTGCAAAGTAAGAGAAAGTGAAGTAGTGTCCGTGGTTATTATCCATTCAGAAATCAAATAGCCAAGGGATAGAAGCTGTCCTTGCGTCGCTGGGCACTTGTGTTCAGGCTCCTGTACTTCCTTCCTGTTGGTAACAGCGCAAAGAGGGCATGGCCTGGGTGGTGGGGGTCCCTGAGGATAGAGGGTGCTTTCTTATGACACCACCTCTTGTATATGTCCGTGATGGCACTGACCCAGTTCACAACTCTCTATCGTCTTTTCTTGTCCTGTACATTGACACCTCCATTCTAGACTGTCAAACAGTGTACTTTATATCTTCTTTGGCTTGGCTTCGCGGATGAAGATTTATGGAGGGGGTAAATGTCCACGTCAGCTGCAGGCTCGTTGGTGGCTGACAAGTCCGATGCGGGACAGGCAGACACGGTTGCAGCGGAAAATTGGTTGGTTGGGGTTGGGTGTTGGGTTTTTCCTCCTTTGCCTTTTGTCAGTGAGGTGGGCTCTGCGGTCTTCTTCAAAGGAGGTTGCTGCCCGCCAAACTGTGAGGCGCCAAGATGCACGGTTTGAAGTTTCAAACTTGAGCCCTATATCAAGGTATGAGCAAAATGTAGGCTGTCACTCCTCCCACCATTTTTAGGTGGCTGCCTACATTTTGCTTATACCTTGATGTAGGGCTCAAACCCAAAACATTGGTTATGTATCCGTATCTTTGCTTTATAAAGTACAATGTTTGACTTGCTGAGTTTCTCCAGCATTGTGTTTTTACTTCAGTGTCTGCAGACTTTCATGTTTTAGTCCTGTTCACATGCACATACTGGCAGAGATTTTATTCTTTGGGTCACAAGAGGCAAGATCTACTGGTTCACATGCAGAAAATATGCTGGTTAGAATGAAAACAAAAGAATTCGGTCTCAAGGACAAGCTCACCATCTGTTCTTGAGCAGATTGATCAAAAGTTGTCAAAAATGAAAAAAACACTAAAACAGTTTCTCTTGTATGATCCTGGCTGACAGTAACATGGCAACTTTGGAAATAATTGATCTCAGGAGCAGCTACAAATTGTAATATTATATCCCAAGAAAATAAATCACAAATATCAATATCTACCTGAAGAAAATTCACAAGGACAATTGCTTAACTACTCTCGAACATATCTGGGTGGAGCAAATTATTTAAATTAAGCAGTTCCAACTCCAAATTTAGTTAAAATGTTACCCCCCCCCCCCAATCTCATTTTATATACAAATAGGAATGCAAATACTCCTGAATACAAAGTTAATAAACATTGTTAGAATCAAGCATCAAAATCTATTGAGAGCTGAAGAGGCTTATTTAATCCATCTTCTCCAACTCACATTATCTAAGATTGAATCACGACCGATCTTAAAAGCAATGAATCACTGGTACACTGAAATTTTAAGATGCAAGCAAGCCTTTGCTGAGAGAAAAATCTCTCGTTTTTTAGCAGAACAAGCTGAGTTCTCACAAATCCACTATTTTCCAAAGATTAGAATATTACCATAGTGACGAGGTTTCCAAACCACTGATGAGCAAGCTCATGGCCGACTACCAAAGCAACCCACTGTTTCGATGATGAACAGGAATTTTTTGGATCAATCAAGAGGGCTGTTTCTCTGGAGAAAAGAACAGTGATACATTTCAGTAAAACAAGGATTGCATCTCAATAAATAAATAACAAGTTTATGTTTTGTTTGTGAGATTTGAGGGTCAAAGGAGACTGGTATTTCTTGCCCATGATAGGGTTTAATTAAAGTCTGCTGAACTATTTCAGAGAGCAGACTAAACCACATTCCTATGACCATAACAGCAACTACATGCTAGGAAATACAAAGAAAAATAATGGGATTTGTCAGAAAGGTAGGACCTTAAATCTTAAAAACAAATTCAAGATAGATAAACTAGAAAAAATAGATGAGAAATGTTAATTTGTATGAGCAATTCACAAGCATGTTTTGGCTCAGTTTCTTAGCACAAGACTTCTTGTGTCAAATGGAGTTAAACAAGAAAATCTGCAGATGCTTAGTCTAGTGCAATACACGAAAGAGCTGAAGAAACTCAGCAGGTCATGCAGTACCCACAGGAAGAGAAAGGCAATCAACATTTTGGCCTGAGCCCTTCCTCAGGAAACTTAGTTCTGACATGCTGATTGCCTTTTACTTCCTATGGATGGTGCATGACCTCTCGGTTTCTCCAACACTTGTGTATTGCACCCTTTGGAGCCAACTGGCTGTTGACAGTGATGAACCTTGCATTTTCACTCTAACTTCAATATTGATCCAATACTGCATTCTATCATTGTGACTGAAAAGCTTTTATATTGAGATTTATTGACTTGTGAAATTCAACACCAAAGTACACGTTTTGGATTCTACATTCAAGTTAGCCAGAAATAACCCTCCAAATTTAACCTCACCAATAACAAAATATACAAATACAAACACAGATACAAGTTAGTCCATTAAGACAAGCAACTCACTCGCTAATGCAAAGATCAGATAACGAAATTCTTGACAGCAGCCTGCTGCTCTATTCTGGTCTGTCAGGTCCATGACCAATTTATAAAACATTGGAGGTCAAGATTCACATCAAGATGGATTACTGGTATGATATAGCAAAGATAAAACTAAATCTTCATTAAGGAGTCACAGTCTTCAGAACAAACAAAACATTTGAAAATAAGGAAATCATAGAGAACAGTTATTAGGAATAGCAGTAGGAGACCTTGTGCCTGCTCCTCCGCTCAATATAATCATAAATGATCTACCCTAAGCCTCAACTCCTCTTGTGCTAGTCCACAATTCCTTGATTTTTGAAATGGTATTTTCATTTTTAAATACATCCAATGTCTCCAGGGTAGAGGATTCAAGAGATTCATCATCCTATGCAAGAATGGATTTTTACATACCTTTGTTCAAGGCCCTCCCATGAATAGAATCATCTCACTATTCTCTCATAATCCCTTCAGATTTTATACACTTCAATACCATCACCTATAATTCATCTAAACTCTGAAGAATACAGATCTAACATTTTACCGCTTTCTAAAAGGCCAGCCCTCTTATTCCAAGAATTAGCCTCGTGAATCTTTTTCTGGACTGTGTGCAAAGCGGATACATCCTTTCTTAATTATGGAATCAAAACTGTATACAAATTTCCAGGTGCAGCTTCACAAGCACCCTGCACAATTGTAACAATTCTTTTCTATTTCTAAACTACAACTGCCTTGACAAAAAGGCCAATATGTCATTTTGCCTTCTGAAGAATTTATTAGAAAATGCAAAAGGCAATTCTTCACTGCAAATTGACACATCAATTTGGTCATTTTTAATCACAGCATATGCAAGTGATATTTATGAATGAAAGCCTTTTTTTTGCTAGAAGGAAATAGCGTTACATCAGATAAAGGTCTCCAGGAGTATACTGATATACTGTTAGATCAATTCCAAAAATAATGAAGGTTTATAAAATAGTGGAACATTCTATCCAATGAAAGGAGGATGGTTAAGAAAGAACACTTCAGATCTTAGACTATATCAAAGTGGAAAAAATCTTCAGAACTGGGAGACATTCTTTACTCACAAGTCAGCAAGGACCAGTGCTGTCATAAAACTAACAGCATAAATTAGTGCTTTCCAACACTGGAGTTCTAATAATGTACGCATTTCTGATAATACATGGTTTCCCCACCCCCACCAATGTTTATGGATATTTCAGTCTACTGATGCTTGTATGCCTGCATATCTGGCGATTTCTCTGAACAAATACTCAGGAGAGTAGATGTTGATCTATCTACTTAATTCCATGGTATTTTCTGGCATTTCAAAACAAAACTGGATTGACCATAACCTTCCTGATAAACATCAATAATGATCTTAAGGAATGGCCTAACATAACCATACTTGCAAAATCCTCTTTTCAACCAATATACCGGACACATCCCTCACAATCTGATAAAATCTCATCCTACCAGCAGATCAGAACCATTGAAGATTGCAAGATTACTGTCAGGAATGGCCCTCTGAATTGTCAGCACGTGTTCCAACTCCATTAAGTTTCATGGCATTAGGATACACAGAGAAAAGTGATCTATTGTGCCGGCTCAGCAGATGAATCATTACTCCTCCAAATTGACCACTATATTAGAAGAAGCACACAGAATGGTACAAATTTTGACGTAACAACACTACTGACCAATCTGTCCGAATCCTGAAGGACAGATGTCAGAAAGGTCTCTGGCAGATGGTTTAAAAAAAATAAGTAAAGCAATTTAACCTATCCTTACATCAAGGGATGCAACTGCCAATATCAGTTTCACAGTTTCTTTGGACATAAAGTAGCTTAGCAAGCTATTTGCTGCCATCATGCTTACATTTTTAAGAATTTTAAATTTAGACATGCAGCACAGTAACAGGCCATTTCAGCCCATGCCACCTAATTATACCCAATTGACCTACAACCTCTGGTACATCTTTGAACAGTGGAAGGAAATGGGGCCCCCCAGAGGAAATCCATGCAGACATGGGGAGAATGTACAAACTCCTCACAGACAGCATGGGATTCTAACCCTGGTACCGATAACTGGCACCGTAACAGCATTGTGCTAATTGTGCCATTCCTAAATATGTTGGATTTAGAATGATCTAGCAGTTCAAGATGAGGCATCCACGAGGCACTGACTCATCAGAACAAAATTATACTTCATCAAAATAAATATTCTCAGGACTGAGAATATGGCCCTCCCACTATTGGCACTCTCGTGCTGGGAATCAACAGTTTAAATAAGTATAGGAGACCAAGGCAGTAGCAGCAACAAATGTTATTAAAAAGAACATTTCATCCTTCAACATTGTACCCAAGATCAAGAATGACAGACCTAGCATGAGAATCCAGAACACAGTTGAAGTGCTTGCAATCATCAAGTAAGAAATACCCAGCCCTGATTTATTTATCAACAGGGAACACATTATAAGGCCATCAAAGAAGCTAATTTTCAGTGAAGATACAAAATTACCCACCACAGTAAGAGTTATGAATCTGTCTCTGCTATGATAACCACATTCAACGTTTTGATTGGAAAACCCTAAAACAATGCCTCAAAACTAGAATGACAAATACCAGCATCATCACCTTCAAGATTCACCCTATCCTGACTTGGAGAGAGAGCACCTTGAACTTTCCTTCAATGTGCAAAAAATAAATTGGTTTAATATGGCATCTCTCCATCATCTTTACAAAGACAAACTACAGATAGATAATAAATGTTGGTCCAGCCAACAATACACATCCTGAAAATGAACAAATCAAAACTTTGAATAAATGTCATCAACAATAATTTCCATCTTTTGTCTAATACACATTTAAATAACACACATACCAATGTTAAATAAGCATCAGGGAGCATCCCTGACCTCAATGGTGTTTCCATCATTGTACTGGTCTGGAACAAATTTAAAAGTTGGCAGAGGGTCTTTGAACAATAGCATAGGCCAGTGGTTCTCAACCTTTTTCTTTCCACTCACATACCACCTTAAGCAATCCCTTACTAATCAGAGCACTGATGGCATAGGGATTATTTAAAGTGGTATGTGAGTGGAAAGAAAAAGGTTGAGAACCACTGGCATAGGCCCTCTAAAGAGTCTTCAGTGTGCAACAGACTCAGGATCCATCTTCTCCCTCTTACGCCTTTGAAACTATATCTTAATTCAGTTTGGATCAATAATCCAACAAGAGCCCAGGAACTCGTCTTCCCAAAAATAATAGCTTTGATGCCAATATGTCAATTTGAATTTACTCAGCTGAAGGATGTTCTCTCTCATCTCTGAAATGAGATCTATCCAGATTTTTAATTTTGAGGGCATATCCAACCATTTTTCATTATACTAAACATCCACTCTCAGAACCAAATCCCAATGGGGAAAATAACAGTAAATAAATGACAGTAAGTAAACGCAAAATACCTGTAGGTTACTAGACCCCAATTTTCCATGGCACCTGTGAATAAAAATGGTCATATGTAAAGTTTCACCAAAATAATATAATTGAAGTCTCCAGCATTAAGGTCAGTCACAACCTTGCTGATTTTTAGAGTAGGTTCAAAAGGTTGATAGCCTACCTAGCTTCTATTCCTTATAAATCTGATAAGAAATTTCTGGGATCAGGCTAATAGCAAAAGGGCTTCCCATGCCAAGCACACTATCAAAGAGGTGGTGAATTGAGGCCACAACATTTTCCCTTTTTAGAAATTCAGGTGCATTGTTTCTGGAAGGGAGTAGGCAAACACTAAATTTAGACATCCAACACAGTGACAGGCCCTTCTGGTCCTTAAGCTCATTCCCCCGTATAAATGCAAAACAACAACAACAAAAATCAACTCTGACAAGCAGAGATCATTTATCAGTAGCCAAAAGCAGTACTGACAGTTACCAAGCTGAATGGTGTTGTAGGGAGAAAAGTTAACAAGCAGAAGCAATGTCAAAACAGTAATGTGGGGATTTTAACAACAATTTTTAAACATTTTCAATTATTGCAAATTTTCCAAAAAAATAAATTACTTGGAAATTAAAGAACTAAAATAATCAGGTGACCATCAGCCTGGTATGAAAACTGCACTTTAATCATGCATCTCATAACAATCACTTCTGCTAAATATTGATCAGAAACTCAACAACTGCTGTGTAATTCAAGATACCAACCTGCAGCAAAGTCTGCAATGGCTATCAAATCTATTTTTGGTAGAGGATATGGAATGTTGAAATATTCTTTATAAAATGGTAATGTCTTGGCAGCAACCTAATGGGGAGAGAGAGAAAAAAGTGATTAAAAAAAACCCCAGAAAATTAGAACTTCAATCGTCCAGTTTCATTCCACAAATACAGCAAACAAGGCTACAACTCCCTTTAGATTTTGTTACAGAAAAAAATGAATTGAAATGCACAATACTCAGGCTATAAAGAGAAAGTTATCATTCTTTAAAAATACAATAATACATAGATGGCCAGTGACATTCCTTCTTCCTGATCACTGTAAGGAAACAATGTCCTAATGCACATTTTAATAAAGTTCTATTGAAAAAAAAGTACATTTAAACCTAACTTGGTTGGTCGATACTATCTTGCGATTTATTTCACAAGATTACTTTAAGTCCCAGACAGCCTTTAAAATCGGGAAACTGGCCCTATGAATCAGCAGTTATAGCAGGAGGATGAGTAATGTCGCTGCCAATATGGAAAATAACAGTGGCTACAAACTTGATTTATGCAGAACACTAACACACAATTCAAAATATTTCAGTATGCAATGCATGTATTTGAAGAATTTGAAAGTCAATTTTCTCTCCAATTTCAACCTTGCACACCATTCCAGTCCCTTACTTTTCTTCCTGAAGGAGTTAACTTTTTACTGGAATATTAATCGTGACCAGAAACCCATCCTCCAGAGATGCATTTAAATAATATGCTTTTTAACATTTGAACAATGAGTACAGCAGGTTAGATTGTGACATTTTTGCTTGATGCTGGTGCGTACACGCAAGCATTTTCAGAAAGGTTTGGTGGGTACCTCAGAGGAGTTAAAAATGGCAAGTATTATTCTTTATCTCAAATTTCAGAATCCAATTATTTGATGCCACAGCACACTCGTGTGTGTGGCAAGGCCATTTTCAATAGGGAGCAAGAGACCCAAATTAATTACTATGATGGTCATTTGCCGACACATTTCATAATAAATTTTTAATCTCAATAAAGTTTATACGAGTCAAGAAAGTGCCTCAAAGCCTCTACTTTCTCAGAAGACTTGAGGTTCAGCATGTCCCTTCTGTACCTCAACAACTTGCTCCATCTGCATCTACCACTGCCTAAAAAGGCCGCTAGCACACTGAACGACCCATCACACCCCGGACATGCTGTTTTCTCATCAGGGAGAAGGCTTAAGCATGTAAAAGCTCACACCAACAGGTTCAAAGCCAATTTTCTCCCTGCAGCCATCAGATCCTGAATAAACTCCATGACAGTACTATCATTCTACTCTCGTTGGTGAAAATTGATCTTTTTTATTGCGATCCTATCCTCTAAATTGTGTTCTTTATATGGCTGTATGAATGTTAGAGATAACCTGTTAGTCTGCTCACAAAAGAGCACTGTACTAGGTATTTTTTTTAAACAAAAACAAATTTAAAGTATCAGGTGCAATAGCATTTATTTTAAATAAAAACAAATCCTCAATTACAGGCGATGATAAAATATTTCCTCTTCATCCAGGTATTACTTTGCTTTTTCTAGGTTCTGAATTAATTACAAATGCAACTGACCTCCAATTTCCAATTACCCCATTCTTATTGTTACAAAGGTGGGTACAGGTTAGCCCAACTAGTCTTGCCCTTCTGCATCTCCACTCTGCATTAAGCAATTGGGAGCCTTGATTTGTGCTTCATGCTACTGGAAATTCACAAACTAGAACTTAAACCGCTCTTCATTGCAGTTGGATTACAGATCAAAGTGTACAACTAAATAACCAAAGGATATTAAAACAGGAAATAACAAAATTAAAATTCAGAAGTACACAAAAAATCCACCTAAAGTTACCTTCATGAGCAAACAAATATTATTTAAGCTTCACTTGGGAAAATGGAATGCATTTATTGAGAACTTGAATTTTAGAAAAGGCAACTTTTGTCTCTCCATTCAAAGGCTAAAGCAATATTAAAAAACAAAAACAACCTCAAGAGCAAATTTTCCTTGATCCGCTTTTCCAATGGGTGTGTAGACACGGACTAAAATGCCGTCTGATGACTTGGTTTCCACAAAGTCATATTCACCGACTACAAATGCCACCAAATATGTGGACATTATTGGTGATTTGGCAAACTTGACTTCGACTAGGTCTTCATCATCAGGATATGGGTTACGCTCTATCACATTCTGTAACATTGAAGGAAGAAATCAGGTTACAAGCTGTTGAATGGAGTAACAATGTAACAAGATGCGCCACCTGAAAAGATTCAAAAGTTTTGTAAAAATATTTGTTCCAAAATGAACAGGAATGTTAAAAGCAGAAAAGCTTTTGTATTACAAGTAGTAGAGGTTATGAAATTCTAATCCTTCACTGAGCAAATCCACTGGAATGTAAAATAGTTACATGCAAATCGAGCATCAACATTTAGTCGTATGAACAGAGCAACTTTGACATGGTACAAATTTCAGAATTACACTCAACTTCTACCCTCTCCAAATTGATCTGTAATTAGCACCACTGTATATGTCAAATTCAAGTGTTCAATTTCCAGTCAATATTTAAGGTTACCATTTCTGAGCAGATTTTGAATGCAATGTTAAAAAAAAATCATAGCTCTAACTTTTAAAAGACCCCATTAAAAGAGGAATATGTTTTGATACACAATATTTTCCTGTACACAACTGCTGCCTATATGGAGTTTTCAGGTTTGCCTCTCCTGCATGGATTCCCATCTGCTTCTCACACAAGCATGGATATTAAAAATGAGGAAATCACCTGCTATATTCAGCAAAATGTAGAACAAACTCAATATATTGGGAGGAATCAGAATCGGGTTTATTATCACGAACATGTCACTAAATGTGCCGTTTTGTGCAGCTGTATTGTGCATTACATGCGCAAAATTGCTAATAAATTACAATTCCATAAATACAAGATTTTTAAAAATAATTAGGGCAAAAAATAGAATAAGTGAGGTAATGACCATAGGTTCATTGTCCATTCAGAAATCTGATGGCAGAGGGGAAGGAGCTGTTTTTGTAATGTTGGGCGTGTGGACATTTTTAACTCAGAATAATTTAAGAGATTTATTTTCTATTGCTCCTAATTTGCACACGGTGATTTGAAATAAAACTGAAGCCTAATAAAATGCACCAAAGTTGATAAGATCATACTAACAGACATGTTGTCCAACAACCACAATGTACACTCTAAAGTAGCTACAAAGAGCAATTTATTGGAGATGATACACCTTACATATTAAGAATGTTCTGTATTCCTTTCCCTTTTTGGACCATGGATCCGGGAATGAAAGTAGCTTTCAAAATCATGAAAATTATCATTAGGGTGGACTGTAAAAAAATCTTTGCTGAGGGTAAAACACAAGAGGATGTGCATTTAAGCTGAAGGAGAGGAAGTTTAATGGAAATGTGCAGGGCAATTAAAAAAACCTGTGTGGTAGGTGCCTGGAAATGGGCTGCAAGGAATAGTGATGGAAGCAGATACAATAGCAGTGCTCAAAAGGCTTCTGGATAGATACATGAATATATATTCATGATTCAAAGTTCCTTTATTGTCATGTAATAGTAAAGAACATGTCCTATTACACAAAATTGCCTTTTGCCTGCTGTAAACAGACAGTTGTGTGGCAGTAAGAGGAAAAAGTGCAAACAGCTGCAAAGGTTATCATATTCAGCACAGACATGTAATCTGAAGAGCCCATTCTTGTACTGTTCCATGTTGATATGTCCTGCATTAGATAGCACATCTTGGCTGCCAACATGAAAGAACAAATGCCAACTGTTAAAGAAACAAAGTGATCTCAACTCTCAGCTATGTTTCTCTCTCTCCCCCCCAGATACTGCCTGATCTGCTGAGCATTTCCTATTTTTATTTCAGATTTCCAGAGGTAATACCTTTTTGGGATTTAGACCTGATGGACTCCAGCCATTTTTAACCTTGCATGCTATACTCTGGACTAGATCTATGGGTAAACCATAAAGTACAGTATTAAAGTACAGTATATGGTGGAGTATAAAATCAGTCTGCACTTGTTGGTAGCCTGGGAAAGCTGGGACATGGAGTCCAAATCATTAAAGCTGAGACTGGTTTATAAAAAGTGTCTGCCTTGTGCATAGATCCACCGCAAGAACAATCAAGATTAGGGGATCTTTCTACCCACTTCCAAATTCAACAGTAAAAATCTAATTACTATCCAGGCTGGAACAAGCTAACATCAGCATTACATTTTCTAATTCCAACTATTCAATTATGCTTATACATCAAGTCAATAGGAAAGTTGAAACTCAAATGAACCTCGTAGGATGTTGGAAGACAAAACAGAAGCATTTTGGTAACCGACAAAAGGTTTATTGCGAGTAATTGTCTGCAGTAACAGACCATGAAAAACTTGATGACCAGCTTTCTGACCATTTATAGAGTTTCAGCTTTGCTTGAATCTATAGTTAACCGATCACCAAGGAAAATGATTATTTTGCTGATACAGCAAAATCCCCAGTATCTGGAATCCAAACAACAGGCAAAGAATATAAATAAAAAAATAAATTAATAAAAGATCAGATTAAAAGTTTAAAATTGTGAAAGTAAATTATCCGAAGCAACACACAACCCCTTGGTGAACATGGGAGCAAACATTCAGCCAATGGAGTGGCCCTGCTTGCACCAGCTGTTTGAATAGGGTTTTAAAGTTGAGTTTGAATAAAATGACTTCGCCCAGGATGAAGAGGCAGCAGACGCTGTTCACTGCCTGGGCGACTCTCCCAGAGAGTCTCCCTATCCCTGCCTAGTCAGAGACTTTAGTATTAAGTACATTAGTAAGGCTTTATCTGGAAATATGAAGGGGGTGGTGGCAGTGGTTAACTATGACAGTAGCAGTTAGCACAATGCTGTTACAGCACCAATGACTGGGGTTTAAATTTAAATTAAGGGAATTACTTGATTGAATTGAACTTTACATAATTAGGGTCTGTTTTTCTAATTACTTTACATCTTTTGCCTTTTAAACTGTTTATTCTTAATTCAGGTGTCTTTGTTAGGCATTGTAAGAGTATCTCAGGCAACTGGAAAATCCACATATCCGGCATCTGTAAACCCCTGTAGGTGCGGGGATTTTATTGTATGTTACTTGAGGGTATGTATGTAATTTTTGGGTTGACTGTCAGCAAAAGCAAAGATTCACATCAGTATTCAAATCCCAGACTTCAAGTACTCAGTTTGCCATTCTCCACATAACTGTTTGCATAGGCTCTTGTAGGACCTGCAAATATTTAGCACGGTACTGGGAAAAGTGAAAAGCAAAACATGCTGCACTTAGGGGAGGTGATTCACATTTCAGAAATGCAGAGGAAGTAGCTTCATCGTTTATGGCTTGAATTTGCAAGAGTGATTATTAATAGAAAAACAAAAGTCAGAGTTCTAGATTTTCCAAATTCAAGCAGTCATGCAGTGCACATGATTTTAGAGATTTCTAATAGAGGGGCTTCTCTAAAGATATTGAATTATTAATTTAGAATAAGAGCTTAATCAATGAGAGAAATTGGGCATGCAATTTTAGCATAGCATCTGGGCATGAATGCAAGGAGATTAGCTGGGAAAATTTTACCAAAATAAATTGGCATCAGGGACACGATTGCATCAGATAGTTTACACAGGATATTCAAGTTTATCTGATTGCACATATGAAACTGTATTTTTCTGGACCACAGTGTATCCCAGAATAGAGCATTTCAGTTGAGAGCAGAAACTGGATATGTTCTCCCTGGACCAATGAAGGCTGGAAATGAAATGGAAAGAGACCGAGGTATACATAACTGCAGGGATAGGTACTAAAAAAAACTACCCTCTCTCCCAAAAAGTAGAAATATCTAAAACTAGAGCAAGTTTAAATTAAGGAGTGGGCTGTTTTGAAGGGTGGTAAGATAAGAGGAGGCTAGGGTGTGGGCAGGAGACTGAGTTTGTGTGCATGACTAAGAATTTTGCTAGTTATCCAATAGTCTGAATAATTTCAAATTATGGAGAATTAAGTTTTTTTTTCTTATTTGAAATACATTACTGAGTGTTTAGCATTAAGGACTCATGGCCACAGCTTGGAAATATCAATGTAGCATGAAATTAAGGATTCTCTCCCCAGTGCCCATCCAATGATTTCCAAGGAATTTTGAAAATAAAATCTATCAACAATGCTTGAGGCACTGGAATAAATTTATTCATAGAGAATGTTAACAGGCCATTTCAGCCCACAAGCCTTTCTGCCCAATTACACTCAATGGACCTACAATCCCAGTGCATTTGGAAGGGTGGGAGTAAACCAGAGCACCTAGAGGAAACCTACGGAGACACGTGGAGAACAGACAAGCTCCTTACAGACAGCGCAGGATTCAAATCAGTTTCTGGCACTGTAACAGCATTGAACTAACCGCTACACTAACTGAGCCACCCTTTTTGTGGCTGCCATCGCTTTGGGACAGCCTGATCATATGCAGAGTTACAAATATTCTTGAACAAAGATCATAGTTAAACACTAATTGACTGCAATAGTCGACTTTGGGAATCAACACTGTCATTTTAGTTGATTGCAATGGAAGTAATATTGTTTGATTAGCTGGTTTTCAGATATCAGGTTTACAGATGGATCACTGAATGCAAAATAATGCAAATTATCTGGCATGAATGGTACATAGGAAGTGAGGAGTACACAGTCCCAGTTTAATGCTTGTCAGCTGTTGGAAAATAGATCTTGTTCATCGTCTTAAACCTGAGTCAGACCGACTTAAGACTGACAAGAAATAACTACTTCAACAGAAAATACCAAATTATTTCAGTAATTCATGGTCCTAGATTGACCCAATCAATTTTAATTCTATTTAACACTTGCCTATGAAGAAAATGAAAGATTTAAAATTTGAAATCAGAACACGGTCATGTCCTTGAGCTTACTGCATTGCCTCACAGCATCAAGGACCAATCCATCATGTGTCAGTTATATTTGTAAGGAAAAATCCTCAGTTCACTACAACTTAAATGTCAGCAGGCTTTTGCAACCATAAGACCAGAATACCCTTCAATACAGCCATACCTATTTAACAGTAGCAAGAGATGTGAAGTAATCTCCATTATTGTATTTTAACTTCATAATGTTGTTAGACACAACATTCAGCTAAAACTGGCTATAATGAATTTAAAGAATTTAAATATGGCAATAGAAGGAAAGACGACCAAGACAGTAACAAAAAAATTACTAATTCCTCTCAAAATAGAAATGGTTATATATGCAGACAGAGGAAGGAGCCAAAAGTATTCTTTTAAATATCAATTCTCTACATCTTACACAGAAATATCAAAATATTTACATTTTCATTGCATTATAACATGCATCTCTTCAGAATTCTGTTGAAATTCCAACCATTGTCTTTTGCTCTCTACCAGCTACAGAACTTCTTAGCATCATATCCCACATACTCCTAAAATTAACATTCAGTTTCAATATACTGAATACAAGTGAAGACGTGTCACAACTGCCGTACCTGCATTATCAATCGTC
This sequence comes from Narcine bancroftii, assembly GCF_036971445.1. Classification (NCBI taxonomy): domain Eukaryota; kingdom Metazoa; phylum Chordata; class Chondrichthyes; order Torpediniformes; family Narcinidae; genus Narcine; species Narcine bancroftii. The sequence continues at coordinate 78,956,983 of NC_091480.1, read as the reverse complement.
TTCTAAAAGACCACCCTAATTGGCTTTGTAGCACCACAGCACTTGTAGCTGCAATAAGTTAAATACATTGTTTTAAACAATTTAATTGCATTGATTTGCAAGTCACAACACTAATTTACTGTTCAATGTAAATTTCAAGCAGTTTAAGTTACACAAGCTGTTTAACTACAACAATTGTAAATGTTACCTCTCTGGTATTGATCATAAATATACATGCTCACAACATTCAAAATATTGATTTACAGGCAAAAATGTACTTTTATTGAATGCTAAATCCTTCTAATTTTCCACCAACTCCCCAAACCCTCAATTTATCTCTCCAGCAGTAAATTAATCACAGACAATAATGTAAACTCAGAACTACACCTTTGTAATTTCTAAAATAGAAATGACCTCACCACAAAATTGGTGAAGGTAGTTCTATTAGAGACAAATGTATGCAATGCTGCTAACATAGACATATTTAAGGTTTTGCAGTTGGAAAACCAAATGTAGCAAGACAAAATTAATAATTTTCTGCAATCAAAGGTTATTGATTGCGGACTTCGCATTATAAAATACTAACTAAAATGACAGTTGCTACAACAATATACCACTTTTCTTTTCCCACTCCTCACAAAGTGTGAATCGACAGTTAGATCTTAGGAAGCTTTAAAATGGAGAAGCAAGGATTTCAGTGCCAAGTGAGAGACGATGGACATTATTGAACCCATCTTAAGTGAATAATCAATAAAAGGCACAAAGCACAAATGACCCGACTGCAGTATTGAAAAGAGGAAATCGGACTCCAGTTAATACAAAAAGTAAGTCCCTTTGACAATCTTTTGTACTTGAATACAATCAATTTGGCAGAAAGCCTAAAGAGAATAAAAGTAATAAAATCAGAAATACAATATACAAAACTTGTATAAGAGTTGTTGGGGCTAAACATAAATCAATTTGCCCCTTGAGGTCCAAATGTAAGTTTTCTGTTAAATTTAGAAACCTTGTCCAGCTCATTTTCCTTTATATCATGGATAATTAATATCACTAGAATCAAAGTCTCCCCTTCTGTCGAAGAATTAACATGTGATAATCAATTAGAGCATGGTTAGGCCACTCAAGCATTTGGCTAGATCACAATTGATTAACAGGTATGGGGAGTTCTTTGCAATGGAGAAATTAAAATGAATTGCTGCCTTTGACAAGGGTTCACATTTGAAGTAACCCTGTCATTGCCAATTACATCTTTGGCCTTAATTCACACAGAAAACATTGAAGCAGATGAGGGTTCTCTGTAAATCATTATTACAGGCAACGACAGGTGACTAACCTCTTATCCGGGATTCTAAACACCAGCAACCTCCAAAAACTAGCACTTTTTCAGTAATGAAAATGCCCCCCCGTCATCCAACTCCCGACGCCCCCCCCGTCATCCAACTCCCGACGCCCCCCCGTCATCCAACTCCCGACGCCCCCCCGTCATCCAACTCCCGACGCCCCCCCGTCATCCAACTCCCGACGCCCCCCCGTCATCCAACTCCCGACGCCCCCCCGTCATCCAACTCCCGACGCCCCCCCGTCATCCAACTCCCGACGCCCCCCCGTCATCCAACTCCCGACGCCCCCCCGTCATCCAACTCCCGACGCCCCCCCGTCATCCAACTCCCGACGCCCCCCCGTCATCCAACTCCCGACGCCCCCCCGTCATCCAACTCCCGACGCCCCCCCGTCATCCAACTCCCGACGCCCCCCCGTCATCCAACTCCCGACGCCCCCCCGTCATCCAACTCCCGACGCCCCCCCGTCATCCAACTCCCGACGCCCCCCCCCGTCATCCAACTCCCGACGCCCCCCCCCGTCATCCAACTCCCGACGCCCCCCCCGTCATCCAACTCCCGACGCCCCCCCGTCATCCAACTCCCGACGCCCCCCCCGTCATCCAACTCCCGACGCCCCCCCCGTCATCCAACTCCCGACGCCCCCCCCGTCATCCAACTCCCGACGCCCCCCTCCATCCAACTCCCGACGCCCCCCCTCCATCCAACTCCCGACGCCCCCCCTCCATCCAACTCCCGACGCCCCCCCTCCATCCAACTCCCGACGCCCCCCCTTCATCCAACTCCCGACCGCCCCCCCTTCATCCAACTCCCGACCGCCCCCCCTTCATCCAACTCTGACGACCCCCCTTCATCCAACTCTGACGCCCCCCTTCATCCAACTCCCGACGCCCCCCCTTCATCCAACTCCCGACGCCCCCCCCTTCATCCAACTCCCGACGCCCCCCCCTTCATTCAACTCCCGACGCCCCCCCCTTCATTCAACTCCCGACGCCCCCCCTTCATTCAACTCCCGACGCCCCCCCCTTCATTCAACTCCCGACGCCCCCCCTTCATCCAACTCCCGACGCCCCCCCTTCATCTAAATCACAATGCGGCAGCAGGGGTGCAAAGCTGTCAAGCCTGGAGTTCACTCACATTGGGTCAATGCAGGAGCAATGGCCTTCTTCGTTAACCATAATCTTCCACGCAGTTAGAATCACTCTACCAGTGCCAGAGCAGTTCCAACTGCATGGGGGATTATGGGTAAGGAAGACAGCCGTTGCTCCTGCATTGAACCAGCCACTGCCTGCTTTTCTCCCACCAAGTGCCCGGGGCTGGGAGTCACCTTTCCACTGAAGGTAAGAGACAGTGGGGACTGGGGTCTGAGCCAGTTTTATTTTAAAGTTTTACGTGCTAGTGATATTATGGTCTTTATTTTTCTAAATTCATTTAACACCTCGTGCCCTGTTTGGTGCAATTTTGCTTAAAGGGACCGGCTTTTTAAAAAGCTTCCGAAATCTGGAAGATTCCAAACAATGGAAGATGTCCGGTCCCAATGATCCCAGATAAGAGGTTAGGCACCTGTAATATATAGGTTTGTAATTAGATCAATGCATCCTCAAGATTACAGTATTTAATCGTGCACTTTAGCACAAAGAACTGTTTAATAGAATGAAGGGAATAGTGTATGAAGATAGCAAATATGTTGGGCCGACAGAATTGCAAAAAATTGAGGGCGATCTTACTGAAATGCAAAAGACTGGAGTAAGACTGAAAGGACTTGTGGGGCTATCTGGAAAGAAGGGACAATTTCAGAATAAGAGATTTCCCTTTTAAGCCAGATAAGAACTTTATCCTTTCAGATGTTAATGTTTTTTTGAACTCTCCACCTCAGAAAATCATTAATCTTCACCTACAATATATTCAATATCTATTTGAAATGCAAGTCAAGGGGTATAGCAAGAGAACAGGAAAATAGTATGAGCCTAAAACTACATAAGTCATGACTTGACTGAAGACACACAGGAGATTGCTAATACTGGAAACTGAAACCAAACAAAGAGGAACTGATGCCGAATCAGCAAGAGAAAAATTTGAATATGGAGCTGGGCTCAAGATTCAGTTGGTCTAGCTCGGTTTCCATTTCATAAATTCCAAATAATTTCAACATTTCCATTTCTGGACTTATTAATACCACTCCTTTTGTCACTAGGCTCATCAGGGAGACAAAACAAACAGTTGTACTTACCATGTTTGATAAGGCAACTTTGTCCTTTGGAACAATGAGTGTGATGTCAAATGTTGCTTTAATGGAAGGTTCATCCCAACATGGGAATGCTCTCCTTGCATCTGTTGGCTAGAAAGCAAAATATAGGGAAAGAGTTAGGGTTAAAAGACAAAGAGGAATAAGAAAAACAAAGTGAGATGAGAGACAAAAGTTTGATTCAAATTGTGCAAGCAACAAGACTGTTGTGTTGCACAAATAACACACAAAATGTATTCAGGTAACCAGGAGGCTTTCCCACACAAAAATGTTAATGCTATGTATCATGAACCACAGAAGGATCATCACTAGGAAGGAGACTGTTTGGCCCTTCAGGTTCATTCTAGTTCTATGTAAGAGTCATTCAGCTTTTTAGATATTTGTCCATCTCCCATACAAATTGCTTTTTTGAATTTGAATCTACTACTGTCTTTAGCACTGCATTCAAGATCCTTAAAATTTATTTTCATTTCTTCAAGTCACTTCTAGCTCTTTCTCTCTCCCCCCACCCCCCCCCCCCCCGCCAAAATTGGTTTCATTCTGTCCTCTCATCTGGACTCCTCACCAATGGGAACAGTTTCTTTCTATCCACGTCTATTGGAACACAATAGGTTGTGAAGAGATCCAAGGTAAAATAGATGTTATCAAATACTCTATCAAACTTCTACAACCACACTGTGGAAAGTATACAGACTGGTTGCATCATAGCCTAGTTTGGTAATTTGAAAGCAGAGGAATGCAGAAGGCTGTGAAAAGTCACAAATGTAGCCAAGTGCATCCTTTGAAGACATCTATGCGAGGCACTACCTCAAAAAGGCAACCAGCATCATAAAGGACTCTCCTCATCCTGTTCTCACTGCTACTTTCAGAAACAAGGTACAGAAGCCTGGAGTCCATCATGTCTCGGCTTAAGAATATTTCACCCACCCCCTCTCTCCCACCCCCCCCCACCCCCCCTCCCCACCACCAACAGCCATCAAGCTCTTCAACCGTCCCTTATTACACAAATCAAACTACTCTGGTACCACAAAAAATCTGCCACGTTTTTCCTTCCACTAACTGTAAGTGTGAATATTATCTATCATTTATATTTATGATTACTTTCCGTAATGGTGTAATTTAATGTATACTGTTGGAGATGTGTGTTTTTTTTTAAAAAACAGAATTTGGCTGCAGGAAAAAAAGAATTTCAGTATACATGGTTGTTAATTTCAGGTGATATAAAATGTAGGCATTCTCTGCCCTATTTTCACCCACATCCAAATCCAACAATTCATTATTTTCAAAATTGTCCCTGGATCTTCACATTAGATTTATTAGAAAGTTGCTCAGTGTAATAAGGACACTTCTACACTAAAGTTATATTCTCTAACCTCAAATTGAGAGACAGCAGCATAGTGGGTGTCCCCTGACAGCGTTGTATACTTGCTTCTGTAAAATCCTTTCATTTTGTCATTCAGTTCACCAACAAAATCAATCTTCAAAGTGCCATTACCTGTTAAAATGCAAAATTACAATGAATAATACAAAGAAATTATACTTCATAATGTAGAATTGGGACACCAGGGCTGTCATAAATGCAGGATAAACCCATAAATGTCAGTGTGCATCAAACCCAGGAGGACAACTGAAAGTGTTTTGGTATTAAACATTTTATTACTTATTTTTGCAATTAGAAATGACAGTTGACTAGATCTTCCACTTCAGCATTTTCCCTCTCAAGTTCCGTCAGATAACCTGCAATTACCAAGTTGAAATTTACCAACTAATTGCAGCCAACATGTCCATACAATGAGCCAGATTTAAAGCTTAGCCTTAGATCAAAGCATTGATTATTAAACAATCCAGTTTCCAATTGTTACTTAGTAACAAGTAACATTAGCTCCCAGACAGAAAGTGGCTCTGAAATTATTTAAAGGTACAGCTCTAACCGTGAAAAGTGGGGGGGTTTCATACAATGGAGCTGTGTACAAGTAGAAACTAATGCATTTCTCATAATTTGGCAAAGATAAATAGCAGGAGCCTACAATTTTCCATCATCCATCAAGGTCATCCAGATAACCATTTACGGAGCGGAAACAGGCCATGTTGGCCTTTCGAGTCCGCACCGGTTCACTGATTTTGTGCGCCCTCTTCAGGCATTGGTGATTTTAAGGGTAGTGTATCTGAGAATTTTAAGATCTATCCATAGGTACTCTGCACTTTAGATGTGAAATCTCATTAAAATATTCAAAAACATTGGGTGCGTGGGAGAAGCCAGTGAGTGGCCGTGGACAATAGCTTCTCAGACTGGAGGCCTGTGACTAGTGGTGTGCTGCAGGGATCGGTGCTGGGACCAGCGTAGCTTGTCATCTAGATCCACCATCTGGACAACAATGTGGTGATTGGATCAGCAAGTTTGCAGACAATACTCAGATCAGAAGCGTTGTGGACAGCAAGGAAGGTTTTCAAAGTACAGTACACAGAAATCATGGGCTACGTATAATTGGGAAAGATGCTACAGTTGCTCAACAAATATTGGAAAGTTAATATTTCTATTGTTAAAACAGAAACTAAAAAGGCAGAGTCACAAGTGTAAAATTGAAATGTATCCAGGTGTTAATTAAAATAACAGCAACCAGCAGGAACAAAATTTTATGGAATACGATGGATTTTTCTTGATCTCAAATTACCTTTTTGTAGAGCACTCGGAAATGAGAGTGTCACCTTCTCATCTTCATTCTGATAATTGAACCCTGTTGCATTTATTTCTGTAAAATTAAACAATTGCTCAAACAATTGTTTTTAATGTTTTATGTTAATCCACAAAATGCAATAATTGCAAAATAACAGAACCAACCTTCAGTACCAGCCATGCAAAGTTCTTGGACTTCCCTTTTGACAATTAAAAAAAATTAGTCGGTATTGCCAGTATTTACTTCTGAATCAACTGTTTGAAAGGCTATGGTCGTTCTGGTGTACCTACTAATGGGCAGGGAATCCTCAGATCTAGATCCAATAATAAAAAAGGAACATTGATCTATTTCCAATTGTAGAGGGCAGGGCACATGCAAGTACTGTAGTGACATGCCACATTACTGCTGAACATCTGGTGGGAGGTTGCCAGTGCAGCAGTTACTGATGGAGTAACTAGATGGTACTAATGTGTTTATATTATACATCAGTTGAATCTGCTTTCAACAGTGTGCTCCTTAACAAATCCTATTTGTTACATTCAAGTCTTCTGCTTTGTCATGATGAAATAAAAATTGAGGACTACAAAGTAGGATGGGTTTCAATTTTTTTTTTTTTTTTTTTTGCTCGAAATACATAGGTCAGCACAACATCAAGGGACGAAAGGCTTGTACTGTAATGTTATAAAACACCAAAATGCTGGAGGAAATCAGCCAGTCTTTTCAGCGTCTATAAGAGATAAAGATATATTGCTGACATTTTGGGCCTGAGCCCTTCAAGGAATAAACAGAAGAAGCCAGAAACAGGAAATCTTAAAAAGTCTCAGAATTCAAACAATGCTGGCTGGGGGAGGAAGCCACACCAACAAAAGGGTGTTAACTGGATAATGATAAGGTACGCAAGAAGTGATGATGTTTGTGCAAAAGGAGACGGAATGCAGAGACAGAGAAAGATGGGAAAGTGGGGGGGGGAGGGAGTTTAAAGAAAGCCAGAGAAGTCAATATTAATGTCATCCGGTTGGATGGTGCCCAGATGGAAGACAAGGTGCTGTTCCTCCAATTTATGGGTGGTTTCAGTCTGCCAGTGCATGAGATAGCATGAATAGACATGTCAGCAAGAGAATAGGATGGAGAATTGAAATGGGGAGCCACTGGGAGATCCACACTATTGCTTCGAACAGAGCCAAAGTTGCCACCCCGACCTCAAATTCACTTGGTCCATCTTAGCCAGATTCTCTTTCCTTAATCTGACTCTATCTCAGGAGACAAACTCTCAACAAACATCTTCTGTAAACCCACCAACTCCCACAGCTACCTTGACTACACCTTTTCCCACCCCATCCCCTGTATGGATTTAATTCCATTCTCTCAATTCCTCCACCACATCTGCACCCAAGATGAGGACCTCCATGCCAGATATCAAAGATGTCCTCTTCCTTCAAACAACGTGGTTTTTTTCCTCTACCACCATTAACTCGGTGCTCACCCGCATATCCTCCATTATCACGTCTGCCCGGATACCTCCATCCATATGCACAACAAAGGCAGGATTTCTCTTGCCCCCACCTATCTCAGCCTCCGCATCCAACACATTCCTCCATTTCCGCCATCTACTTTGTGATCCCACCACCGGACATTTCCCTTTCACCCTTTGGCAGGAACCACTGGTATCCATGACTTCCTTGACCACTTCTCCCCACCAATCATCCCCCTTGGGACCTACCACTGTGACCCACCCCTCCACTTGTACCCACACCTCTTCCCTCACCACCATTCAGGGCCAAAAACAGTCCTTCCAAGTGAAGCAACATTTCACTTGTGAATCTGCAGGGGTCATCTGCTACATCCAGTACTCTCAACATGGCAGACTGGGAAATTGCTTTATTGAGGACCTCAGCTCTGTCTGCCACAACAGCGTGAATTTCCCAGTGGTCACCCATTTTAATTCCCCATCCCATTCCCTTGTTGCCATGTCTGGCCATTGTCTCATTCACTGCTAGACTGAGACCACCCGTAAATTGGAGGAACACCACTTCATCTTCCAATCGGAGGGCACTAATATGACATTAATATAAACCTCTGGCTTTCATTAAAACCACCAACCCCCCCCCCCCCTTCACCTTTCCCCATCTCTCTCCATTTCATCTTTCGCACAAACATGATCAATTCTTACCTTGTCGATTATTAACACCTTTTGTTGGTCTGAATTGCTCCCCCAGCATTGTTTGAATTCTGAAATTTCCTGCTTCTGGTTTATACCATGAAGGGCCCAGGCCTGAAACATCAGCAATACATCTTTCTCTCCTATAGACACTGAAAAGATCTGCTGAGTTCATCCAGCATTTTGACTACAATCACAGCACCTGCAGACTTTCATGTTTTACTCTGTGCTGTAATGTTCGATGATCAGATACATCACAGAAACAAAAATACAAATTACTTAAAATAATTCATACAACAATTGTAGGAATGGTCAGTTTTAAAAGAGAATTCACCCAAAATAAATGACTTTTTAAGCTGATAGCAATGAGAGTTAAACGACATTTACCTTGCATGCAAACCCAGTTATACACCAACCAGTCAAATGTTTAGCAAGAAACAGCTTCTGAAGCAAATTTGTTCTTAAGATCAGTTATGGAAAGTCCAACAAGAACGTTAAACTTTCCATTTCATTCATCCCACAGATCATCCAGCATACCATTGCAGCTAGACAATTCTGAAAATGCAACACATGAATAATAAATTCGTACTGCATTAAAAATTCAGTTTTGAATGTTAAGAATTTACATTATGCTATAGTTTAGAAACATGCTTCATATTGTATCAAGAGGTAACAAAACTGCTTCATGTTATAACAAGAGGTAACTATTTTTCATTCAAAATGCAGAGACAAATATCAATATTCAGCATCATTTTTCAGATTGTAGAGATACATCACATCTTTGGAGCATTGGCACAAAAAAATAAACCATCTTACCTTCACCACCTTGTGGGACATATGATGCTGTAATGATGTCTATATCGGCACAGTTCATAACAATCTGATTGGTTGCCTGTCTTACCTGTAAATATAGATACACACATACCAGTAAATTTGATGAAAATACCTTCATAAAGCTTGAAATGTTCATTTCTCACATTTAATTGTTAGTTTGATCTTAATGGTTCTTTTAATCATTATCTAACTATTTTACAAAATAGATGAGAATGAAATGAGTCAACCAGATCCTAGAGGAGGTATGCAAGATCAACCTTAAGTAAATGTTAATTACTTGCAGACACCTACTCTGTACCCTTCTCTTACAGACTTACACAGAACATTTGACAAGAATTTTGTTGTTGTTGTTGTTTGGCATTCAAAATGTCCTCATCCTAGTATTGTATTTATTGATTGCATCATACAGGAAAGGGCAAAATTTATATCTTCACCCTTTCTTATCAACCCTGTTGGCTTTACAAATCTATAATAACTCCATCCAATCAGGATAGATCATTAGGTGCATTTCAGATTTTGAAAGAAACCAGATATTAAGAACTTAACGAAAATAACTGACTATTACAATTGACTACAAGTTTTTTTTTTGTTTTTTTTTTTACAAATTGTCACAAGCATTTGTTCTTTTAGATAATTTTTAGATCATTATTTTACTGAAACTGAGTCACCTCATTCACAAACAATCAATTTAAAAGATTTTAAATAAATTTTCCACTTTAGTATTTGTAATAATTTGCATACGTTCAGAGGTGTCTCTCATTTTGTATTTAAATTTACTGTTTAAATGATTGCATACTCAAACTTAAAAGTTAATACTTTGGTTTGAAGAAATACCTTTGATAATTTATGCTTGCATGGATTTTGCAACCAAAACACCCAAAACTGCTTTTCAGGAGCGATATGCAACAGGTTGGTGGGGAGCAAGTGTGCAAGATGGTGAGAAGAAATGAAAAAGAGCAGCAATTAGGAGAAATCAGTTTTGGTGATACTTGATACTTCTCCAGATCAGAAGTAAAGACTTTTACATCAACAACACTGGTGTGGATGGACAAACTGCCTTGAAGGCTTCATCAGTAAGAGAAAAAAAGGATTAGTTCAGAATATTTCTCAGGATCAGACGTCAGTGGCAGTTCCAAGTGATCTGGAGAATTGCAACAGTGAGTGAAAATAAGACAGTGAAATTTTCACCTCTAGTGCTGATGCAGTCAGAGCCGAAGCCAAAACCACAATGAAAATGGGCAATGATAATCTGGTCAAAGGCTGAGAAACCATTACAGCATCAAGCTGAACCTGTAATAAATGCCCTGTTTAAGCAGAAGTGGAATGGCAAGTAATGGAACAAACTTCACTGACAAGAACTAAATAGGAATTTTTTGATTTTACCAGATTGAAATTAAGATAATATCAGTTCAACTATTTAATACTCAAAACTGTACAGAACAGTGGCAAATTAAAAACTGGTAAAAAGACAAACTTGATATCATTAGCCTAGTACAGAAGCTGATCCAATACCACAAATACTTATTGCTCCACAGCTATATGAAAGAAGATGGTTAACTTTTGTCCAGAGGGTCTTGTGTGGATAGGAAGGGGAAGCCATTGTAGATGTTATGTTGTAGGTAGAAATATAAACATGAACAGGAAGTATCATTAATATACACCATTAATAAAAGCTATTTCACACGTTTTATTAATTACAATATAGGCAAATAATGAAAGATGGTTGGATGCAAGACGTACATCAGTTTAATTTTTTTTTGCTTTCCTTCTCCCAACTGCCTTCATCTTCTCATACATATGAAATTCAACACAAATGCATGATTCTTATTTATAATCAGCAAGTGCACAAGATGAATGGAGGTATTTTGAATAAATTCCAAATTTCAAATACAAAACAACCCATTTCAAATCCAAAGACATGCAGTAATGAATCTCTCTTAATTAAAAGGAGCCAACTAAAATCAGCCATTACAAGATTACTGAACCTATTTCACGAATCCTGTAAATGCATTATACATATTAAAATAATAAAGCAATGGAGTATTATTTTTCTATTAAAAGTAGGTCTTTCATGAACTTACTGCTTGAAGCATATTTAAAAAGTCAAAGTTCAAATGAAGTCTAGATATAGGACAAGAGAATTTTCAAAATAGCTGTTTATCCTGCAAGGACCTTTGGTGGACAGATCCCACTGAATGACCAATAAGACATGGAAGTTAAAATGATCAAGAGTAGTTGCATTTCTTTGTGTATCAACCGTAATCCAAGAAATTGGTAGAAAGTGATCTGGAGTGGCATAACTGTGATCAGTAAAACAGCCTCCATTACAGTCATTTCATGTCAGATCTCCTGGAGGCCAGCTACAAGAATGGATAGAAAAATTAAAACTTACCTTTCAAACAGCAGCCCTAAAAGACTGCTCCAGTGTTGATTTCATATGGTATGATTAGTTTAAAGTGGAGTCAATGGAGGTTAAGACTAAAGAGATCTGGGTGGTAAAGACATCTGGCAGGACACAGAGTATGAAGTTGGAAATTTGGTTGGCTACATTTGAAGTATTGTGCAGTTATCACTGCAGTACAGGAATGAATGAAGAGGCTTTAAATATGGCACAGAAGTTGACCAGGGTGTTGAGTATACTGCGTTAACTGAAGAGGTAAAAGTTCCATTATTGTCTCGATACTACATTTTAGATGGTAATATACATGAAATTCTTCAACTTTTGTCTATCGTAAGGCAATCAGAGAGTTGTCACTTTGTCCAGCACCCCTCATAGAAACCCACAGCATCTGGCATTCCCAGGCAGTCTTTCCTCCAAGTACTGACCACTCTTGAACTTGCTTAGCTTCCAAGATCAGACAAACTTTGATGGTTTTCTCTAGAGCAGAGGCTGATGGGTGATCCGTATACAAATTACGAGGTCAATGGACTTTCTTCCCCAGAGTAGATATGTCAAATACATTGGGGCATTTAGAAAGAGACAGGAATACACAGGGAATAGATGGAAAAAGACCATGTTCTGACAGATGGGATTAGTTTAGACTGGCATCAAGGTCAACACAGACATGGTGGGCCAAGGGGCCTGTCCTAATGCTGTCTGTTCTATCTGGTATAGAAACAAATTACCTTGAAGCAAACTGAAGCACAACTCAGTATTTAAAAAAAGTTAAGTATGAATGTTGTTGAGCTCAGTCTGAGCAAGTTTCTAAGTGTAGGCAAATGCAATAAGGTAATCATGGTAGAAGCCAAATGGGATATCTTCAGCAACCAAAACTCTCCCTCAACTCGGGAAGAAATAGGAAAAACATCAACAAGGGTTTGGGTTGTTGGAGAGTAAAAAAATATTGCTCCAATGTTTTCCCTGTACTCCATATTAAATAGGCTTAAAGAATAATCTATTGAAAACCTTGTGCCAGGTTTCAGATGATCAGAAATTCCCATATATCCTTCAAATGAATAATGACTGTTTTATTTATGACAGAGGACATCTATACAGTTGCAATGATCTAAAGAATTATGCAGGGCAACTTGCAAACATTCAGGACTTTAAATCATCTGGGCAATGAATATCCAGGCACACCAATCTTTAGATGAACAGTCTTGCAAATGCCCAGTCACAACATCAAATATTAGCAGAATAACTTCAATTTATACTATAGTTACTATAATCTGAAAAACTTTACAAAGATGTGCATATTATTGTCATTTAACTAAACTATCACATATCAACAGCAAACTGGAATCTTGGATTCTCTGATTACCATCTCATCAATTGAATATTCTCATTTGTAACAGGAGCTTGTGGCCTTTCTTCAGGGGTGTGAAATGTTGGTTATGACGACAAGAGTTTGGTCTCATGTGAGATGTCTCTTGTACACCATCATATGCTGGTTAAACATCAAATGGATGATAAGCATCTTGCACAGTAATACAAAATGTATTCCCTACACCCATGTTGAGCAAGTCAAGAACCAGGGGTCACAGTTTAAGGATAAAGGGGAAGTCCTTTACAACTGAGATGAGGAAGAATTTTTTCACTCAGAGGGTGGTGAATTTATGGAATTCTCTGCCACAGGAAGTGATTAAGGCCGGTTCCATAGCTATATTTAAGAGAGAGTTAGATTTAGTACCTGTGACGAGGGGAATCAGGGGGTATGGAGAGAGAGCTGGAACAGGGTACAGAGTGGATGATCAGCCATGATCAAAATGAATGGCGGTGTAAGCTTGAAGGGCCAAATGGCCTACTCCTACACCTATTTTCTATGTTTCTAAAACAGTCAAATACTCAGCTTGTCACATAACATTTTGCTGAAAATACGTGTCAGCTGAAAACTAAGGAGGGCTGGATGATTTTTCCTCCTGCCAAAAAAATTGTTGATAAATTGTCAAAGTCTCAATACAGTTTAGTCCTATATCGAACAATACCTGCCCAGAGCAAAGACAAGTGGAAAAACTACTGTAACAAGCTTTGCAGGTTTGGTGGAAAGAATCAAGTTTTCATTCATTTCATTCAAGTCACAGTATCAGAGTCCAGCATTTAAAATCTGCACTGAATTTATACTGGAATGCCAGCAGAAAACATATTAGAGGCAAATTTTGAGTTTCATGCACATAACACCATTCAATATTTGGATGAAGCAGCATTATGTTAAGGAACCACTGAAGGAAGCCATTTACCCCACTGAGGCTGTACTGGTTCCTTTGAAGAGCAAAAAGTTATTTTCCCCCATATCCTTGAAAACTTCCCTTTCATCCTTTTACTTAATACTTTAAGGGTTATTATACAATCCAGTACTTGAAACAAAAATATCATATCCATTGCACAACACAATAGAAAATACCAAGACAAAATGAAATCCAGCCAAATGACAAAAGCCTGTTAATTTTCCCCCCCACACAAAGTCATTATGAAAAGTAATCAAATCAAAAGCAATGACCTTTTGTACAGTAAATAAGCAATCTCATTTCCTTTTAACCATCTGAGCACCAAATGATTCCATTTAATTAGGAAGGGAAAACTTTATTCAATCTGGAACTTCTGAAATAAACCATTTGCTAATTAGAAATTATCTGCTAGGAGGTACACAAATATCAGCCTGAACACGACTTCTTCTCAAACAATCCCTGGTGTCATGGATGTCCTGCTTATATGGCACTTCAGTTCTGTGCATTCTGAGGTGGCTAATAAAATTAATGTAGGCCCACAGAGCCTGCTACAGGTATGGCAGGAGGTATGCGACATGACAGGTGCAGAAAGTTAGGAAGAGGTGCAGTACACAAGTGCTGGAGAAATCAGCAGGTCTGGCAGCATCCATGGAAAGCAAACAACAGCCAACATTTTGGGGCCTGATCCTTCTTCAGCTGGGAAGAGGCTTAGAAAGGCCCATTAAAGGAATGACAGTAGATTTAAAATTCCGCAAACGTGGGGTCTGTGCCCAAGATGGCAGCACCTGATCAGCAGTAGCCATGAGGGGTTGCAGACTCCAGGGGAGTAGAGGACTGGCGCAGGGCACCAGAAAATGGGGACACCATCCCCTGTCTGAGAACGAGAAGCAGAGGAGATGACCCATGGGACAGTGACCACAGCGATGGTCTTTCAGCAACTAAGCCCCTTCACTGGTCCAACGCACGTGGTGGGCTGCTGACGACTCAAGGTGAGGAACCCATGGAGGCCGTAGGCTGCTGGAGACTGTGTTGGGAAACTCGCACCAGGCTGTGGACTGCTGGAGACTGGGTTAAAACTGGCTGATGGGTACCAGGTATCAGAACAGAGATGAGAGGTGGTGCCAAAGGCAATGAAGGGTTCCTGATCATGTCGAAGGTTCAGATCTGGAGCTCAGGTTGCTGAAGGTTTGGACTGGACACTGTGGGGCTGCGGAAATGTTGGCAGCGAATCTACGGACACTCAGTGACTTTGAGGGAAGTCTTTTGCTTTTCTTTCTGTGACTATGAGGTACTTCAGGCAATTTCTACCAATGGTGAATCTGTCTGTTTTACAGCAGCCAAGAGCAGTTTCATGTATTATGACACTTTTATTAAAATGACAATAAATTGAATCTTGAAGCAGTACCTTCCTTTATTGCTGAGTAGTCATCAATACTCAAATCTTCATTTAAAAAGTAGCCACTTAGGCAAGCTGCCAGAGGACAGTTTTGCAATCAGTATAACCAATACAAGGGTAGAAGGGAAGCAAATACAAGAATATTCAAAAATGTTTTCATTGGAAACTGGATTCAATTTTTGGCAATATTACTTTGGATTGGAATGTATTCATTTTACATTTTATCCATAGATCTCTGGTAAAGGTCTACAAATTATTGTAGAAGTGCAGCCCAACTTTACTTCATCTGATCAACAAATATATATGGTACCAATAACAACATTGGAGATTAATGTTGAGCAACTGAACCAGTGCAAATGGTAATCTACCCAAATACGCAAAGCTGATCTTGAAACCAAGCCAATGTCTGCGAGCTCGCTTACAGAAATGAGCTCAGAAACCAATACAAAACTTGCATGTTTAGCAAAATCTACAATAACCATCGAATTTATAGCCAAAAACACAATTCACTTTAGAGCCAAAGAATAGATTCATACATTGTATGATAATAGGAAGCCATTCAGCCTAGAATCTATACCAACTCTCAAACCAATCACACCAATTCCATTCCTCCACTTTCCCTGTTCTCTCTCAACTCTTGTGAAACACAAAAGTCTCCATAAGTTGAAGAAACTCAGCTGGACTTTTCAGCGTTCATAACAAGCAAAGATTGCCGACTTTTCAGGCCTGAGCCCTTCTTCAAGGAACAAGCAGAATGAGGCAGAAGCAGAAAATCTCAGAATTCAGACAATGCTGGTGGGGGGGTTGGGGGAAGGAATCCAGTCCAGCAGAGAGTGTTAATTGGATATGATAAAGGAGAGAAGTAGAATTTATCATGTGTCCAAAAGGAGACAGGGAAGGGAGAGACAGACCTGGGGGAAGACAATATTTAAACAAAAGCCAGAGATGTTTATATTAATGCCATCTGGTGGAGGGTCCCCATTTGGAAGATGAGATTTACCTCCAATTTGTGGGTAGTCTCAGTCTGGCACAATGGAAGAGAGAGTCTCAGTCAACTGGAAAATTCGCATATCCAACATCTGCGATCCCCATAGGTGTTAAACAATGGGGATTCCACTGTACTTGCAAGTGTAGATACAACCCACACAATTTTTTGCATCAACTTCCCTACACTAATGTTAGGTTCAGCAGCCTGTAATTACATACCTTCTTGTGTAAAAGTACATTTGCTCTCATCCAGCATCTGTGGCTAGGAAAGATTTACAAATCTCTGTCCAAGCCATAGTATTCTCCTCCCTGGTCTCCCACAACAACCTCAGATGCATCTCATTGGGCCTTGGTGACTTCTTCATCTTTAACTCCACAAAGATTTCCTATGCTACTTCCTTTTAAATGCCAGGTGGGGGGGGGGGGGGGGGGGTGGGGGGTGGGTGGGGGGAGAAGAGAAAAGAGTTGATGGGACCATCCAAGGGGTCAAATGGGGGTCATTAATGCCAGTGGGGGAGGTAGATAATGCTGGGGGGTAATTGAAAATAGCACCAATGACAGTGTGGGCCAACCACTTGTGAGAGCGGGCTTTGGTGGCCGCCATGCTGCATTTGATTTAGGCCTTTGAATTAATTTAGAGTGAATAGGTGGACAGAAGAGGTATGTGTTCTTGGTTTTATACATATGTAATCGGCAAATTTTTTGGACCATGTTTGAAGGAAAAAGGAGGGTAGACTTTTACACAGGTCAAACTTTTGACCTCCGAGTTCCTGCATTATTCAAGGTGTCAGAAGCTCAGATGGCGTCAGGTTGAGGACCCACAGACAGTTCAGGTGGGCAGGCGCCAGGGAAAGGATCTGCAGATTGGAGTTTGGATGGGCAGATGACGAAGAGGAGGCTCCACAGTCAGAGCATCGGGAGAACAGATCAATTATTACTTGAGTATATACAGTACCCATGTTAGGGGGGGGCCCCACCCCATGCAGCACTACTACTCCCCCACACCCCTGTCCAGTGCCAGGATTCCATGTCCGGGAGTCAATGAGGGATCGAATATTCCAAGAAGGGGTTGATGATCTAAAGAGTTTGAGGACCTCTTAATGATAGCTTACTCCAAAATTTCCTTGTTCCTCTCCTTGAATTTTGGCAGGGGAATAGAGGCTCTCCCCCACCCTTCCCACAATTGAAAAGATTTGTCCTTAATTGATAGATTATTTTGTATTAGTTTTTAATTTCTAGTCTTTATCCTGGATTATCTTACTGCTTTCTTTTTTGCTCATAGATACAACAATTTTACAACGTTGCAAATAAGATCTTGAAGTGCTCGAGTGTGAATTTGTATAATGTTTCTGAAAGGTTAATATGGTTGCTTCCAAAAGTTAAACACTGCCGACATTGACTATCTGAAATAAAAATACTGGAAATGCTCAAGTCAAAAAGCATCTGTGAAGAGAGTCTCATATTGATGACCTTTTATTTGAACTGCTTTTTGAAGATACTTTCTTGCTTTCAGTCAGTGATCCTTCAGAATTTCTTGCCGATCTCAATTAAATTCAACGTACTAAGAACAGGAGGGGTTCTGTGGTTTTTTTGGGGTTTTTTTTAAAATATACAGCCCAAACACACCAATTTGGAAAATTTAGTGAACCACAAAAGTCTTTCCCAGAAACGGTAATGGTTTCGAGTTCATATCGATTTCAAATTTTAATCTTAAAGAACCCTTGAAGAATTGCTATAACCAGGAAAAGACTTCCTACCACACATAATGATGGTTACCAAGTTGTTTGTTTTTCGGACTAACGTTGCATTGCAAGCCTGATGCAACTTCATTGTATTTATTCAAATGCCAGGAAACTACACTTGCACATTTTATACCCATGTGCAATCAAACTGAGCTGCCAAAGGGGGACATGAAACAAAATAATTAGTCAAAGGACCACTCAGAGATGCTGAGTACCAAGCTATTTTTAAAAATGAAATGCAAATAAAACAAGGGGAAGAAAATAGCAAATGTATTTTTAAACAGTTTGCAACTTCGCTCCAGTAATAGAGTACAACTTTTCTCCTAAATGAATAAACTACAAGGGAAACCAAAGTTGGGTAACAAATGCGAGCCTTGATTAAAATTGTGTTCAAATGAATATTTTTCCTCAAATTCAATATTTGTTTTAATCTATACCATGTTTACTTTCATCGGTTTTTTTCAGGACCTGAATAGGGCAGTGCGGGAGTTTTTATGGAAAGGAAAATTAGTCTGAGTATCTTTACATAAACTTGCATGGAAATATGCTTTAGGTGGATTGCAGTTACCTCACTTTCAAAATTATTATGATGCAGCTCAGTTAAAATTTGTGAGTAGATTGATGGATGTAGACAAACCTCCAAGTTGGGCAAAGGTGGAAATGGCTTGTATATCGGAAGTCGAGATACATCAGTTTATATTTAAATGGAATGTGGATTTATTGCAGGAATGTAATATTAAAACATTTGTTAAAGATATGGGTTAAAAGAAACAGGGTTTTAGGATCAAAGGGTAAATTACCAATTCAAACCCCGTTATATCATAACCAGCTTATTCCTTTTTCAATATTTAATAATCATTTAAAGAGATGGAATTCTCAGGGCATAAAGATAATTCAGGACTGTTTTGAAGGCAGCCAATTTCTTTCTTTTATTCAATTGAGGGAGAAATTTGATACATCTGTAAATTCTCTGTGTATTATCAACTCAGAGCTTTGATAAAAGATAATTATGGTAAAGAGATGAATTTACCCATGTTGATGAAATTTGAGTGATTTCTTCTGTACCCAAGAAAGGTTATGTACCAATTGTTACAGGAGAGTACGGATAAACTGGAATGGGAAAAATCTAGGCTTAAATGGGAAAGTGATTTAACTTATATTTTTCCGGAAGATAATTGGGAAGTTATGTGCTCTGATAGTGTAACCAAAGTGATGAATGTACGTTATGGAATGGTTAATTATAATTTTTTTAACTTCAATTATATTGGACTCCAAGAGAAATTGAAAAAAATATGGATTTAGTCATTCGGATTCTTGTTTTAGATGTGGACTATGTAGTGGAAGTTTTTTTTTTATACATGCTGTTTGGTCTTGTGTGAAAGTACAACCATTTTGGGAAGAAATTAGATTAATCTTAAACAATTTTACCAAAACCAATGTTAGACCCATCAATTTTTTTGTTGGGATATATGGTTTCTTTGAAAGGACTAGGGTTGGATAAATTTCAAATTGCATTTGTATGTCTAGTGTTATCTGTAGCATGAAAATGTGTCGCCAGAAGGATAATGTGGAGGTTAATATAAGACGTTGAGAAATTGTATTATTATGGAAAAAATTACATGTAATCTGCACTATAATTATTCATTTTTTGTTAAAATGTGGTTTTATTTGGAGTATATGAATTTAGAAATACTTTGAAATATTCTTTATAATCACTATATTTGGCTCCCCTTAAGGGGGCTGGTTGAAGGGGTGGGAGGGTGGGCAGAGTTTTGTTGTTTTTTTTTAAATATATATAAAAAAAGTTATTTTTCTGTTATGTTTGATTGTAAGTTGTTTAAATTCTTTTAAATAAAGTTTTCAAAAAAAAAAGACACCGATCACGATACAGTTTCGTATCCTACACAACACAGGAACAGGCCCTTCTGTCCCCAATGTCTGTGCTGACTAGGATGCCAATTTAAAATAAGGCCATTTGTCTGCATGTTATGTACAATCCCTGCATTCTCTGTTATTCATGTTTCTGTGTAAATGCTTCAAAAATTGCTTTCACCACATTCCCTGGCGGCACATTCCAGGCATCTACCCGGGTTGGGTGGGGAGAGACTACCTTGCAAATCTCCTTTAAATATTTCCCCCTCACCTTACAGCAATGTCCACTAGTATTTGTCATTTTCTAAATATTTGGGGTGGGGGCAGGGAGAGAAAAGAGCATCTACCCTATCAATGAACTTTATATTACTGCAATTGGATTCTTGACTTCCTGTCAGGGGGCCCTCAAGCAGTCCAGATCAGTAACAGCAACTCCCAAGACCATCACATTGAGCACACCACCCCCCCAGGTTGTGTGCTTAGTCCACTGCTATTCACTCTGCTGACCCATGACTGTGCTGCTAAACACAGCTCGAACCACATCATCATCAAGTTCACTGATGACACAAGCATGGTGGCCCTTTTTAGTAAGGATGAAGAGTCAGCATAGAGTTGAGGTGCAATCGCAGACAGACTGGTGCAGAGCCAACAACCGGTGTCTCAACATTCATAAAACAAGCAATGGTTGCCAACTTCAGGAGGGCCTGGGGGGACCACACTCTGCTGACCACTGACAGCTCGACCATCGAGTTCGTCAAGAGTATCAAGTTCCTTCTCACCTGGTCCCTCAACACCAGCTCCACAACTAAGAAAGCCCAGCAGCGGGTTTACTTCCTGCAAAGGCTGAGGAAAGTTCATCTCCCACCTCCATCCCCACTACATTCTACAGAGGAGGTATTAAGAGCATCTTGAGCAACTGCATCACTGCCTGGTTTAGAAGCTGTACCACCTCGGACCACAAAACCCTACAGAAGATAGTGAAATCAGCAGAAAAGATCATTGGGGGCTCTCTTCCTACCATGAAGGACATCTACGACACTCAATGCAAGCAAAAGGCAATAAACATTGTGAAGGACTCCACACACCCCTCATGTAAACTGTTCTGCCTTCTGGTAGGAGGTACCATAGCACCCAGGTCTTTATGTCCAGATTGGGTAAGTTTTTCCCCCAAGCCATCAGGCTCCTGAATTCCCAGAACATATGTGGATAGTGTACTGTGGACTTTTACTATACATGTCTTAATTTTTTAATATTTCAATGTGTAACTTCTATTCTAACTTATATTTATGTCAATATGTTCCATGGTGCTGAAAAAAAACTATCTCGTCTTTTCCATGCGAGCATGGTAGGAATGATAAATAAAAGTGATGTGACTTCTATCAGGTCGCCCTTGCACCCAACATGTCAGAGAAAACAATCCAAGTTTGCCCAATCTCTCCTCATAACTAATAGTCTCCAAATCAGGCAACATCCTAGTGAACCATTTTTGCACCCTCTCCAAAGCCTCCACATCCTTCCAGAAATGCAGTAATCAAAATTGCATACCGTTCTTCAAACATGGCCTAACCAATGTTTAAACAGAATAGTAGATGGATACAGAGTTTAGTTTTAACTGACAGGTCACCTCCAAGCAGTCTGCAAAGTTCAGTGAAATTTTTAAATGCAAAAAAATTGAGAACAACTTAATAGGAATGGATTTCCAAGAGTGATCACAGGATTTTTAAATCAAGAATTGCTTTGAAAAGCCATCAATGATAATTAAGAATCTGAAACTAGACTAGTGGCTGGATCTAAACTGGTGCAAGCTGAAAAACAATACCCAATGTACCCAATGTTCTCTCAGCTTACCTCAGTAGCAAACATAAGTTAGGAGTTAACTCATTTTGCTTTCCATGACAAGATAATAAATAATAGGTTCATTCTCAGACATCTCCATTGGTATTTAGGGTTCCAGAGGTGGGGAGAAGGGCTTACTATGGCGATGTAAGATAATGAACCCAGGCTAAGACTGATAGCTAAGTAACAAGATCTGGTCATGAGATCCACGTGGCAAACAAGATTGTGTATGAACTCTCAGTAGCAATCAATTTCACATTCCTCTGTATCTGCACTAATAACTGAACACTGAAACTGCACATAAACCTAGGATGACAGAAAAAGAGAAGAAACAACATGTTCAAAGAAACAATCTTGGAAGCAAAACAGTATACACAGGATACTGAGACTGATCACCTTGTGTGATTATATTTGTAATTAAGAGTTTGAATGAAATGTACTTTTCACCAGTTATCACAGGTGTCTCTTCAATCAGTTCAAGTTCAGCACAATATCGGACCAGTATATTTAATCGCTCCTGAAAACAATCTAGGCTACCAAACAGCAATCCCTCAACTAGAGAAACAAGACATAATTGCAGTCAACTCATTTACAGTAAGGGCCAAGATACTGTTGCCTTCCAGATTGCTTGCTTTACCTCACATTAACCTTCAGTAATGCATACATCCAGGTTCTGCTGGACACCAATACCTCTCAATCTGTCACCAATTTTAAATGGCTCTGAGCCAAACAAAAGTGCGCAACTGCGCAATCAAAGTTAAAAGAAAACACCGACGGGAGGGGGGCTCAGTCGAGGAGCGGGCAACCACGCCGTGACCGGCTGAGGGACACCCGACACCAGGGCTCTCAGCTGGAAGATGAGGAAGGTGGCAGGAGAGGGAGTGAGGTACCAGGCGAGAAAGAAAGTCAATGGGGTGAATGGCAAGAGGAGCAGCAACAGGAGGCTCGACAGATGAGCAGCTCAGAAGGGGAGGACCAACAGTAAGAGGCCTGACAAAGTGATACAGGCAACTCATCAGGAAAATCAGAAGAGATACAGATACAAAGAAGACGACGACGACACAAACACAGGTACAGACACAGAAGAGGAGGAAGAAGACCAAGATCTTCAGAGAAATAGAAGGTAAAACAGATGGACAGAATATAGATAAAGCTTTTTTTGAAGAACAAATGAGAGCATTAAGAATGGTTGTCATTAGAATTTAGTGCAATTAAAAGAAAAATGAAAAGATAAAATGCAAATATTAAAACTAGTCATGACAGAAATGGGGAAAAGAGTAGAAAATGTGGAAGAATGAGAAACGGCTGTAGAAATGGAAGTAAATGACTTAATAGGAAAATTGGAAGTGACCAAAAAATTAGAGAGACACAAGAGTTGTTATCTCAGAAAATTGATATGTTGGAAATTATAATAGGCAAAACAACAAAAATAGTGGGCCTGAAGGAAGGTGAAGAAGGCACAGACATGAAGGAATTTATAAAAGAATGGATCCCGAAGGTCCTGGGAACGACGAAAATGCAGGAAGAAATGGAAATAGAAAGGGCACACAGATACAGCAAAAACCCAGATCTATCTTAGTAAAATTTTTGAGATATATGACAAGAGAAAATATACTGGAGCGGGCAAGGAATAAAATAAGAGAAGATAATAAACCATTGGAATACAAGGGTCAAAAAATATTTTTTTTTACCCAGGCACAAGTTTTGAACTCTTAAAGGAGGAGGAAGGAGTTCAATACAGCAAAATCGATCCTATGGAAAAAAGGTTATAAATTCATATTAAGGCATCTAGCCATGCTTAAAATATTTCTACCCGGGAAGCAAAACAGACTGTTCTCAGATACGGAGGAAGCACAAGAATTCAGAGCGTTTTCAGGACAGAAGGAGAAATAAAGAGATGTAATAAGAATGAAGAACGGCAATAAAGTATATATAAAGATGTTAAAACAATGTATATGCAAAGAACTAAAGAGGGAAAAGAGAATGAAGGAAGTAAAGGGGTAAAAAAAGGGACAGCTTTGTTATATGTTTAATAAAAGTGTTTCTGGGGGTGGTGGGGGGGGGGAAGAGAAGAGAATAACCGTCACTGCGAAATCAGTTGACGGTTGCGAACAAGATCACAATCCAAAAGGAAAGGGGAGTTGTGGTTGCCCGGCAAGGGATAAGGGGCAACTCAGAGAAGGGGGGGGGGGGTATTTGGGGTTAAGGTAATATTGGGTGTGGGAATTGTTGGAGTATTTTGTTTTAAATGTGTTGTCATACATTGAGTTTAAAAAGGGAAAACTGAGAAATAAAATGGGGAAAAGGAGGATGGAGGTGATGAGGAAGTGGAAATGAGGTGTAAACAAGATACAAGATGGCCACGTTGAACTATGACTACAAACATTAATGGAATACATAACCAAATTAAAAGGAAGAGGCTATTAAATTTACTGAAAAAAGAAAAAATAGATTGAGCATTTGTGCAGGAAACACATCTAACTGAAGTGGAACATAAATTAAAGAGACTGGGTAGGACGTAGCGGCAGCATCATAATTCAAAAGCTAGAGGTGTAGCCATATTAATAAAAATGTGGAATGAAAAGCTGGTGCAATACAAAAGCTCACCAGTATTGCATCATTTACTTAATATATGGAAGAAGATCCACTTAGAAAGGAAAAAAACAAATTACCAAATACAAATTGTTATCGACACAAAACCCACTAATCACTTTTACAATAGATAACCTTTAGAGAATGGGAGAGAAAAGGAATCAAGAATAGAAAATTGTTTTTTTTGGGAAATAATTTATTAACATTTGAACAGTTGAAGTACAAATATGGAATAACTCATGGTACAATGTTTGCATATCATCAACTGAAAGCCTACTTAAAGGATAAATTGGGAAACAGACAGATTATCAGAAGGAAGTAACTTTGAATATGTGATTACAGACACAATGATAATTAAAAGATTTATAACGAACATGTACATTAAGCTGCAAGATAAGGAAAATGATAAAATAAGCAATAAACCCAAACAAAAGTGGGAAAAGGATTTAAACAAAGATAAAAAAAATGAAACATGGGAAAAGTTATTTTCTGGAACTATGAAGAATACAATAAATACAAGGTTACGTATGATACAGTATAATTGGTTACACAGATTATATATCATGCCTCAAAAGTTAAAAGAATGGGATCCAACATTATCAGATAGATGTTTTCGCTGTAAGAAGCCAACGGGAACAACAGTACATGCAATTTGGGAATGTACGAAAGTGAAAATGTTTTGGGAAGATCTAAATCAGATATTAAATAAAATCACAAAAAAATAACATACCAAAAATTCCAGAGATCTTTCTTCTAAGTAACATAAGTAGTAAGGAATAAAGCACAAAAAAGATTTATTATGATAGCCTTAGCAGAAGCAAAAAAATGTATGATGTCAACTTGGAAAATGGAAGAGAGCCTGAGAATACAGCAATGGTACATGGAAATTAATAAATGTATTCCATTGGAAAAAATAACATACAATTTAAAAAATAAAGTCACATTATTTGAACAAATTTGGGAACCATACATGGAACATAACAGAGAGGGCTTGCCTCGGACCTCCACCCCCAAAAATGATAAGACGACAAAACGACTTGATTCAGTGTGTAAAAGTAGATGACACATTTTTACTGTTCATTTTTCATTGTGTGAAGACATTGTTTTATGGTTTTATTGTATTGTATATGTTGAATATTTATTGGTTTTGGAGGGGGGTGGGAAGTGGGGAGGGAGGGTAGGGGGAGAAAAAAGGGAGAAAATGCCACTGTGTATATTTAATGAGATTTTGGTTGATATGGTTCACAGTGTGAAAAATAAAATATTTTTTAAAATCTGTCACCAATTTAAAAAGTATTTTGTACTTGTGTATCATCTCTCATTTTGCCTCTTAATTTTCTTTCTCCTACATTTTTAGCATAGGTCACCAATGGATTACTAGTTTAGTAATATTACTGATTGCTTTAGCTCTTTGAATGCATACTTTTCTTTTTAATTTAAATTTTAAATTTAGACATTCAACACAGTTACAGGCCATTTTGGCCAATGAGCCCATGCCACCCAATTACATTCAATCAACCTACAAACACTGGAAGGAAACCAGAGTCTCCAGGGAAAACCCACGCAGACACAGAGAACATACCAACTCCTTAGGATGGAATTCGAATCTCGGTCACTGTAACAGCATTGCACTAACCGCTACACCAACCATGTCTTAATAGCACATAGCTTCATATTCAATTGTTGATAATTGCTTCTGCAAAACATCTTGGGATACTTTATGTTTAAAAAAGTGCTCTATAATAGTGTTTACTGGATGCCAACTTTTTCTGAATACTAAATTTTAAAAACCATGATACATAAAGTTAATAAGCACTTAATACAGAATATATAAGTATACATGGCATATAACAGAAAAAACCCTCTATTCCCCTCCTTACTCAGTAAACCCTCCTCCTTTATATCTTTTTTCTTTTGGCTTGGCTTCGCGGACGAAGATTTATGGAGGGGGTAAAAAGTCCACGTCAGCTGCAGGCTCGTTTGTGGCTGACCAGTCCGATGCGGGACAGGCAGACACGATTGCAGCGGTTGCAAGGGAAAATTGGTTGGTTGGGGTTGGGTGTTGGGTTTTTCCTCCTTTGCCTTTTGTCAGTGAGGTGGGCTCTGCGGTCTTCTTCAAAGGAGGTTGCTGCCCGCCAAACTGTGAGGCGCCAAGATGCACGGTTTGAGGCGTTATCAGCCCACTGGCGGTGGTCAATGTGGCAGGCACCAAGAGATTTCTTTAGGCAGTCCTTGTACCTTTTCTTTGGTGCACCTCTGTCACGGTGGCCAGTGGAGAGCTCGCCATATAATACGATCTTGGGAAGGCGATGGTCCTCCATTCTGGAGACGTGACCCATCCAGCGCAGCTGGATCTTCAGCAGCGTGGACTCGATGCTGTCGACCTCTGCCATCTCGAGTACCTCGACGTTAGGGGTGTGAGCGCTCCAATGGATGTTGAGGATGGAGCTCCATCAGCCAGCTCCCCACCATGACTACCAGCCCCCCCACATCTCCATCGGGCACACAAAACTCAAAACGGTCAACCAGTTTACCTCCTTTATATACCCCTTACCTAAAACCATACCTAAAACTATAATGACACTGTGGATTGAGGCATTTCCACCACATCAAGCCAGAAGTATTCAAAATCTTACACCCATATAATCCAAATAAGGGCTCCAAATTTTCCAATAAAAAAGATAATTATCTCGTAAATTTTATGTTATTTTTTCCAATGGTATACAAGATCTCAATTTTGTATATCATCTAAGGAAATTCAACTCTATATCATTTTTCCAAGTAATCGGAATACATTTTCTCACTATTGCTAATGCTAATCTCAAAAATGCTATTTGAAATGTATTTAATCTTAATTCCAAACAAATCTTTTTAACATTACTTAGCAAAAATATTGATGGATCCATTGGGAATTTAACTTTAAAAATATTTTGTAAAAGTTCCTTAAATCCGCATCCAAAAAAGTTTCACCTTTTCAGAGACATGTTGAATGTTTAAAATGTTCCTTTTTCTTTCTGGCATATAAAACACATTCACCATTTTTGTCATAATTGCATAAATGTTCATAAGAGTCCCCAAAATTCTGAATAAATTTTACAATTTACAATTAAAAGTCTACCGATTTAATGAGATTCCAATTTAAACAACATTTTCTTATTTATCAAATAGCAACTCCTCTTGCTTTAGAATTAAAAAACAATGCAACAACCCAATCTCTTCAATTTCTGATGTCCTTTTTCAGTTAAATGAGTTTCTTGTAAAAAGCAATATCTACTTAAAAAAAAATCTACTTCCTTTTAATTGGGTTATTGAGCCCATTAACATTAAATGTTGCAAATATTAAATTAGACATCTTATTTAAATCTTAAAACTTCTTTAACCCGTGAAGTCCCAATCCACAGTTAACTGAAATACAATGTTCATCTCCTTAATAAAGCAAAAGACTACATCCCCCTCCCAATAAACAAAAAACTGTACCACAGTATTACCTCCCTCTGCTGCACGGGAAGTGACCTACGCCACTAAGTGGCTAACAACTTAAGGAGAAGCAACAAGTACCACCCCTTGCGAACAGAATATTAAAAGACAGGAAATAAAACAGTTCATGTATGATAAGCTTCTTCCAAATCTCTTAATTTGATCATCATCAATATCAATTTTAGCTGATTTACACTGTTCCATTTTTTGCACTCCATTTTTCTTCCCTTCTTGAGCTGGTTGTGGCTGCTGAAAAAAAAAACAACCCTCGACTTATTTGCTGTTTATTATCTGGCAAAGAATTAGCCAATATCAGAGTTTCAGCTTCATCACTAAAAAATTGGGTTCAATTCTCTCCGTAGAAAACTTTTAACACTGCTGGATATCTGAAGGCAAACTTGTAACCTTTCTTCCACAAAACTGCTTTAGCCGGATTGAACACTTTCTGGCATTTGATAATGACTTGGCTTAAGTCTGCATATAAAAAAAAACTTTACTATTCTTAACCACCAAAGGACCCCGATGTTTTCTTGCATTCTACACTGCTAAACACAGAATTGTTTCTTTATCTTGGTAACACAAAGATGCCAACATTTTTCCCTTGAACATTACTATCATAAAAGATCAACTGGTCTTTCAATTCATTACCATTTGGCCATTTATTTTTGCACCAATTAGCTACTACATCAACCCAAGTCATCATATTTAAGGCACCACAAAGTATTATAGCGAAACACTAACCATCGGTAAGGACTGTCCCACTGGATCGACTTCTTAGCTCAGACCATAAAGTGAGGACTGGTATCAACAGCTTCTCCACAATAAACTTGAATACTGCTGCCCCCACCCCCCCCCCACCCCGCCCCCAGGCTGCGTACTTAGCCCCTTGCTGAACTTGTGCATGTGTGGTCAAACACTGCTTTAATTCAATCTCCAAGTTTACAGACGTCATAGGCAAAATTTCAAACCATAATAAAACAGAATACAAGGAAATATAGATTCTGGTGGCAGGATAACAGCTTCTGCCTCAAAATCAAAATGAAGGAACTGGTCAATGATTTCAGAAAACCAAGAGGAGCACACATCCCAGAATATATCAACAGTGCTGATGTGGGTATGGTAGAAAGCTTCAAGTCCTTATGAGAACATATCAGCAACAATCCATCCTGGAGTAACTTTGATATCACAACTAAGAAAGCACAGCAGAGACGACATTTGAATTTTGATATATCCCAGAGATCTCTTATCAAGTTTTACAACTCCAACATAGAAAAGATCTGTCTAAAGTCATCACAACCTGGTAGGGGAACGACTCTGCCCAAGACCCCAAGAAGCTGCAGATATTGATAAACAGCTTCAGCATCTGAATTTATTGTCATGAACATGTCACAAAATTCATTGCTTTGCAGCAGCTCAGGACTAAACAAAAGCCAATCTCTCCTCCACCGACTGACTCAGGGCAGCTGCTAAAATATTCAAAATCTTGCCATCCTCGTCATTCTCCCAACTTCCACCTTCTGTTGGGCAGGTGATGTACGTGCTTCAGAACGCAAACTTCCAGATTCAAGGACAGTTTCTTTCCTGCTGTTATCAGATTTGGCAAAAGATGATGCTCTTGCACCAGCTTTTATAACCATAATTTTCTCTATTCCCTGCAGTATGGTTTTGTACTTTTCTCCATATCCTGCACTATTTCAATACTGTTACACTACTCTCTGTTGTGTTTCTCCAGTACAAGCTGCCCTCTCTGGATAGCAAACAAAACAAAGCTTCTTACTGTATTTGAGTGCATTCAACAATGAAACAATTCATTCATTCATGCAGTCTGAAAAAAAACTCAAACAGATTATAATAAAAGACTCATTTTTACAGCACCTTCAATGACCTTAATCGGTCCCAAAGCACTGTGGCAGTGGAGGCAGCCAAGAACAGACAGATCACTGTGGGAATGGGGATGTTGAAATGACATGTAATCAAAAGCTCAAAATGGCCAATGTGGTCAGATCCTCCACAAAATGGTCACCTAGTCACCACTCAGTCTCATTGACATAGATTATTTCACATCAAGAGCATGTTGGAGGAGGAGCATGCAAATTTCTACCTCTCCCAGAAAGGTTATTTAGGTCCCTGGATGGAGGCAAGAGAGGTGGTACAAGGACACGCGTTGCACCTACTATGGTTGCAAAGAAAGGTGCCAGGAAACCAGTCCGATTTGTTTTTCTAATTATAACAGAGCAAACAAAAAATACCAGAGATTCCAGTACAGGAACAGTACCCCGAATCTGAAATGCCTGGGATCAGAAGTTCTTCAGATTTTGGAACAATGTCAGTTTGCTGTCAGTCCCCACACCGATCCCACCACCCCGCTGTCGGCACTGGCCCCACTGCGGCCTGCTGTTGATCGTTGTATTGGTTCCACTGCCCCAGCGGCACGTTGTCAGTCCTCACCCTGGTCCCACTGCCCCGCACCCACCCAGCAGTCCCCACACTGATTCTGGTGACCTGCTGTCTGTAAATACACCAAAAAATTCTTCATATTCCCTGCTGAAATGGGGGAGGGGTGGGGTCTTGCATGTCCAAATTCATTTTATTTGAGTTATAGCAAAAACATCATTAACACCTCAAAACTGATCAGCAAACACCTGGCAGTTAGCACCCAACTGTGTAATTTTAATCATTAATTTCCTCACCTCCAGAGCACAGTGAGGATTGGTAAGAACTTCTCCTCCACAATCTCCATCAGTACCAGAGCACCACAGGGCTGTTTTCTTAGCCCCTGCTCTACTCACTTTACACCTACAACTGTGTGATTCAGTACAACAATAACACCTACATCCACAGAGAACACTGCCATCAGAGAGCAGCAGCAATCATCAAAGACCCTCACCACCCAGCACAACGCTCTGTTCTCGCTGCTGCCATCAGGAAAGAGGTATAGGTGCCATAAGACTCTCTCCACCAGGTTCAGGAACAGCTGCTACTCTCCTCCACCATCAGAATCCTCAATGACAAACTCAGACTCATTTAAGGACTCTTACTTGTGCATTTTATAGATTTTCTTTTTGTTCTCTCTATTGAACAGTTTCTGCCACACCCACAGGAAAAAGGGATCTTAGGGTTGTATGGGATGTCATTTATGTACTAGAACAATAAATCTGAATTAACTCACATTCAATACTGTCTTACAACATGTCAAACTTTCCCAAAGCAAGACAGTAATTGAAGCAATCTGCGGTACAGAATTATTATATTTATACAGATTCCTTACTATTAGAGCTGAATTGACTCATCATTCATATAAAAAAGTATAGTTTAAACCAATATGCCTTTCCACCTTGAACATCCCGTGACAAAATATGGGCCAAATAATTGACTTATTAACATAATCATTACTGTAATAGTATTTAAGGTACAATCCAGAATTCCATAAAAATGCAAGAACAAAATGGAATTGGATCAGGATAATGTAAATAGATGCTTGATAATAAATGCACAAAGGGTCTTTCCGTGCTGCATGACTGACCGTCACTAACTGGGAACGAACAGCAAATTGAATTAAGTTGACAATGGGCAGTTTATGAACAAGGATATAACATGATCTTAAATTTTAAATTTAGACATACAGCACAGTAACAGGTCATTTCAACCCACGAGCCCAAGCCGCCCAATTACACTGAATGGACCTACAATCCCAGTTCATTTTTGAACGGTGGGAGGAAACTGGACCCCCAAGGAAAAACCCACTCAAACACATGGAGAACAAACTCCTGACAGAAAGCATGGGATTCAAACCCCAGTCTCAATCACTGGCGCTGTAAAGGCGATGCACTAACCACTACAGCAATTGTGCCGCCCCACACTGTCTTGACATTGGATCAAAATCGTGTGTGAAGGAAATGTTATGGATTAGCAAGGTCTCAAATCAATAGCCTAGTTATCATGAATGAAAAGACATGTTAAAAAGGGACAATAGGGTCATCTTTGGCACAGGAGATGCAATGGGCCAATGGTTACAGGGAAGCAATAACATTGTTTTTTAATTAAATTCAGTTTGATGAAGGTTAGGGAATTTTGCAACTCTTGCATATTTATATGAAACAAGTAAATAAGGATCTTTATTTTATATACTAATCTCTTGTGATATTATTGATGGGAACTTGAGACAAAAATAGAACATTAAGGTGCAACAATTTTAAAGTAGAAACATGAACAATCCAGAAACCATAAAATTTAAATTCAGTTAATAATCTGGAATAGTATCAATAGCCTCAAAGATTACCATTAAAAAATTGCCAGATTCTTAATAAAAACTCCCACCCATATCTAACTCTGATTTCTTACCTGTTGGCCTGTACTCTTCCCCAGCCCTTTTTAACTACAATAACAGTGTCTGCATACATTTGTGTTTCATCCCTCTATTTTTAAAGTCCAGTATCCCATTTGCTTCTTTTAACCCTTTGCACAACCTACAAAGAACTATGAACATTTACAATCAGATCTTTGTTCTCTTGTACCCCTTTCAGAATTGTACCTTCTAGTTTATACAGGCAACCCCCACAGTGGCAGGTGGGGGGTGGGGGGTAGGAAGAGAGCTGGAGTCGAGTTCTGAGGAAAAGGTTTTATTGGGATTTTACGCAACTCAAAACCATGTCATCTGCACACGGGCCAAGAAACTTGATTAATAAAGGGTTACTTTCCTTTTCTCCCACATTGATTCCATGAGAGAAAAATGTTATTTTGCATCTCAAATATTTGGGTCATGATTTGTGAATTCCATAGGTGAATTTCTGTAACACAGGGGTCACCTGTCCTACCTCTCATCTTCCCATCAAGTGCCTCACTTAGTATTTCTCAATTACACTTCATGCACACAATGAAGTAAAAACAATGCTGGAGATACTCAGCAGTTCAATATACTTTATATTTGGAAATGATGCCCTGTCAAACCAAATATTCATTATACAGAGCAATGAAAACCAAGTTCCAACCACATCCTCCTCCCCTGAAAGAATTTTACTGTACACCATCCCCCCACACTAAAGAAACCTTTTCTTTCTATACATTGTTTCCTGTTACTTCACCAGTTTTCTATCTATGCAGGCTCCCTTGTTCCATGGGTTTTGATCATGACCACAAGCCAACTAGCAGCAATAAACACCACATTCTATTTAGTTAGAATTCCCTTTACCTTTAACAAATCCACACTTGTCCAAGCAACTGCTAATTCTTTCCCCAATTATAGTTTCTGGAACTTTTCCCACCACTGGAATTAAACTACTGGTAATTTATTGGTGGCTGCTGGATTTATCACTAAATTTTTCAACAAGAATGCAACATTTAAAAAGTCCTCAGGCATCACCACTGAATATCTAAATATATGGAAGATCATGGACAAGGATTCTCCAATTTTCTTCCCTACTTCTTTGAGCAACCCTTGGTTGTATGCCAGCTGGACAAGACAATGAAAGTTAGCCTTCATAATATCATCTAGAATCTAATCAATTTTTAGCAAATCCAGAATCTCAAACACATCTCGCTTCGCCATGACTCCAGCAGCAACATCCTCCGAGCACCTTAGCCAAGACCTACCTCCAGGAGCAAATTTCCTTCTTTGTCTTTCCTTGTGCATAGAAAAATGTTGGATTCCATTTTGTGTGGCTGCCAGCCTTTTCTTACACTCTGCCTCTTGTTACAACCCCAGAGAACCCCAAACCCAGCAGCAATAGATGTTCACCAAGACAAATGGTTACTTAAACAAAAGATGCTTTTAATTATCTTTAAACATGAAAACAGGATCAAACTTTAACATTACTATTAACTTAATTAACCTAACTTAACCCCCTTCTAATTCCAAGCACATGTGCATGTAATGTGTGCAAGTTCAGAAAAGTTCTTTGATTCACAGTCCACTCTCACTTCTCATTCCTCCAAGTTCACTGGTTACAGGCAATTCTTATACTGTGCACAGTATTTAATATTTATGAAGTTCACCAGGCTTTAGTACTAGAAAGGTAAGTGGTTACCGCTCAGGAAGGTTCTTATTGGTTTTCAGAGAGAGATTTGTTGTTCGCTGGACACCACAACTGATTTCTTTTAATCAGCCACTTCAGTATCTTGCCAAAGAAACTTGCCCCCTCGGAGTTCTCCAGATGATAACCTTTTTCTTTCAGGTCACCACAAAGTTCCTTTTTGTTTCTCTTATTTCAAGTGAAACATTAGACAGCCAGTCCTCTCCTCTTGCATGAACCACAAGGGCTTTGACCAGGCTGAATTAAGCACTCACAACCTGTCTTCCAAATGGAATTTTCCACAAGCTTTCCAGCTTGTCCTGTTCCAGTCCCAGCTGCTGTTGCTGACTGTAAAACTGCAGAACTGAATTTCTCCCCCACCCACCACTTTCTCTCCCTCTGAGAGAAAGCCTGTTTGACACTCTCTGCTTGCAAAACCACATGACCTTCTTAGAACAGCCAGTTCCACACCAGAGAGCCTGCAGCTCCGACAAGTTCTTTCATCTGTTTCCTTTTTGTAAACAATCCACTAGTGAAGCCTCTTGGGCACTCTCCAAAGCTTTTGCAAAGGCCCGGCACCCACGCGTCTAGCATGAGCAGAGCTCCAGTATTTTAAATAAGATCTGTTTTAAAGTGTTTGTATGTGACCCACACAAAAAATCCTGCCCCAATTTATCTTCCAAAAACTATCTACATACAATACAAACACAACATAATCTGTCACACTCTTACTTCCTTTTTCACTTCTCATTGCAACTTTATGAAATCAGATCGGTTTCTATTTAACAACTTGATACTACCATAGGCTCTTTTCTATCTTTTATGTCATACATGGTGTTCTGGCTTCAAAATTCCCTACCCCTCACTCCCATGGAAATTGTATTTGCAACACCTTCAATGATATGCCTCAAGTTTTGGCTGCAAAATTTTGATTCCAGATAGGTTTTGTTTACTACTTTTATTAAGCTTAAAGTAAGGTTGTTCCATTGGCAGGTTGTAGTATTTTGCCCAGTGACTAAGATTCACACATTACCAGATGTTCCAACTAGTGCTGAACTATATTTGTTGCAACTAGTTGTCCCCCAACTAAGTGAGTTGGGCACGTTCATTTCTTGCACCAGAGACCCCCGCGGATTGTGGTGATTTTTGTGATGTGGACTCTGAAGCATCAGAAATTAAAATGAAGTATAAACACCATGCTGGAGAAACTCAGCAGATCAAACGGTGTACCTTGTATAACAAAGATAAAGTACACCATTTGACCTGCTGAGTTTCTCCAGCATGGTGTTTTTACTTCAATCATGGTGTCGGCAAACATTTGTTTTACACAAGTTAAAATTATATTGGCAGTCACATTGGTATGACCATTCACAGCTTTCAAAATGTTAGAATTACATCCTACAAGAGCAAATTTATGTTTGGCGTAGCAGTTAGCACAACGCCTTTACACCACTAGCGATCGGGACCAGACCTGGGTAAAGAGTTTGTGTGTGTCTGTGTGGGTTTTCTCCGGGAGCTCCAGTTTCCTCCCACCCTTCAAAAACATAGGTGTAGGTTAATGGGGTGTAAATGGGTGGCACAGATTCATAGGGGCAAATTGGCCTGTTACAGTGCTGCATGTCTAATTTAAAAAAAATTTAAGTCTTGGCCAAATCGTTAAAAACACAAATGCCGGATGAACTTAGTAGGTCTCGCAGCATCCATTGGAGGTAGAGATAACTGAGTTTCAGGTCTGAGCCCCTCTTCAAGGTAGATATCCAACTCTCTCAGAATGACACTTCCAAATATGAATAACAGTGCTATCTCTGGTGGAATGCTTTTGGCCGACTGATCACTCCAGTTCACCAGACCAGAGAAAGTTGTTTGTTCCAACTTGCAATCTCTAATGCCAAATAACATCTAGTCTCTGCTCTTCCATACAACTTTGCCCCCAGGTCAAATTGTGGCAGAACCTTCATATTTCCGTACTCCAAAATTCCAAACTCCTTCACTTGCACCTACATGTATTTCACTTACAAAATCTCTGAACCCATGAGCTAAGACATCTCTCCCAATGCAGCACGTGCCAAAATTTTGCAAAGAAATTTGGACACGACACAAGATAGCAAGAAATGTTTTACTACACAAGTGGTTAGAACACTGGTCTTGTAAACCAGGGGTCACGAGTTCATTCCTCGCTGGGGCCTCATTTCTGTGAGAGGTGCCGGACAAAGTGTCTTTGTCTTCCTTACGGTAGACAAAGTTAAAGAATTTCATGAATGTTACATTTGAAATGTAGAATAAAGTGACAATGATGGAAGTTTAACCTTACCTTTAAATTCCAAATCATTTGCTCTCTTCCTTACTTCCAACAGATTTTTATTTATGAGATTCCCTGGAAGTCTCTTCCATTCCAATCAAAATTATTCAATTCAACTGAGTTTCCACATTAAGGTGTATTCTTGACTGGCTATATTATTATTCTCAATTGTTTGATTTTGTATATGTTGATTAAATAAAATATTCAAAAAAGATGTCTACTTGAATGGCAATTATCAACAGAAGAGCACTTCCAACATCAAAAGTTACCTAAAATAATGTAATGGAAAAGGTCCCCCTAATGGTACCACTCCACCACTTACCAGAATTTGATCTCACCTTGAAAGCTCAACTTACTTCAAACAAAAGTTGCAATGAAGGCAGTTCCCAAATGACCTACTCGTGCATACTTGTGTAACAGCAGAATTTTGTGGACCAATTTTTAGGATAACTCAACTTTTGTCTGTGCTAAGTACCTGCGCTGTTAGAGGCATTGGGATTTCCGATTGATGGGCAGATGGCAAGTTTTCGCTCAGGGTGTCGGGTGGGCGAGCAGCCGGGGCCTAGGCAAGAGTCTGCGATCAAGGCATCGAGAGCTCAGATGGACTGGCAGCTGGTGCCTAGGTGAGAGTGTGGTTGGGAGTTCCAATGGGCAGGCAGCCAGGGTCAAAAATAGGGGGAGTGGTCAACTTTTACACATGGAAAACACCAGATTTTTGGGCCAAAAACTTCTACATGGTATAGACTATTACACGATTATATATGGCATTTACCTTATTTGTAGCAAATCACTGAACAATGCAATTCTGCTCTCCATCTCTTTCAATTAACTGCCCTCTGCTGCTGCTTCTGAAATTTAAATTTCTATCCATTCTTCTCCATTCATGTAATGTTCATTAGCTCCTTGGCTTTTCTCAGTCTCTCCACAGGCCTTTCTTTGTCATCTACTTTGGTCTCAAATTCCCATAACCAGGAATAAACCTCCCACCTTGAATATCCAAGAATGACTAATGACCTGCATTCTCATCTTTTTCACTTCTAACCCTCCTTCCACTCCGATTCTTCCAAACTATTGCTTCTGAAATGTTTCAGAAAGACAACTGAATCTATCCATTTTTACAAACTTCTGCCCTGACACAATCTCTTCTCTCCCCCCCCCCCCAACAATCAGTTGACATTAACTCAATCTTTCTGCTCCTCCTTTTATTGCATCTTTCGTTACTAGCCAACTGGAGCAGAATCCCTCCTACTCATTTTTTCTCTTTCTGTGTACATGTAACATTTAACTCTCTCATTCACATCTCTAATCTGACTTTACATCCATAATCCAAGGATACAGCACAAAAGTAGGCCATTCATCCTTTTCTACCCATGTCAGCTATTCAAGAGCTTTGCAATTAATTTCATTACCCATCTGTTTCTTTTTTTTTTAAAGTTACTCTCAAAACTGCTTCTACTGCCCTTTCAGCATATTCCAGCTCAAAACAACTCAATGTGGGGAAAAAAATTCTTGTTCCCTCTGGCTATAATGTCACTCATTTTAAATTTATATCTCCCAGTTTTGAACGTTCTTCACTGAAAGCAGTCATGATTTTGAACGCCTCGATAACATTTCTTCACTTCTCCAAGGTATACAGCCAAAAAAAAATTTTCAATGACAAAACTGCCCCATGGAAGGTGGAGGACACATTTAAGGGGAGGTGAGGTGGACATGATCTTCATAAACCTGAAGGCTTTTTGAAGGCTTACTACATGCATGTGCACTTGGGTCAAAATACAAAAAAAATTTAAGATCACAATTGCATACAAAATAGTTTTGCAAATATCCATATGCTGTAGGTAAATTATAGGGGCCCACCGTGCCTCTCTGTACAAATGGTGGGGATGCCCAACATTGCAAATAAAATGCCAAGTATTTTCAATAGTTATGGATGTGATCTATTAATAAATGCCTAGTGCAAAACTTTTAAAGAGTGCTGAGTGACAAATAGAAAACTGATTTGGCTCCCAAATAGCTAAAAGGCACAATCCCCTCGCCGTAAATATGGGTGTGGGGAGAGAACTATCAAATTAATTCTTAAATTAACTCCAAAAGTAATATTTCAATACCAAACAAGTTGAGCAACCAAAATAACTTCCATTTGCAACTAAACACCATGGCTAATGACAGGTTTGGAGTTCCCAGTACTGTCATATCAGTTAAGCACCCAACGAGACACTAGAAATACACACATCTCTTGGTCACTTCGATCAGACAGAATCCATATTCTGATTTTTTTTTTAAAAAGACTGGTTTTGTATTTCGCAGTTACCCAAAGGCAATCTAAGCAAAGCTAACGTAAACAGGAGTGAAATAGCAGCCTCAACCGTTGCCCAGATATATAGATACATATTGACAGCAATCTAATTCATTGTGCACAAGCAGATATTTAAATTTTTAAAAATTACATTATAGATAAAAAATATCAACACCACATAAATTGATAAAACAATTAAAGAGCGTCATTAAACCCAAGAGAATTTATGCCCAGCAGTAAAATACAGCTTTTTAAACAGAAATTCAAACTCAAGACTCCTGCTCTCAATAGCAACAGCTTGAAGACAGCGCCTGCGCCCTGAGTCACCAGAGGCCAGCGAGCGACAGGCTCGACGTTCCTCACGAGATGTGGGCATCCTCTCTCCGCTCGTTTTACACAACCTTCACTGCTCTAAATTTCCCTCGTATTACAACAAAATCATTTATTGCAAGGGGCAGTGGTGGTCCAAGGAGTTAGTGCACGAAGAGATCCTTTATTTTCTCTATATTTGCGTGCAACCTTCTCCATGGATTTAAAAGAAAGGTTAAGAGTGGAGATCTAAAGCGGCACTAATCCTTTCCTCAGTCCCCTCCATCTCTTTCAGATTTACATCAATCATGGTAGAAGGCTGGAGAACACCACTCCCCTCTCCCACTCCAGGTAAAGGCCCGTGCCTCGGCAGCGGACGGGTTCCAAATGTGAGCCCCATGGCTTCGGAGGGGAATTTGAGGCCTTTTCCGCAGCTTCTGACCCCTGGGCTGGGATCGAAATGAGACCAGGCTTCAACCCCACCCCCCGCCACACTCGTGCAAGGAGGCTCCTTACCTCCACCAAGGCTTCCAGCTTGCCCTCGAAAGTGAAGTCGATGAGGTCGGGCTTCAGACACAGCGCGTAGTTCTCCGGACTCACGTCGGCGGGGAGTCGCTCGAAAGGTCTCTTGGCCGGCATTTTGTGTGCACGGTGAGCGCTGGTGCCCAGGAGCCTCCTGACGCTGGCCCAGTGACCGAGGACGGGAGTGGCGGATGCGGCTCGGAGCCCGAGGACGCGAGGAGCGAGGCCTCTCCAGCAGCCGGGGGTGGTGAGCAGGTGGCGAGAAACGAGAACCGCGGCGACACCGCCGAGCAACATCAATGAAGCTGACAAATTG
Organism: Narcine bancroftii; assembly: GCF_036971445.1. Classification (NCBI taxonomy): domain Eukaryota; kingdom Metazoa; phylum Chordata; class Chondrichthyes; order Torpediniformes; family Narcinidae; genus Narcine; species Narcine bancroftii. Next base: position 78,917,435 of record NC_091480.1, on the reverse strand, counting down.
TCCTCCTCCCCTGCCGTGCGTGCGTGCGCGCCCCCGCTTCGTCAAGCCAAGAGAACGGAACGCGCCTCCCAGCACGAGGATCTGCAGGACGAACATGCGGGAGCACGCGTCCGCACCAAAGGTCGTGACGTCACGGCCGCTCCACCCTCCCCGTCATATGCCGGCGCCTCTTGACCATGGATAACGAGTGCGCATGCGTGAAAGCAACAGGAGCAGGGTTTTGCGCTCTAATTTGAGCTTCACATTTATCTTTCAAACGAATTATGATTAAAGTCTAAAGGCAACATCCAGATGAATTGCAAGATAATGCATCAAATAATCACGTCAGGTGTGTAGACTGAGAATTTGATTAGAAAGTAACGAGGAAAAATTGTAATCTTGTGTGTCGTTCTAATAATAGTTGGGTATTATTGCAAAGTCATCCTCATCCTTGGTCAACACTTGGTAACTTTCATGAAGCAGCCAGTAAAGGCCACATAGATTAACGTCCTCACTCAAGCCTATGTGCCCCTGTCGCAACCAATGAATATTTACCAAACTTCCGCCCCACTGTCTCTGAGACCGTTTAAAAAAAATCGCTGCTGGGCCAGAAATGACTTGGTTTGTTCTAGAAACTGAAGCACAAAGTGCCAAGGCTGAGGCTTCAATGCAGTACAGAACTGCCGCACTGTCAGAGGTGCCAATTGTTTTATGAAAAGTTAAACTAGGCCCTCTCTGAGGTAAAAGATCCCTGGCACTATTTTATAGAAAAGCAGAGTGTATTCCATATGCTGCCCTTAATATTAATTTGATAAAATATTCTCATCATTATCACAGTTTGTGGGAGTAAGTATTGCATTTTTGTGCATTATAACACCTCAAAAGTAGGGTTAAGGTTATGAGGATATCCTTTTAAAAATTCCTGCATACATTGGTCTTTTTTGCAATGTGTGCTCTTTCGAGTTTCACTTACCCGTTCAACCATGTGGATGGCGTGTGACCCAAGTTTCTCCAGCACCTTTGTGTACTGCAGAGGAACCTTGGAAGGATGTTCACTGGCCTATTCCATTGAATTTGAAATGCTCACAAAATCTTCAGCCCTCTTTGGGTCTAACAACATTCTCTAGTCTGCTAAGTAAAATGGGCTTCTGTCTCTCACAGGATGAGCAAAGAGCATTTGGAAATTTTCTTGTTCTGCACTAGGTGCATTGCCCAGTTCCATACATACAAGCTAGACAGGTCCAAATTCAATCCCCTGTCTGTGCCTCGTCATCTGATCACAATCAGGGCAGCAGTTGTGCTGGTTTAGTTGGCTGAAGTGCCCCAGATTAAGGGATGGATTTATCCTGAGTTCACATTCCAAATCACACATTGACAGCACACACATGGATATCCATGAACATAGAAGCGGCCTTCACATTCCTGAATCACAGTGAAAATCCACACACAATTTGTGATGGTCCTGCAAAACCATACAGCAAGGAGCATGAGTCAGTGTCTTTAGGGCAGGAGGGAGGCCAGGGTTCTTCAACAAAGCATAAATCATGATATGAAGATCACACACCAGCTGTCCACTGTTGCTAGCAATCTGAGAATTTTTAATCCATTAATATCCAGCACACCTGCCTGAGATATAAATATATTCAGTATGTGTTGCCTTCAATTTCTAGTCTGACCTTGATCACTATATTTGGCTCTCAATATTTGTGTTGGAGTTTTAAGTCACAAATACTCAAAATCATTGACCTGTTGACATCATTATCGTCTGCCCAATTTTGTCTAAGGTTCTCTTATTTGGAATGTTCAGATTTATTGTCATAATACATACATGACATCACATACAACCCTGAGATTTTTTTCTCCAGCGGGTTGAGGTAGAATGACCACTTATTGGTAGTGCAAAAAAAATGTGACTAAACATACACATGTAAAGAAATAAATAAAAATGAACAAACTGACTACAATACAGAGAGAAAAAAATAAAGTGCAGATGTAAGAGTCCTTAAATGAGTCCCTGATTGATTTGTTGTTGAGGAGTTGATGGTGGAGCGATAGCAGCTGTTCCTGAACCTGGTGGTGCGAGTCTTGTGGCACCTTGACCTCTTTCCTGATGGCAGCAAGGAGAGCATGTGCTGAGTGATGTGGATCCTTGATATTGCTCCTGCTTTCCAACGGCAGAATTCCCTATATATGTTTTCAATAGTGGGGAGGGTTTTGCTTGTGATGTCCTGGGTTGAGTCCACTACCTTTTGGGGTTTTGGTGCCCCTTACCAGACCGTGATGCAGTCAGTCAGCACACTTTCTGCCACAAATCTGTAGAAATTTGCCAGGGTTTCCAATGTCTTCAAGTTCCTGAGAAAGTAGAGGTGCTTTCTTCATGATCCCATTAGTCTGTTGGGTCCGGGAAAGATCCTCCAAGATAGTAACTCCCAAGAACTTAAATTTTCTCACCCTCTTCACCTCTGATCCCCCAATGATCACTGGGTCATACACCTCCGGTTTTCCCTTCCTGAGGTCAATAATCACCTCCTTGCTTTTGGTGACATTGAGTGCAAGGTTGTTGTTATAAACTATGTAAGACATATGCCAAAATATTTTTATTCTAAAATGTAAATTAATTTTTATTTGGTTTTTCTTCATGTAACATGAAAGATTTTTTGGAATGTGATTAAAGTACTATTACGTTTAACCACAATCCCACCATTGTAATGCTTCTATGCTCCTAATGTCTTTGCTGTTGGCAATATCAGATCATACTGAAATGCAATTAATAAAAAAATGGATACCAATTCATGCAGACTATTATTTCTAACACTGTTGCCCAGTCTATTGATGATGTTGTTCCAAATCGTCCAAAATTATCATGATGTCATGTTGAGAAATTACCTATTGCACCTCACTGCTGATCTTTGACACCAGAAATAGTCATTGATTTACTGGATTTTAGTTGTTTTGCTCTCAGGTAACATAATGTTAGCAATATCTGTTAATCAACTGCAAAATCCCAATGTTTCTTAAGATCCTCATTAGTGCAGGCTTATCCAAATGATATTTAGAAATAGTATTGCTTATGAACAACAAAATTAATTTGGCTAAGTTAGAACTGAATTGAGAAATTTTTTTAAACTTTATGATTTTATAAGTATTTGTGAAGCTCTGCTATTGTAATTAAGTATGTAGCATAAAAGTTGTTCAAGACACAGGAGAACTCCCTTGTTCTTCTTCCTAATTTTGTGGGGTTTTTTTTTAACTCTACCGGAGAGCAGAGATGTTTAGGGACCCAGATTATTAATCTAAAGACATTACAGAATGAGAATACTTCCTGGTAAGACCAACATTTATTGTGTTTTTCAATTCCTTCCTGAAGCAAGTGACTTTCTGTTTTATTTCAGATGAAGAGGAGGGATCTGGAATCACTAAAGTGAGTAAGGTAACAGATTTCCCTCCCCAAAGTGAACCAAATGGGTTTTTACAAAGTTTCAAATTCCTGAAATTAGTTTTATATTCTAAATGTATTTGATGACTTGAATTTAAATTCACAGTTGTTGTCGAAGCAGTCCATGATTAGTGTAACAAGGGAAGGTTCAAGGGTCTGATGGCTGTTGGAAAGAGACTATTCCTGAATCCAGAGGTGCTGTGTTTCAGGCTTCTGTACCATCTGCTCAAAGGTGGCAGTGAGAAGAGGTTGTGACCAGGTGAAAGGAGTCCTTTATGATATTGGCACCTCACGTAGATGTCTGAAGCATACTTGCCATTGAAGGAGTACACCGAAGATTCACTTGGTTGACACTAAGGTTGTTGCGTTTGCTAAAGATAAGACATTGAGTAGATTGAGATTGTATTTTCTCAAAATCAGAAAAATGAGAGGCTTGATAGGTAAAATTAAGGCAGGATTTTCCTGTGTCTGAGGAGACATTTCAGAGTGAGAGGTAGGTTCAGTTTAAGACTGAGATGAAATTCCTCACTCATAAAACAATGAACCAATGGAGATCTCTACATTGGAGGGCTGTTGAGGTTTATTCATTCTGTTTATTCAAAAATGAAATAGATACAGTTATGGAGATTAAGGAATATGGGGATAGAAATGGGAAATGGCAGAGGAGATTAATAGCAGTCCAAGCACAAAGGGCTGAATAGTAGCCTTCTTTAGTTCCTATTTCTTCATTCTTAAGCCTGAGTTCACTAATGTTTGAGTAATGTTCAGTTCCATTTGCATATCCTCAGCAAGTTATGTAGTCCGCATCTGTGCAGCTAAACCAAAATAAAATCAGGCATTGGCAAATTAGTAGCAAGGATCATCCATGCCATGGAAGTTCCAGATAATCACTATCTCCAACAAGGGAGACTTCACCCACCTCCCATTGCTGAGTCCCGCAATAACCACTCCTGGGATCAAAACTGAACAGAAAACTGACTGGACTAACAATATTAAAATATTGTGGCTACAAAGGCAGGTCAGAGGCTGGGTTTCCAGTGGTGAGTGACTCACCAGAGCCTTTCCACTAGTCCACCTGTCAGGAGTATCTGCATTATTCTCCACTTGCCTGGATGAATGCAGTTTCAATAGCTCTCAACACCACCCAGATGTACTCACAAAACCTCACATGAAACACTATCCTGTGAGATAAATTCCACAGCTATTCCATAATCAGGTCAGGAAAGCTATCTCCCAGGTGGTGGAGATTTCAGATGAAAATGGAAACAACAAGGGAGACCTGACAGCTGTGGCAGGGCCTAAATACAAAAATAATCCAGTAAAGTAGCAAATGGCAAAGCTTCTCTCCCAGAGGAATTCAATGTCTTCTACACCTGATTTGAAGATAGCAACAGTGAAGAACTACCACCACCGACCCCCCACCACCCCCCCCCCCCGACCGCCATATCCCCTGATGATCCCATCCTGTCCATATCTTAGGATGATGTGCATGTTGCCTTCAGAAGAGTGAATCCAAGGAAAACATTCATCCCAGATGGAGTACCAGGTTGAGTATTAAAAATCTGTGCTGACCAACTTACCACGGTATTCATGGATATCTTCAATATCTCACTCCAGAAGGGCATGGTACCCACCTGTTTCAAGCAGATGTCAATCATACTGGTGCCCAAAGAAAGTGTAGTAACCTGCCTTAATGACTATCGGACAGTAGCACTTACATCAACAGTGCTGAAGTGTTTTGAAAGGCTGGTGATGAAGCAGATCAGGTCTTGTCTGAGTGGTGACATGGATCCATTCCAGTTCACCTATCGTAGTAACAGATCTATGGCCGATGCCATCTCACTGGATCTACACAAAGCCCTGGAACACCTGGACAGCAAAGATGCATGCATCAGGATGCTCTTTATCAACTACAGTTCGGCATTTAACACCATCAGCCCCTCAAAACTGATCAGCAAACTCCAAGACAGAGTTAGCACCCCTCTGTGTAATTTGATCATGGATTTCCTCACCTCCAGACCACAATCAGTGAAGATTGGTAAGAACTTCTCTTCCACAATCTCCATCAGTACCGGAGCACCACAGGGCTGTGTTCTTAGCCCCTCTGCTCTACTAATTTTACACCTACAACTGTGTGGTTCAGTACGACAATAACACCATCTATAAATTTGCTGAAAATACCATGGTAGTGGGTTGTATAAAGTAGGGGATGAGTGAGCATACAGGAGGGAGATTGAAAACTTGGCTGAATGGTCCACCAACAATGACCTTGCACTCAATGTCACCAAAACAGGAGCTGATTGTTGACTTCAGGAAAGTGATCATTGGGGGATCAGAGGTGGAGAGGGTGAGCAAATTTAAGTTCTTGGTAGTCACTATCTTGGAGGATCTTTCCTGGACCCAACACACCAATGACATCATGAAGAAAGCACATCAGCACCTCTGTTTCCTCAGGAGCTTGTGGAGGTTTGATATGAAACTAGAAACTCTGACAAATTTCTACTGAGGTGTGGTGGAAAGTTTGATGCATGATCACAGATTGATGTGAGAACACCAAAACTCCTGAGTGTAAAGCCCTACAAAAGGTAATGGACACAGCCCAGGACATCACAGGCAAAACCCTCCCCAATATTGAGTACATCCATCGGAGAGCAGCTACAATCATCAAAGCCCTACTGTAATGGAATATTTGGGAATGTTTTTGGGAGATAAATTGGAAAAAGTAGAGAAGGTTACATACATGCACACATGCAGTTTAAAATACTGAAGAATTCATATTCAGTGACTTTACAGAAACTATGGAGATTTCACAAGTGGCTGTTAATTGAAGTGAATGAATGCCACAGCAAGAGACAGGCTGTCTCCTAATACCTCTTCACAGAAAGGTCATTGAGAGGTTATTGTTTACCTAAAACAAGATTAACCAAAAGACGAACTCCTATTGTTTGCAAGTGAGAGAGAGAAGGAGATGCTGCCTGGCAGCTTGAGTGTCAGAGAGAGAGAGAGAGAGAGAGAGAGAGAGAGAGAGTGACAGACAGACAGACAGACAGAGACAGAAGGGAGTCTTGGACTGTGTGTGACACAGAACGCTGTAACAAGCCAGGAGAAGCTTGTTGGAACTGAAACAGAAGCTGCAGAGTGGCGGATGGCTGGAAGTGTTATCAGTCTGATGTTTCTCTTGGAATAAGAAAAATAAAAGGAACTCATTGGTAGCCTGAAAGAAAGAGGTTATCATCTGGAGAACCCTGATGGGGCAAATTTCATCAGCAAGATATTGAGGTGACTAATGGTGGTACCTCAGTTGTGGAAATCCTGGAACCACACATCTCTCCCTACAAACCTACAAGAACCTTCCTGAGTGGTAACCATTTACCTTTCGAGCACCAAAGCCTGGTGAACTTTATACATGTTAAATTCTGTGTACAGTACAAGAATTGTCTGCAACCAGTGAACTTGGAAGAATGAGAAGTGAGATTGAACTGTGAACCAAATAACTTTTCTTAAATTTACACACACATTACAGACACGTAATTAGAATTAGAAGGGGGTTAAGTTGGGTTAGTTAAGTTAATAGTGATAAGTTAAAGTTTGATTCTGTTTTCATGTTTAAAGATAATTAAAAACAACTTTTGTTTAAGTAACTACTTGTTGTGGTGAATATCTATTGCTGCTGGGTTTTGGGATCCTTTGGGCTCGTAACACTACACCATTCAAAACATGCTTTGTTCTCACTGCTGCCACCAGGAAAGAGGTGTAGGTGCCACAAGACTCACACCACCGGGTTCAGGAACAGCTGCTGCCCCTCCATCATCAGAGTCCTCAGTAACAAACTCAATCAGAGACTCATTTAACAGCTCTTACTTGTGCAGTTTATACATTTACTTTTTGTTCTCTCTAAATTGCACAGTCAGTTTGTTCACTTTCATTAACTTTTTACAGTTCTTTTATTTGTTTACATGTTTACGCTGGGTACAGTTTATTTTTGCACTACCAATTAAAGGTAATTCTGCCATGCCCGCAGAATAAAAGAACCTCAGGGTTGTATGTGATGTCATGTATGTTCTGACAATAAATCTGAACTCTGAAATCTGAATCTAAGCAGTGAGACAAATTGCCAATTAATCTCTTCCCTAATATTAATAATCCTTGATACACCTGATCCCCTTCCTGCACCAGGTGTCCAGGATCTTATTGCCCAAGTCATGGGTATTAAATTGTTCTGGGTCAAGGGTGTTTTAGGAGATAACCCCACCTTCAATCCAATACATTGATTTATTCTTTGCCACGTCTGGCACACATGTTTTATTATGGGGTTTTTTTTTAACTAATCTGGCATCCCATTTGCTATCTTTTCCCCTACCACATGTAACCCAATTTGAGCCAAGAAGGGGGATCCCCTCCCTCAAAAAATGAGGTAGCAAACCTCGCCTTGATGCCCAGCAGTATTCTTTTAAATCTGGTAGTTTTAAGACACCCAGTTTATATTCTCATGTCAACAGATTGATTTTGTGTACTACCTGACCCACCTTGAACCCCTTTATGTCAGGATGCCGCTGAATGGTTTCTGCCAGCGAATCAATAGCTTGTATGAACAGAGCTGGGGACAGTGGGCAGCCCTGCCTACTAAATCTACTCAGCGAGAACACTGGAGACATTTGCCTGTTTGTGATGATTTTAGCATGGGGTTTATAATACAATGTTCTTACCCAATTGATAAATGTTTGACCCAGTCCAAATTTCTCCAGTGTCTTAAATAGAAAATCCCACTCCAAGCTATCAAACGCCTTCTGCGCATCCAAGGATACAGCCACTCCCAGGTCCTCCCCTGACTGTGCCAGATGTATTGTATTGAGCAATCTAGCTATGTTATCTGCTGATTGCCTCTTTTGAACAAATCCAGCCAGATCTGGGTTTATTAATTTTAGCAAATGTTTCACCAACCTATTGGCCAATGTTTTTGCTATATTTTATAATCTACATTAAATAATGATATAGGCCTATAGGAGGAGGGTTTCAATGGATCCCCATCTTTTTTTGGGATCACCATAATGATTGCTGTTGAAAAAACTCCAGGAGGGCATGTGCCTCCACTGCCTGATCCACCACCTTCATAAGGAATGGCCTTAAAAGGTCTTTGAATTTTCTATAAAATTTGACAGGGAAACCATCCTCTTCCAGTGATTTACCTGCCTGCAGAGTGCTCAGAGTAGGTTCGATCTCTTCTCTAGAGAAGGGGGCATCTAACTCCTCTCAATCTTCCTAATTCAAATTTGATAGTTCCAATTAAAGCATGAAATCATCTATTTTAACAGGGTTTCCCCCATTCCCCACCCCTCCCAGATTCTGATTTATACAGTTCTTTATTGAACTGACTAAATATATCATTTATTTCTTTTGATTTATATGAAATCTTTCCTTCCCCAATTTTAATTGCATTAATTGTCCTTGAGACTTCTTCCACTCTCACCTGCCAGGACAAGACTTTATGGGCCCTTTCCCCCAGCTCATAATACTGTTAGATCCGCTTCTCCATTTTGTATATCTGCAATGTATTATATTTGAGCTGTTCAATAACTAAATCCCTATATTTTTCCTCAGACCCTGACCTTTGATAATCTTTTTCCAATTGAGCTAAGTCCTGTTCCAAATTATTAATTTCCATAATTTGTCCCCTTTTTATCCCTTTAATGTATCCAATTATCTGGCCCCTTAAATAAGCCTTCAACATGTCCCAATTTAAAAAAAATTGTGCCAGTAGAGGGGCAGTTCATTTCGCAGAACAGTTCTATCTGAGTCCTGTCAAAGTTACAAAATTCTGACTTTCCCAACAGCAATGGATTTAAGCACCATTTATATGCTGTAGCCTGCTTATCTGGCATGATGATGAACAAAATCATGGGTGAATGCTCTGACAGCAGCAGAACCATGTACTTGGTCTCCACTATCCTACTTTCCAACTGGGCTGATGCCAGTTGGAAAAAACTAATGCTAGAGTAGGAATTGTGTTGCCTCGAGTAAAAGGAATAATTCTTTTCTTTCATATTCAGCCTTTTCCAAGTGCCTGTAAGATTCAAATCTTTCATGAAAGCCTGAGTGGACTTAGCTGCCTTGGCCCTCGACAGCTTCTTGGCTGACATCCATGACCAGATCCAGACAAAAATTGAAATCCACTCCAATCTGTATATTCTCACCACCTCCCCCCCCCCCCCCCCCCCCCCCATCAAGATACTTTCAAGAATATATCTTGTATAAATTTTTCATCATCAGTATTTGGGATATATATATTCATAAGTGTACAAGATTCTGAGTATATTTGACAATGCATCATCACAAACCTCCCTGCCAGGTCAGCAACCACTGCCCACTATTAGGATTGCCACTTCCTGGATCTGGAATTGAAGGAGGATGCTGCCACCTGATCTTCCCATCCCCTTTTTAATTTGGAGTGTTCCTGGTTCATAAGATGGGTTTCATGTAGAAACATTACATCTGCCTGCAGCTTCTTAAAGTATGCCAAGACTCTTTTTCTCTTAATTTATCCATTTAGTATATTTACATTAAAACTTATAAAATTAATTGTTTTATCCATCACCCAAGTGCCTCTTCATCTTCCTCTCCCCCTTCCATCTTGTTGTCCAATACTTACCTTCTATCTCTTTTATCTTGTGTTAACTCCTGGTGCAGACGCTTGTGTGCAAAACAAAACCTAAACACATTGACAAAACCAAAACTAAAATTTCAAAAGAATACATAAACCCCCCCACCCCCACATAGTTCCTTCTCCTTCCCCTCTTTCCCCCACTCTACTCCTGACCTTCCTGGTGCTCCTATCCCCTACACAGGTGCCAACACCCCTCCAAATTGGAGCATGTCCATGGCACCCAACAAACCTCCCACCTCCTCCATCACCTCAAGCTCCCTACATACCTTTCCTTTTTATGATAAATAAGTGTAACTATTTTTAATAATATAATTATATATACATTATGTAAAGCCAGATCCCTTCCTATCATTGACCTACCATCTCTTTATATTCCTTGGGAGTCCTCCTGGGCTGCGACTAGGCTATTAGCAAACCTCACCGCCTCTTCTGGGAAAAACTCTCCCCCCACCCCCCACCCAAGGCAGGAACACTTTTAAAGTTGCTGGATATAGTAATGCAAACCCAATACCTTTTTTTTTAAAAAGTTTTTTTGCCGTATCGAATTTCTTCCGTCTTTTTACCAATTCTACACTTATATCCTGGAAAAAAAGAAGCTTTTCCCCCTCAACTTCTAACAGGCCACTTCTTTGTTTTGCACCCACCACTGCCGCACACAGGATATCTTGATATCCCCGGAGTCTTATGAGGACCAAATGGGGTCTCTGTCCCAGACCTAGTTTGGGGAAGGGGGACTGATAGGCCCCTTCCCTCTGAAGTTCATCTCCTCCCCTTTCCATTCCCAATATCTCAGGGATTCACCTTTTAAAATATGCAATGGGGTCTTTCCCCTCCTTCCCCTCTTTAATTTTTATATTATTTCTTCTAATAAGGTTTTCTAGCATATCTAGTTTATCCCAAATCTTTTGCTTGCCCTCTATCATTCTCTAATCTTTCTACATAGTCCTCCATCCTATTGACCCTCTCTTCCATCATATTCACCCTTCCAGATATCTCCCCCATGGCCCTCCTGAATTCCCATATTTCTGCTGTCTTTTTTCAGAGGCCTCAACCATCACCTCCATCACCCTCATAATGTTCTCCATAGTGGGCTCAGAGCCCCCTCCTTCTCTCCTCCCTGTTCTCTTCTCTCCTGCCTGTGATGACAGGCCTCCCAGTCAACTGTTCTCCCCTTCTCCCTCAGTGTTGCTCCTGATGCTGCCTCCTGACTCTCCGCCGCTGCCGCTATCATCTCTGCTGACCTTGCCTCTGCCACCACCTCGTAGCTTCTGCTGCCTCCAGGATACAGGTAAAGCTGTTCTCCCAGTGCCGCCTGATCCTCCACCCCTGCATCGAGATGTGCGGTCAGAGTTGGGGTTGTCCGCCTCCCCCACAGTCTCTCCCTTGTCACCCCTCACCGCCCACTCATGCCGCCACCTGTGGGGCCCATCGCCGTCACCACCTTTGCTACTCCCACCTCTGCCATCTTCACTGTTGCTGCTGCCGCCGCCTCGTCATCTCTACTGCTCACGGGGCTACTCTATCATCACTGGTAAAGCCACCTCTCCGAGATTCTCCCTCTCACCGCCTCTCTTGGCCCATTACTGTCAGCTTCTGCGGGTCTCACCTCAACCTGCAGGGATTGGGTCTCCCACAGCGATGTCTGCATTCTTCCCTGGGCCCGTTGACAAGTGGGTCCTATTGTTTTCAGACTCGGTAACTTGCACAGATAGGTAGTTCTTTTCTTCATGCCGGTGCTTCAAACAGACCCTGCCATTTTCTTTGCCACAAGGCCCCCTCTCCTGGTCTTCGTGCTGCGCTGGGGTTGCTATTTCTTTTTGATTTGTCTTCTTTCTTCCCCATATCTATAAGTTTTAAACTTCTAATCGTTTTCTCTTCCATTTTTCTGGCTTTTTTTGACATTTTCACTTGCTCTTTTCGGAGCTCTGAGAATTATGTCTACCCCCTACTCTGCATCACGCGGCTCATACAATAGATACATTGTGGACCCAACTTATCAATTAGGTACTTGAAACAGCAAAATATCATATTATTAAGAATACTATATTTATTCTTAAGTTGTTCAAATTACATCAATTGCCTTTGCTCATAATAGTCTTCAATATATCTGATCCTTTTATGAGACCACATTTCAAAAATTTGATTATTTAATGTCTATTATGAGTCAAAAGACTTTTAAGAGATAAATTACTCCTTATTCCAATTTCTGAATTTGTATTATTACCAAATTTTAACCAAATGTTTCGAAAAGGAGTATCTCTTTCAGCAGACATTAATTTTGCATCCCAATTATATATAAAATCTTCTGCTTTTTTCTCTCCTATTTTATCTAATTTTATTTTTACCCAAACAGATTTTCCCCCCTCTTCAAAAAAAGAGGTAAGAAATTTCATTTGAGCTGCTCTATAGTCATTTTTAAAATTAGGGCGCTGTAAACCTCCCAATTCATATTTCCATGTTAATTTTTTTATAGAGACTAAACATTTTACCTTTCCATAAAAAATTTCTAATATACCAATTTATATAAATTTTGTAATTTATTATCTGTATGGCCATTTGTTGGCCATTTAAACTGAATGTTTCTTTGGCAAATAATATAATCACCTCTTGTAAGAGGCATAACTTCACTCTTATCCCATTTTATTTTATAACCTGAAGTTCTACCATATCTTTGAACATTGAACGTAATTTTTGTAATAAATTTCCTGGTTCTGTCAGATATATCAGCACATCATCAGCAAATAAGCTAATCTTATGTTCCTCTTGGTTGATTCTAAAACCCTTAATATCCGGATCCCTACGAATTGCTTCTGCTAAAGGCTCTCTGGCTAAAACAAATAATACTGATGATAATGAGCATCCTTGTCTACTAGATCTTGTTAATCTAAATGGGGTAGAAATTTAACCATTTGTTACCACTTTAGCTTTGGGTTCATTATGCAAAGCTCTTATCCAGTTTATAAAAGTTTGCCCAACTCCAATTTTTTTCCAATACTTTAAATAAAAAATCCCATTCTAATCTACCAAATGCCTTTTCTAAAATGTATCTAGCGATTAAAACATCAATTAAATTCTGATTTTTTTTGTCACAATGTCTGTTTTGGGATGGTGGCATGAACGTTTGTTCAGTATGTTGTAATACTAGAGGTAAGTTGATGTAAATAATCTACTTTGTGAGCTCCCTCAGAGAAAGAGAGAAATAGATCTCCTTGGGTCTTGGGTATTTGACACAACACATATATTGAAAGGCAACTTCAATCAGATTATGAATAAAGTTAATGGCTTCCAACAGTCCTCTAGGACTTCATTCATGTGTAGATTGAATAAGAAGGCAAGCAAAGATTTATTTTAAAAGAAGTAAGAATAAATGGTGTTGTAAAGTAAAAATTACATCTTGAAAGTATTCAATGAATTTCCTTGAGAAACCCTTGCTTTCCTTGTGATCTAGGATAGCTTCACTTAGAAGCAATCAGTGACAAAACAACTACCACACTGATTAAATCTAGATATTCAAACAACTGTTCCTTTCAGTATCCAGCTCTGTTCATTCTTGCACTGGCTACATTGGATTTCAACAATTCTAGTAGACCCCATCATAATCCTCAACAACTTTTATTTATATTTTCTTGCAATAAAGTCTAATGCATGAATCCTGAGCTGCATATATTCACAATAAAAGAAGTCTGACTGAATTGCAGGTCTAATTTTTCTGCAGAAAAACTAATCCTGGGGTAGAAAGTCCTTACGTCCCTTTATCTCTTTTTCTCTGCGAGAGCAATCTACTCACACATGACATCTCTTTGCTGTGGTATGTGCTGATATGTAGAATTTATTTATGGAGAACAGTTACTATAGTACAGCATCTCTTTCTTCCTGAGAATCTTGGACTGTTCTTGGGTTGTATACATGTGTTCATTAAGAACACCATTCTGATTATCAGAACATCTCTGCTCAGCAAGACATCAAGCTGCTCAGATGGAGCAGAGGCTAGACCTCTAGCTTCTCAGCAGCTCCTTGACACCTGCTGTACCTGGAAAAGGAGCTATGATTCCTCACTAACCATCTCAAGTCAAGTCACCTTTATTTGTTGTTCATACCATGCTTGCACGGTAAAAGCAAGATAGCGTTTCTCCAGGACCAAAAAGCATATTTACATAAATATAGATTAGAATAGAAGTGATGCAGTTGCACAGGATGCTCTTGATACATCCTCTGTAGAATGTAGTGAGGATGGAGAGTGGGAGATGAACTTTCCTAAGTCTTCGCAGGAAGTAGAAGCACTGCTGGGCTTTCTTGGCTATAGAGCTTAAGGGACCATGTGAGGTTCTCCGCCAAGTGTACTCCAAGGAACTTAATACTCTTGACGATCTCAATGGTGGAGCTGCCAATGGTCAACGGGACGTGGTCTCCCAGGCCCTCTTGAAGTCAACAACCATCTTTTTTTGATGTTCAGATACAGGTTGTTGTTTAGATAAAGGTTATCTGCATCAGTCTTGCCAAATGGGTATCACGTCATCATCCACATCTGATTCTTCTGGGATGTAGGAATGTATAGATCTATCTGTTAGAGTCCTGCCCCCAATTCCCTATAATGAAGCCAGGTATTGTCCCATGTCTTCCTCTTTTCACGGTGCCAGTCTCTGAGGTGGTGCTTCTTTATCATCAGACAATTGTATTATATTCATAGCTGTCGAATCTTCATCGAAGTAAAATAGGGCCTCTCTATCCAGATCTTTCATAATTTTGTACACTTGAATGAAATGAACAATTGATTTTATTTCAGTGCCAAAGAAAATACATCCAGTGTTGCCAAACCTTTCTCACAAGCTAAATATTTCTAGTTCTGGTTACAATCTCTGCAATGTTATCACAGCCTTACAGTAATATGATGACCAAAACCATGGACTGTATCCAAAGTAGTATTTTATAAAATTCTATTATGATCTTTGCTTTTATATTCATATATCAGCACCCTTTACTTCATGCTCTGCTGTCTTTGAATTTTTTTCATTCTTCATGGCATGACTTTTGGATACTGCAAATACACCGGGCTCTGACTCTCGACATTTCATGTACAAATCCAGCGATTTTATAAAAATTGTTTGGCTCTGTTGCTGCCTTCAACACTTCCAATTCCATTCTGGAACTATTGTTGGCCTTTTTCCAATGACATGCACACCCAGTGTGCCATATTCCATTTAACTTGTTTTCACATGTAGCTGGAACAAAACCACATTTGAATCTCTGTACACAACATTTCAATAATTTTGTCCCTTCACTGAATGGGTTCCATCACATTGGGACTTGTTAAGTACACCACCTGGAGCAATGTACACATGTGGGTGATATTTCAGTCAAAAAAATTTACAGCACTGAAAGAGAGCATTGGGCCCATGTTTACATGAGTAAGAAAAAGCTATCTCATCTGTAGGCATGCACATCAAGTTCTCATCCAAACACTTTGAAAGTGTAATTTAGTGATCTTCAAGCAATATGTTCCAGAAGGATATGGCATAGGAACAGGCCCTACAGTCCACACCAATCATCAACCACCAACTTACACTATTTCTACATTCATCCCAATTTTTAATCAACTTCCCTGAGATTCTGCCACTCATACTGGGGGCAATTTACAACAGCCAATTAACCTACCAACTCACATGTCTTTCTGCAAACCTGAGCATCCTGTCAATAAATCCATGTGGTCATGGGGAGAACCTGCAAACTCTACATGAATGCCACCTGAAGTCAAGATTAAATCGAGGTATCTGGCAGCACACTTCTAACCCCACCACTATGCCACCAAGTTCAGCCACTGTGCTGCCCTCTCAGTGAATCCTTTTTACTTTAATTTTCTAATCTTTCTAGCAACTACATTAACTTATACCCTGTGAATATTTATACATGCTAAATCAAGTAAGAGGAGAAGATCCTTTTTATCCTTTCATAATTTTATACACCCCAATGAAATATCCCTGCCACATCCTTTCTACCAAAAAATAACATCCAGCCTTGACAATTATTTCTCATAAGGAAACATGTCTAGCCCTTCTTACAATCTCTACAATGTTATGACAACCTTCCAGTAATGTAATGACCAAAACCAAGGGCTCCGATCTAATCAACATTTTATAAAGTTTTAACGTGAGCATTAATTCCTCCTTCTCACTGCACTCTCCCTTGACCATAGAAAATACCCAAATCCTTCAATATTCACTTACTAGATCAGAATCAGAATTTATTGTCATGAACATGGCACGAAATTCATTTTCGGCAACATTACGTTGGCAAATATTGGTATAAATTACATTTCAAAAATAAATAAATAGTGCAAAAAAGTAAGAGAAATTGAGGTAGTGTCTGTGGTTCATTGTCCATTCAGAAATCTGATGGCAGAGGGGAAGAAGCTGCCCTTGTGGCACTGGGTGTTCACCTTCAGGCTGCTGTTCCTCCTTCCCAATGGTAGTAGTGTGAAGAGAGCACAGCCTGGATGGTGGGGGTCCTTGTGGATAGAGACTGCTTTTCTAAGACACTGCTTCTTGTAGATGTCCTTGGAGCGGAGGCTGGTGCTTGTGATGGCACTGATCAAGTTCATAACTCCCTCTAGTTTTATTCTTGTCCTGGGCATTGGCACCTCCAAACCAGACAGCGATGCAACCAGCCAGAATGCTCTGCACGATACACCTGTAGACATTTGCAAGAGCCTTTGGTGACATATCAAATCATCTCAAACTCCTCACCAAGTATAATTGCAGGTGAACCTCCTTCTTTATGATTGCTTCATCATGGAAGCTCCAGGACAGATATTCAAAGATGTTGACGCCCAGAAACCTGAAGCTCTTAACCCACAAATTTCAATTCTACACTCATATGAACTCCTTTACCTACTGTACTCCCTCTACCCACCCACTGTATAACTAAATACAGTTCCCACAGAAGTGGTGCAGGTATCAAGTAACGATGAGATGGAACACAGGAAAGAGATTGAAAGCCTCATGGCATGGTTAAAAAATAACAACCTCTTTCTCAAATTCAATAAGACAATCATTGACCAGGAGAGGGGGCTGAGTTCACACCCCTGTCTGCATTAATAATTAGAAGGCCTCAAATTCTTGGGAATAAATATCTTCAATGACCTGACCTGGGACAAGCACACTGATGCACACCAAAGTTTATACTTTCTCTGAAGACTAAAGAATTTCACTTGTCCTTCAACAACTTGCGCAGGAGGACCATTAAAAGTATGCTTGCTGGGTGCATCGGGAACTGCTCTCCTCAATATCAGAAGAAACTACAGAAGGTAGTGATTGCAGCTCAGCACATAATGCAAACTTCCCTCACCTCCACCTACATCTCCCACTACCTAGGAAAATCAGCCAACATATTGAAAGACTCACCAAACCCCCGACACACTCTCTTTTCTCTCCTTCCATCGGGGAGAAGACTAAGAGTGTGAAAACACACACCAAAATGCTTAAGGACAATTTTTTCCCCACACCCATTTGGGCTCCTGAATGAACACCATAACATTACTTGCAAGAACCAAAGGCTTGTTCCTCACCTGTGGTTTGGCTGCAGGCTTCAGTGGTGTCCTGGGGTCCATGGGCCTCTTCCCATGGCTGCACATGCACGGTTGGCTCCCGACAGGGCCAGCGCATTCTGCAATGAGCATGTGCAGGGATTTGCACACGTTGAAAAGTAGGTTCATTTGCCCACATCATCGGTTGGGCGATCCAAGGAGGGTGTTTGTTAATAAAGACCGTTTGATAAAATTAATTTTGGCTTTGTTACCTATTTATTCAAGAAATTTGTCGCAGACAAACGCCTCACTTAGCCTCCAAGCAACTACTTTATTGATTGAAGTCGCTACAATACCATAATGTAGCCCTTGCTTGGTGCTAATTGATATTCCTTTTCATTATAACCATATACTCGTAAATTGTGCTCTTTACTTAGCCGCATGACAACCTGTTAGTTTGTTTGCAGTAGAATCATTCCAACTCTATGTGATATTTTGTGACAAACTAACAAAAACTTGAACTTCTTGCCTCTGTATCTCTTTCCCCATCTTCAAGTCACTCCTTTGCTTGACTGATGAAATATATCTTGTCTAATAAATCTTTATTAGGCTTAATGTTTGACAAAACTGTGAAATGCCTTTTTAGCACACAAAAATGCATGTTATTATTACCTATCACATTTATTTTCATGAAAACAGAGCAAAGTCCATATCCTAAAGCAGTTTCTTGTTGGATTTATTAGCAGCTGGCTCATATTTGTGATTCCCTAGTTTCAAGGAGAAACATTTATGCATATACTGTACACAGTAAAATCTCTTCATTCTTTAAAAGAATAATTCACCTGTTAGCCTTTCTTCTTGGGAAAAAAGACTCCACCTTTTCAGAGTCTGCTGTTCCAATGTCATCCATGATATATAACTGCCATGATATCTTTATGTGTATAGTTCTAATGCATTGTCCTAGAAATGAACCCCAGTGCTCCATTCAGATTGTTATGGCTTTGTTAACCTGAATGTTTTGGGTGCATTTCATTGGATGAGAATGTCCTGACCCTGGCCTATTGCGCTATCTCACAGTCCATGCATCTTGTCACCCTACTCTATCTTTCTTTAGATGCACAGGCTCAGACAAGCTCACCTTACTCTGCACCAGACCAACATCTGACAAACTGGAGAACACTCTAAATAGTCCCTGAGCAGTGAATACCAATCAGAATCAGAATTTATTTTCATGAACAGGTCACAAAATTTGTTGTTTGCCGGCAGCATCACAGGTGCAAATATTGCTATAAATTACATTTTAAAAATAAATAAATTTGTGCAAAAGAAGAGAAAGTGAAGCATTGTCCATTCAAATCTGATGGCAGAAGAGAAGAAGATGTTTTTGTACCACTGGGTGTTCATCTTCAGACTCCTGTACCTCTTTCCTGATGGTAGCAGAGTGAAGAGGGCATGGTCTGGGTGGTGAGGATCCTTGAGGATAGAAGCTGCTTTCTTAAGACACCACCTCTTGTAGATGTTCTTGATGGAGTGAAGACTGATGCCCATGATGGTTCTGGCTGAGTTCACAAGTCTCTGTAGCTTTATCCATACCAGACAGTGATGTAACCAGCCAGAATGCTCTCCACAGTACACCTGTAGAAATTTGCAAGAGGCTTTGGTGACGTCCTGAATCTCCTCAAACTCCTCACCAAGTATAGCCGCTGGTGAGCCTTAACCTTCCCCTTACCCCACCCATTTTCACATTACAACAGTGCAACTTTAAAGGCAAAATAAAAATAAAACAAGTACATTTCTTATCTCTGGGAACATGTGTTCA
The DNA here is from genome assembly GCF_036971445.1 of Narcine bancroftii. NCBI lineage: Eukaryota > Metazoa > Chordata > Chondrichthyes > Torpediniformes > Narcinidae > Narcine > Narcine bancroftii. The sequence goes on along the minus strand of NC_091480.1, from coordinate 78,898,021 downwards.
AAGTTTCTCTTCATCTCCTCCTTAAAACCAATATCAATCAGATATATATTTTTGGCACAAGCTAAAATGACAGGAATCTATCCTGACTTTCTACAGCACTAACAATGAGGTAGATGGACTGATTGCTGAAGGACATGTGAGATGATTTGACACATGTATTTTGATATCAGAACTGATGGAATGTCATTGACCCACAACATTTGCCTATACATTAGATTTCAGCTACTTTTTGCCACTAAGACATGGCTTCATTTTGTGTTGATGTCATATTATCTTTCCTTCGAAATAAAATAAAAAAATTAGTCAAGCCATCAGAAGCAAAATGAGTCACAAAAGTAAGACATGATCAGACCAGGTTCAATTAAACCCAGCTGTGGATGTGCACAGTATAATCATGAATGACCCATTCTCCTCAGAGCCACACAGCACATGATTATGGCATCCATTGAAGAGAAGGAGGTTGGAGGAAAGAGGAAGTCCATAAAACCTCAATTGAAAGGTGTCCATTCAGAATAGAGATGTGGAGGAATTTCTTTAGCCAGAGTGTAGTAAATCTGTGGAATTTGGTGCCACAGGTGGTTGTGGAAGCCAGGATATTGGGTGTATTTAAAGCTGAGATTGATAGGTTCCTGATTAGCCAGGGCATAAAAAATTATGAGGCCAGGCAGTGGGGCTGACTGGGAAAATGGATTAGGTCATGATTGAATGGTGAGGTAGATTCAATGGGCTGAATAGCCTATTTTTCTCTTATGTCTTAGGGCAGAATTAGGCCATTCAGCCCATTGAGTCTGCTTCACCATTTAAATCATGGATTATTTTTTCCTTTCAACCCCATTCTCCTGCCTTCTCTCCAAGAACCAATCAACTTCTGCTTTAAATATACCCAATGATAGCCTCCACAATCATATGTGGCAATGAGTTCCACAGATTCCCACCCTCAGTTAAAGAAACTTTCTTTCATCTCTGTTCTAAAGGGACATTCTATCATTCTGATTCTTCCCACCCCACCACCCCGATTCTAGATTCTCCTACTTAGTTCAAGTCAGTTCAAGAAATACATGCAGAAAAGAAACCTTGTCTACTGGAGATGGGTGGAAGAGATTTGCCAGGGCCTGGCAGGAGGTGGCTGGTGTTGCTTCCTCCAAGAATGGTAAACAACAGAGGAAAGTGAGAGTAAATCTGATGATCTTGCAAGATGCATCATGCTGACTAATTCACGTCTAACATTACAGCCTCTTATACAGGCTCATGAATCCACTCATCCTTCAACAAAGGCATACTCATGTAAGCAGCGAATCACACAAACCTACTTCATCCAGTTCTTCCTCAAACTTCACCTTTCCTGCAAAATCTCACTGAATTATAACCACCCTCGAATCTCCAATGCAGTCAAGTTTCCAAAGGAGTGCACTCATATTTGTTTTTGCAAGGTATCAAGAAAGGGGCCCAGTTCCCCAGCAACCCAGAACCTGAAAGGAGGAGTGGAGAGGAAGAATAGGGGAATGGCAATGATGACTTCAGTGTGTCATTGCACACTAATACCCTACAGCAACACCTCAGAAACTGGGTTCCCTGAGCAGACCATCTAGGTCATCTGACAGAATGCCTCATCACCAGAGCTCATGAACAAGCACCAGGACTTGGCCTGACTGGTGGTGAGAGGATCCCTCCCAGTCAGATAGTTCCTGTACAATAGGAACATCATCCACAGCACATGTTGTCCCCGAAATGACTGCGGTGGAGCAGAGACACTCATCCCTTTTGGCAGAATGCAAAGTTGCTAAGAGTATGTGAAGAAGATGCAAGGGTTCTTGTCATAGTTCATGCCCAACAGCAGCCTGATTTACTGGCTGTTCCTAGGTACACACTCAGAGACAGACATCCAGGACTGCTGGAAGACCATCTTTGGTTTGCACGAAACCTGTGGTCTTTCAGCACATGGAGATGTTAGTGTGAGAATGCTGCTGACTGGCACCATATAACCATATAACCACTTACAGCACAGAACAGGCCAGTTCGGCCCTACTAGTCCATGCCGTAACAAATCTCCACCCTCTTAGTACCACTGACCAGCACCCGGTCCATACCCCTCCAGTCCTCTCCTATCCATGTAACTATCCAGTCTTTCCTTAAATGTAACCAATGATCCTGCCTCGACCACGTCTGTCGGAAGCTCATTCCACATCCCTACCACCCTTTGCGTAAAGAAATTTCCCCTCATGTTCCCCTTATAATTTTCCCCCTTCAATCTTAAGCCATGCCCTCTAGTTTGAATCTCCCCCACTCTTAATTGAAAAAGCCTATCCACGTTTACTCTGTCTGTCCCTTTTAAAATCTTAAACACCTCTATCAAGTCCCCTCTCAATCTTCTATGCTCCAGAGAAAAAAGCCCCAGTCTGCACAACCTTTCCCTGTAACTCAAACCTTGAAATCCTGTCAACATTCTCGTGAACCTTCTCTGCACTCTCTCTATTTGGAGGAGTACAGGAGGGATGAACGGATAATTGGTGCTGCTGAGGTGAGGGCATGGAGGGGAAGGAACATAGTCTAGAGCCCTTATGTCACTGTGCATTGAGGGGCTGATCGTGAGGGAAAGCCCCTTGAACAACAGAGAGGGCAGTAACGGCAAGGTACCACAGTGGTGGCAATGGTGTAAATAGAGTGCGTATGTAACAACGTACAAGGATAGAAATGTATAGACGTGACACAGAAGGTACAATGAGATTTTGAATGGTTTTCTTTTTTGTAAAACAATTATTGTGATAAAGTCTATTTAAAATAAAATAAACTGGCATTGCAAGGAATGAAGAGACTTAGAGAAACACATGTCGCAGGGAAATAGTCGAAGCATTACTAGAGGCAATCTGGACTTGGGGAATGATGGGTATGAATTCAGCCTTGAGGTCCCCAACCCACACTGAGTGGCCAGCCGTTGCTATAACAACACCTCCAGAAATGGCGTGCAAGTGCCGGTGTCACTACTGAAGCATGCCTGGAACGAGTATCTCAGCAGCTAATTGCTGGAGAAAACGTTTCCTGTCAGTTGCAGCACATTCTGCAGACATTGATAGGTGTGTGGCCTGAAGTCTGTTCTAAAGGTACCTTGTCAGATCTCCTGATGTTAGCAGAATGTCCTTTTAGATAGCAAGAAAAGCAACAAACAAGCATGTTTAATACAATAGATACCTCTATTGTTCAATGGAGACCATGTTCTCTGATCATCTTCTGTAAACTTTGAGCACTGAATGATGTTGATCTAGGCAGAACATACAATGTGTGGCTTGTGAAGTAATTATATGCATGCCTATCATCAGGAAAAGGTCAGGTATGTTACAGCTAGAAGAAGGCCATTTGTCTCCATGAGTGTATATCAGCTCCCAGCAGCCTAATTCAACCAGTGCCATTCCCCATCTTCTTACTTCCCTGAAGCCACACCACATCATTATTTTCATATGACTGTCAATTGTCCTTTGATGCTTTTGCCATTAATTTACACAAAGGAATAATATTCAGTTGTCAATGAACAACCAGGATGCCTTTGGGACATGGGAGAAAACCAGAGAACCTGGGAGATAACCAGGTGGTACATAAACTCCACCCACTGATGGCACCAGATATTAGGAATGAAACCAACATTGAGGCTGTGCACTATTTCTTTGTCCACAGATGTCTGACTTACTGGTATTTCAACCATTTTCTGTTTCATGTGGAAAAGGAAAAAAAAAATCTGTTATCTATGGATCAACATTAGCATCTTAAAGAGTGGGAAATAAAACTTTAAAAAGCAAAACAAAAGCATTTGTCTTTCATTTGTAAAACCCAATAAATGAATAAAATTGGGAATGCTGGAAATACTCAGCAGTTGATTAACATTTATGAAAAAGGAAAACAGTTAATGTTTTATTTTGAGTCCCTTCAATAGCTCTGAAATATCGCAGGTGCTACCTGACATTTTCTGTTTTATTTCATGCTTCTTACATCTTTTGATTTTCAGCATTAAATGAATGATTAGTAGTTGCAACTAATGATATTGTATAAACCTCAAAGAGTGAACTCTTTAAGACAAGTGTTTTCTCTTTGAGATGAACAACATAAATATTGGTTGTAGTTACAGTTGCAGCATTTTTCCTCAATCCTTCAACAGTGGTACAGATCATCTAATGTTACTTCATTCATATCTTCCTCAAATTCCATTCTCTCCTGCACAATCTCATCACCTTATATCATCGTCTTCACATTCCCTGCAAATTGAGTGATGTCATTGTCGATGTGACATTCCATCTTGACTAAGTCATGTAACATTCCATCTTGACGAAGTCAACCCAGGAATAATCATTGCTGGGCATTTCAAGTCAAGTTTATGATCATTTGACTGTACATAAACAACCAGATGAAACAGTGTTTCTCCAGACCATGGTGCACACGCTTCATCACACAATTTCTAGGACAACTAGAAAAACACAAGAATTGCAGATGCTGTAAACTTGAGTAACAAGGAGATGCTGTTGGAACTTAGCAGGCCAGTCAGCATCCATGGAGAGAAGTAGTCAGTCAACGTTTCAGGTCAGAACCTGACTTGAAACATTGACTGAGCATTTCTCTCCATAGATGCTGCCTGATCTGCTGAGGTCCTCCAGCTTTTCTTTGTTCACATCCTGACCATCTATTGTGCCACTCTGGATTGGAGTTCCTATTAAATGCTTTACTTATCTTCTATCTACCTCACTGATGGGACCAACCCATCCAGCCCACCAATTTCATCCCCTCTCTTCCTTTATTTCCTTGGTTTCTGTTTAGCTTCTGACATCTCTCTCTTCACTGTCACTTCCCCCTAAATTATCAAGACCACCAATTGTCAATTCCTACAAACTCTCTTGATCAATCAACTACCAAAATCAGCGAACATCACTCACCCAACTCTGGATCACTGCACAACAAGTGCACTGCAAATTCTAGGATAGTTAATAAGGTCTTGATCTGAGATACATCTAGTTTCACCCATTGCCCACTGCTATTGAATTGAACAAAACAAATTGGTTAATGAAATAGGTCAGTATAATTCTGAAGACTAAACCGATTAGGAATGTGGGTGTTTGATATTAACCAAAAAAAATGACATGTTAAACTCATTATAGCCTTAACACTGCCAATGTATGATGTAAATTCTACAAGATCTATGTAAGTGCCCTGCAAGAACTCATTAAAATGTCTAATAATTTATAATGGATTAAGATTGACTGCCAAAATCTGGCAAATATGTTGGAATATTTTTATTGAAAATTGAGAGATTCTGCATGAAAAAGGTTAGTAATGAACTAAGGTGTATTAATTGTCATTAGTCTATGGGTGATTCAGTCAATCACATATGTTACAACTCCACTTTCCCATTGTATCACTCAATAACACTCCCAACCCAACAAAAAATAAACATCAATGCCATTTGTTTAAACATAAACATTAATGCATGTCTTCTTATTTTGAATGTAATTCTCCTTCCCTGTGTTACAAATGAGAATATCATCTCTATTTCTTCCAATCTCTGCAAACGTTTTAGAACTTTATCTTACCAATAATGTGTGCAACCTCCTTTTCATCTCAGCAGCCAAATTATCAATACTTAATCAATCATAACTTCCAGAGTTAAGAACTGAATGTTTTAAGTTACCAACTTGGAAACTTCAATATAAATTTATGGTACAGTTTCCCTATTGTTTTACATACTTCCTAAACCATAATTTAAACTCTTTTATAGCTGCAGTTTTTTTCCAAGATGCAGAAGTAAGAATTTTTGTTCCTTTTTTTCAGACATACAGCACGGTAACAGGCCCTTTTGGCCCACAAGCCCATGCTGCCCAATTACACCCAATTAACCTACAACCCTAGTACATTTTTTCATCTATGATTCCACAATTTTAATGACTTCAACTTGAAGACTATACTTTCTCTTTGTCTTCCATACAAATATAATTTACCACCATTTTTTGTTTTTAAAAAAATTTCTGGAATTTGCTCTGTTTTGATAGCAAGATCTGTTAGCATTTACTCTTATAAATGCCACCAAGTTTACAGACTTACTGACTAACCTTTTGCAGGTGGTTTGCTGGCTGTGCTCCATGATTAGGGCAGGGGCTTATTGCTTTTCCCCAGCCCCTGAACTGGGAATTTGCTGTTGGATCTTTCACCGGGATAATTTGAAGCCGAAAATGCTGGAAGCACTCAACTGGTCAGGCACCATCTGTGGAAAGAGAAATAGAGTTAAAATTTTAGGTCTGGGATGGAGGGTAATAAAGGTGGGTGGAACTTGTTCCAAACTACACGTCACCTAATAACATTGTTTGAGGCCTTTCCATGACAAAACTCCAGCTATCTAAGCCAGCAGGAGTGGCCCGGAATTGGGCCTGACATTAGTGCTGAATGCTGATGCTGGACTCAACACACCCAAGATCCAGGGTGTGTTCATAATTTTCTATATTGAATTTTATTTGCCAACTATCTGCCCAGCTTTGGTCCACCTATAGTCACATTCTTATCACAATTTACCATGCAATATTATTCCCTCCTCACAGCAGATTATATTTCTCCTTTACCTGCATTCTTTGGATTCTATCCTGTAACCCACCCTTTTCCAGATGGCCACGCCATCTCACAAACCCCCACCCCACCCCTTAATTCCATGTCCTCTTTCCTCCTCCATAGGCTTTAACACTCAGTACTACCACCATTTAATGATCAGTATCTTAGATAAGGTCCTGTGCAGCAGAACATGTTTATGCTAGCATTTACAGCCTATTCCCAATTTCCCTTGATTAGTATAGCTTTCTGGGCCATTCAGGGGTTAGTTAAGAGGCTTGAGTCACATATAGTGTCAAACTGAAGAAGGAAGACATTTCCTCATCTTATTGATATATGAGCTTTAATAACTTACAACTATTTTCATAATTTACTTATTGATAAATATATAACTCTGGATATACTTAATTAACTGAATTAAATTCCACAAATCTGTTGATAAGAATGTGTTGGGATTCACATCCTTATCAACAGATCAAAATTCTATGTCATTGAAAACCACTCCTGTTACTTAGCTACAAAGGTTCATACTTAAACATGCACAGAATCCCAGATACTTTTTTAAAAAAGTTTGATTTGATACAGTATATCCAAGGGTTCAAAAAATTGAATCGTGACAGCTCACAATTCACTAATGATTAACCATCGAGATACTCCAATGCTACCAGTAATACGAGGTATACAATCCAATGATCGTTGGGGGATCGGAGGTGGAGAGGGTGAGCAAATTTAAGTTCTTGGGAGTCACTATGTCAGAGGATCTTTCCTGGACCCAACACACCAACTACATCATGAAGAAAGCACATACACACCTCTCCTTCCTCAGGAATTTGTGGAGGTTTGGTATGACACCAGAAACCCTGGCAAATTTCTACAGAAAGTGTGCTGACCAGTGCAGCAAGGTCTGGTACAGGAACACCAATGTCCTTGAATGTAAAGCCCTCCAAAAGGTAGTGGACACAGCCCAGGACATCACAGGCAAAATCCTCCCCACCGTCGAAAAAATCTACAGAGAATGCTGCTGTCGGAAAATAGCAGGAATCATCAAGGACCCACACCACCCAGCACCCACTCCGTTTGTCTAAGTATTCAGGAAGGTTGCAAAAGAGCAAGTAAGTGAATCAGCATCTATGATGTGTTACTTTAGTTAACAAATTTGTTGTAGAATTCTGAAACTGCATTTTTATACCACACTTAATGTTATAAGACATTTTAAACTATTTTGCAGGAAGACCATAAAACAAAATTTGACACTCAATCATGTATCATGATAGGAATGGTCCAAGCTGAGAAGTTTTAGAGAATTTTCCAAAGAAAGAAAGTTTTGTAAGGGGTGAGAGAAACTTTGGATGAAGCTGCAGTCCCTAAAGAAGGAACCAATTAAATTGCATAGTTATGCTTTAAGGGTTGACTGCAGACAGAAGCCTTGTTTCAATGCTAACTGATTCCAAGCACTACACCTAGTTGTTGCAAGTAATATACAAGAAAGGTACTGAAACTGATACAGGTATAGAGGACAAAGTGGGTAGAATTATAAAACAGGCACTTGTGCCAAGATGTGAAGCTTAGCTGGAGAAAAATTGAAACCACTTAAAGAAGATTCAATTGGCTGACATTTCAGTGTTGTTCTAATCTACTGGGGTTTTTGCTTCTGCTCTGAAATCTAAGAATGTTAAATTGGTTACAAAAGAAATTGAAGGCCCAGAGTCTTAGCACAAAAGCAGCATGTTTCAATCATGGTACTGGAGCCAAAAACATCCTTTATATCAAACTGGTGCACTGAGCGCTAAATATGTGAGAACTTCTGAATAAAGGCAAACCATTGGAGAATTTGGGTCAGGATACAAAGAAAGTTTTTTCAATTTTCTTCATTTATTATTCAGATATTTTCCCAAGGTTTTTGTTGGAACACTATTTTTGCAAGATTGTTGGACTTGAGGAAGATTGTAATGTGTCCAAAATTTTAAGATCACTGACAATGAAGCCATAGTCCACAGTAACAATAAAAGCCTTCAGTTCTGTTTTATTCCAAGTTGAATTGTGTCGCAGCAGCTTTCAAGGCAGGGTTCCAACATGTTCAAATAAGTTGAGTGATTTAGGCCCTTGTTGTTCAATGTGTCAGTGTTGTGGTTTGATTTGAAGCCACAAAGCCCAGAAGAATCCTAGTATTCATTCACAGCCTATGCTAAATTGGAATGATAACTTGGGGCGTGTTACAGTTGTTCAACTCCCCCGGGTTGAAATAGAAGTCAGAGTCCTCATTGCTAAGCATATGGGGTCACATCAAACTCAATTGAAAAATGCACCACAAGTGGACCTTGGGTAGGGCCAGAATCAACATTAGCAATGAAACATCCAAATTGAAGTAACCTTCCAATGCCTGGTCTCAAAAACTATGCATGGAATTTAGTAAATGTTCAAGCATTGCTTGGGACTTCAACCCAATGATTTAAAGAGAGGAAAATACATTAGGAGATAACAAAGCCAACATTCATTGTTCAGCCATGTTGCTACTTGAGGAGGGCTGGTGTATCTTCCTGTTAGAATTCCCCAGTCATTGTAATGCTATTCAATGGGATTTCCAGGATTCTGACCCAGCCTCAGAATCTGCAGGGATCATCTATTGCATCCGGTCGGTGCCCCTGTTGTGTTCTCCTCGACATCAGAGAAAGTGGACATAGGCTGGGAGATTGCTTCATTGAGCATCTCAACCCATTTCAATTCCCCACCCCATGCCAACTTGTCTCTTCATGGTCTCATGCACTGCCAGACTGAGACCAGCTGCAAATTGGAGGAAGAGCACACCATATTCTGTCTGGGCACTCATTCTCAGTGCCCGGACATCTTTGAGTAAAGCCAACATTTGTTACCTGCGTTAAACTGATAGGTTTCCTTGGACACATTTCTTGGGCATTTTGTACAAATTGTGGGTTACGCCGCACTTGGAGTATTGTGCGCTGTTCCGGTTGCTGCATTATAGGAAGGAAATGTTTCAACTTGAGACGGTGCATCAAAAGTTCTCAGGAATGTTGTCTCAACAGGAGGCCTTGAGTTATGAAGAGAGATTAGACAGACTGGGACTATTATCCCTTGAGTGAAATTGTGAGGGGTGATCTTATAAAACTATAAGCGGTATAGACAGGGTAGATAGTTATAGTAAAAATATACAGAGATGCTGGAGAAACTTAGCGGTCTGGCAGCACCTATAGGAGGTAAAAATACATTACCAACACTTCCTCCAGCATTTCTCTCTGTTTTCACTACAATCACAGCGTTTTTCACAAAAAGTGGTAGGTATTTCGAACAAGCTGCCAGAGGAGATGGTAGAGGTAGGTATAATTACAACATTTAAAGGACATATGTACAGATACATAGATAGGAAAAGTTTAGAGGGACATGGACCAAACACAGGCAAGCAGGATTAATGCAGATAGGTTTCTTGGTCAGCATGGACGAGTTGAGCTGAAGACCCTATTTCTTGCAGTAAATCAACATATCCATGAACTGAATTTCATTTCAGAGTTAATCATTTTCCATGGATCTAAAATTTCTTTTCCAAACTAAATGACAATTACAATGGACAATGAAGATTTTTCTTCTGAACACTTTTGAGTGTATTTTATGGGTTTTGGGTTGCTGATCACGAAAATCACCTTACAATCTTCTTCAGTCAGCGATGAACATGGTGAAAGGTTTCACCAGGACATTGCGACCACAAGAAAAGTGGGATCAGGGCAACTGGAATCCATCAGTGCTGGCCAACTATTGTTGGATACTGACATGAGAGGCATCAGATGCTAAGTACAAATTAAAATCAGCGGCAAAACATTTTTTGGTCAGTTGAACTAATGTAATTTGTCAGCATCATTATGTGATTAAACATACTACATTTAATAAAAGTTAATTTCATGTTTCTCCAACTTCCTACATGATGCAGCAAATCTGAAATTATCTTTGTATTCAGCTTGATGTTGTCTATCATAATCACCGATTTTGTTTCAGGAAACGAACCTTTTGAAAAAAATTGTTGTCTCGTGTTCTGAGAATTTGGTACATTTCTGATGCTGTAAAATTGGAACTTGTGCTGCTGGATTACATTTGAAACTACCATAACCTTCAAACTTCAACAAAGACAGCTCATTCAATGCATTCAAGCAAAACTGTATAAAACATTTGATGAGAGAAATACAGAACATTCCACTTGACTATTCCATCATTAATTGGATAGCATGACAATGCTTTCCAACTATCTTGTACTGTTGAAGAATGGGAATTGCTTGCTCCACTGATAATAGAATGATTGAACTATAGAACACTACAGCATAGAAGCAGGCCCTTCAGGCCATCCAGTATATGCCAAACTATTATTCTGCTTAGTCTCAATGATCTGCATCCAGATCACAACCCTCCATACCCCCCAGATACCTCTCCAAATTTTTCTTAAATGTCACTCACCACTTCAGATGGCAGCTCATTCCACACTCTCACCATTCTCTTCATGAATTAGTTGCCCTAAAAATTTCCTTTAAAAATTTCTCATTTCACTCTTAACCCATATCCTCTAGTTCATGTCTCACCCAACATCAGCAGAAAAAAACCTGCTTGCATTTACTCTATCTATACCCTTTATAATTTTGCACAATCTAACATTAATATAAAAGAAATCTAGTTCAACCATAATCAGTAAAAGTGAAGTGCTTTCTATCTCATTCAAATGCAGTAAGTTGTTTGAATTCAGCAGGACTTCCTGACTAATGGGTGAGCTGATTTGTGGCAGTACCATCGCACCATAGCAACAGGAAGGCAAATCTAGATTCCCATGATGTAATCGGGAGCCCTTCTATCAACATCATTGGTGAACTGTAACCAAGAAGTTCTGTGTGAACATTCAAGCAGCAGATACTAAATATTTTTCACACTTCTTTTTCTTGGGAATCTGTTGAGCCAATTTAACTTTCTTTTTACCGTGCAGGCATACAATCGTTCAAGAGAGGAAATCTACATACTGGCATTCTTCTTCAAGAAGATTTCATCACCATCACTTCAACATTAAGGTTTAACTTTGCTCTTAGTATAAATAATCTTCTTTGGCTTGGCTTCGCGGACGAAGATTTATGGAGGGGGTAAAAAGTCCACGTCAGCTGCAGGCTCGTTTGTGGCTGACCAGTCCGATGCAAAATTAAATGTGTCTAATGAAACAAAAATAAATGAGCTTTATTTCTTTTGAGCTCTATGAAAAGTAGGCTGATGGAGATTTTGAAAAAAGTGTTATTGAAAACCTTACTAAAAATGTGATGTTGAGAAACACAGTATGCATTGGTGTTTGTGAAAGCTGAAACTGTTCTGCTGTTATGAGCAGTGGTTCGAAAGAAGTGGAACGATCAGCATAGTTGAGAGTTTATGTTGAAATCCAATCACTCTGGCCAATTCTCTCTTATTAACCTGTCTCCCACTGAGAATATCAACAATCATCGGCCCCTTGTACAGTTCACTCGTTCATTTCCCAGTGTGAGTATAATTTTCAAAAAACAAGTTCACTTTATTGCTAACTCTTCCAGCAAAATCTCATCGCACATTGCATTCCATTAGAAAATCCTCTGTATCCTATGTAGCACGATACAAATCAGAATTTCTGACCTCAATATCAGCCATCGCAACACAGTGATTATGACCAATTAATCAAAACTCTATGGGCCCAGGAAGAATTCTCATTGAGTGTAATTAAAAGCAGCTTCAAAATTTCTGTATATTCTCTTCCAAATGATTCACATTAAAATACTGGATTAATCAGCTGATTAGACAAAATTTGTAGAGCAAGAAAAGAAATTTATAGTTTCATGTCAAAGGCCCATCACAATGCCACCTAACCAGTTGAATTACTTCCAGCATTTATTTGTCTTCCAAGTTTTAAAATTCAGATTTATTGTCCATACATACATGGCATTATAAACAACCCTGAGATTCTTTTCCTGCAGGTGAGGCAGAATTATCACTTATTGGTTGTGCAAACTGTACTCAATGTGCACATGTAAACAAAGTGAACCGCAATACAGAGAGAATAAAAATCAATAAAGTGCAAAAGAAAGAGTCCTTAAATGAGTCCCTGACCGAGTTTGTCATTGAGGAGTCTGATGGTGGAGGGGTGGCAGCTGTTCCCGAACTTGGTGGTGCCAGTCTTGTGGCGCCTATATGCTTTTTTTCCTCATTATGATTTGTTATCTTGTCATTAATATTTCACTTTTTCAGCTTTTTGGGTGACACAGTTAGCGTAGTTGGTTAGTGTGACACTATTTCAGTATCAACGATCCGGGTTTAAATCTTGCGCTGTCTGTAAGGACATTCTCCTTGTGCCTGCATGTGTTTTCCCTGGATGCTCTGGTTTCCTTCCACCTTCCAAAATGTACAGGGTGGTAGGTTAAATTTGGGTGCAATTGGGTGGCACGGGTTTAAATGGCTGGAATCGGCTTCTACTGTGTTGTAAATGGAATTTTTTAACTACATAAATACTTTTTTGCTTGTTCCTTGATACTGTCCTATTTTTTTCTAATATTTACCTCCCATTTATCTCCAAATTAATCTTGTTGCCCCCCCCTCGCCATTCTATTGTTTGTTGCTCACCTTCGTTACAAACTCTCACTATTTCCATGAGCAGAAGTAGGCCATTCCATGACAAGCTAATCCATTCTCCCACTCAGCCCCACTCCCCTACCTTCTCCTCATAACCTTTGATACACTGACTGTTTAGATAGCTATCAATCTCTGCCATCAGATTCCTGAATGAACAATGAATCACAAACACTGCTTCACTTTGACTTTTTCTTGCACTATTTTTATTTATTTTGAAAGGTGGTTTACATAAATGTTTGCACTGTGGTGCTACCGCAAAACAACAAAATTTGTGACATAATCATGACAATGAATTCTGATTCTAATTCTCATTCTGATCTCTGCCTTAAATACACCCAATGACCTGGCCTCCACAGCTGCCCGTAGTCACAAATTCCAGAGGTTCATCATTCTCTGGCTAAAAAAATTCCTCCGTATCTCGGTTTTAAATGGACGCCCTTCAATCCTGAAGCTGTGCCCTCTTGTCCAAAAGATCCTTACTATGGGAAACAACTTTGCCACAACGACTCAGAATCCTCCTGTCTCTACTGCCCCATTCCAAATGCAATATGACTGCTAAACCTAATTACATTCAATATTTAGAAAAATCAATGTTCATGCTATTGAGTTAAGGCTAGATTAAGAAATATGAGGTGTTCCTCAAATTTATGATTGGTCTCACCCTGGCAATGGATGAGGCCAAGAACAGACATGGCCAATGTCAGAATGGTTGGAAAAGTAAAATCATCGGTCTCAGAAGTTCAAATTAAATCCCACAGACTCTCTGGCTCTTCGTCTCACAGACTTTTTATCAGAACAGAGTAGTTTCAGTTTTTAATTCTGATGGAAGTTCTCCTCTGATCTGAAACATTGACTGTGGCCTGACCTGCCGAATGTTTTCAGGATTCTTGTTTTTTGTTTTAATATTTACCTCATCGTTCAATGAAGCAAGGCAGGAAGAGGGAGAAACATTGGGTGGTATGTGCTCCCAGCAGTGAACTGATTGATGTCAGCTGGGGTAACCTGTGAAACACAGAAGTCTGCAGACATGGTGATTGTAGTAAAATCACATCAAAATGCTGGAGAAACTCAGCCAGTCTTTCAGTGTCCATAAAAATCAAAGATATATTGCTGACATTTCAGGCCTGAGCCATTCTTCAAGGAATAAGGAGAATGAGGTAAAAGCAGGAAATCTCAGAATTCAGACTGTGCCAGCTGGGGAAAGAATCCAGACCAATAAAAGATGTAAATTGGATATGTTGAATATGATAAAGGAAGAGGTGAGAATTTATCATGCCTGTGCAAAACAAGAGAGGGAAGGGAGAAACAGAGCAAGAGGAAAATGACAGGGGAAGAAGTTGGGGGAGCGGGTTGGTTTAACGAAAGCCAGATAAGTCGATATTAAAACCAGCTGGTTGGATGAGATGTTGTTCCTCCAATTTCTGGGTGATCTCAATCTGGCAGTGCATGAGACCATGAACAGACATGTCAGCAAGGGAATGGAATGGGGAATTGAAATGGGTGGCCACTGGAAGATTCACACTATTGTGGGGGATATTGAGGTGCTCAGCAAAGCAATCTCCCAGTCCACGTCTATTCTCTCCGATGTAGAGGAGATATCAGGAGTTGCCAGAGGAAGTGGTAGAAATGGGGACAATTGTAAAGTTCAAAAGGTATTTAGACAGGTCCATGGAAGGGAAAGATTTTTTTATCTACTGAGGTTGGGTGAGACAAGAACGAGATGATACAAGGAAGCAAAAATTAGTGGAAAAACAGAGGATTTGGAAACTTTCAAAAACTTACAGAAAGAGATAAAGAAAGTAATTAGGAAAGAAAAGATGAATTATGAAAGGAAGTTTGCAAATAACATACAAAGTGATGCTAAGAGTTTTTTAAAATAAAGAGTAAAAGAGGGATATAGGACCGATTGAAAATGATGGTGGAGAAGTTATAATGGGTAACAAAAAGATGGCAGAGGAACTAAATGAATATTTTGCGCCAGTCTTCACTGAGGAAGACAATAGCAATATACCTGATAGTCAGAGGTCACAGGGAATAGAATTAAATACAGTCAAGATTACTAGAAAGATTGTGTTTAGTAATCTGGATGGACTAAAGATAGATAAGTCTCCTGACCAGATGAGGTGCACCCACAAGTTCTGAAGGAGGTGGCTTTGGAGATTGTGGAGGCATTGGAGTGAATTTTCCAGAAATCAATAGACTCTGGCATGGTTCCGGAGGATTGGAAGGACGCAAATGTAGTTCCACTGTTTAAAAAAGGAGGGAGGCAGACGAAAGGAAATTATAGGCCGATTAATCCAACATCAGTAGTTGGAAAGTTATTGATGTCAATCCTCAAGGACAAGGTTATGAAACACCTCGAGGTGCAATGCATGATAGATCCAAGCCAGCATGGCTTCAAGAAGGGAGGATCCTGCCTGAACAAATTAATGGAATTTTTTGAGGAAATCTCAAGTAGGGTGGACGTGGGAGAGGCTGTGGATGTAGTGTATTTGGATTTTCAAAAGGCCTTTGATAAGGTGCCAAATAAGAGGCTGCTTAATAAGATGAGAATTACAGGAAGGATATTAGATTGGGTGGTTGCCAGTTACTACTGGTGTTCCACAGGGGTCGGTGTTGGGGGCACTTCTTTATACAATGTATATGGATGATTTTGATTATGGAGTGAATGGTTTTGTGGTGAATTTTACAGATGACACCAAGATAGGTGGTGGATTAGGAAGTGTTGAAGAAACCGAAAGGTTGCAGAGAGACTGGATGGCTTAGGAGAGGAGGCAAAGAAATGGCAGATGAGATACAATGTTGAGAAATGTATGGTTGTACATTTTGTAAGAGAAAATAAATAGGCATTTTATTATTTTGATGGGGAGGAAAATTCAAAATTCGGAAGAGCAAAGGGACAAAGTGTCCTCGTGCAGGATAACCTAAAGGTTAATCATCAGGTTAGATCAGCAGTAAAGAAAGTGAATGCTCTGTGGGCATTCATTTCAAGAGGGATCGTGTATAAGAGTAAAGAGGTGTTGATGAGGCTCTATATGGGGCACTGGTAAGACCTCATTTGGAGTACTGTGTGCAGTTTTGGGCCTCTTATCTTAGAGGGGATGTAATAATGTTGGAGAGAGTACAGAAAAGATTTACCAGGATGATTCCTGGAATGCAAGGGCTAACATATGAGGAACGCTTAGCGGCTCTTGGACTCCATTCATTGGAGTACAGAAGAATGAGAGGAGATCTCAAAGAAACATTTCGAATGCTGAAAGGATTGGACAGAGTAGATGTGAATAAGATGTTTCCTTTGGTGGGTGAATCTAGGATAAGAGAGCACAGTCTTAGAATTAGAAGATACCCACTTAAAACAGAGATGAGGAGAAACTTATTTAGCCAGAGGGTCATGGATTTGTAGAATTCATTGTAAGGGGGAGATTGACAGGTATCTAATTAGTCAGGATATCAAGGAGTATGGGGAAAAGGCTGGAACTTGGAACTAGATGTGAGAACAGTTTAGCTCAGGGTGGATTTGTGAAGCAGATGGGCTGAATGGCCTATTTCTGTTCCTTTTTCTTGTGATCTTGTGATATGGGTTAAGGTAAAATGTAACATATTTAAAGAGAACTGGGGGGAACTTCTTCATTCAGAGACTGGTGAGAGTGTGCCAACAGAAGTAGTGGTTGCGGGTTTGATTTCAGTATTGAAGAGAAATTTGGATGGGTTAATAGATGGAAGGGCCAAGGTCTGAGTGCAGGTTGATGGGACCAGGCAGAATAATGGTTTGACTTGATCTAGATGGGCCAAAGGGCCTATTTCTCAGCTGTAGTGCTCTATGGTTCAGAGGGATATGGGCCAAATACAGGCAAAGCTTTTGTCAGCATGGGCTAATGGACCAAAGGGTCTGTTCTGTGGTTTTGAACTCCAGAACTAATTACTCTAATTTTCAAGATGAGTCAGCAGTTTTACTCTAATTTGTTCACTGAGGAATTTAATTCAAGGACAACTAATCAATGATCTCATCTGACCTCTTTGTCAAAATAACAAAGGAATTTTTGTTAACTCTGTGCATACCAACCAGCTCTCCATCTGTTTGCTCTGCTTAGAAAAATCTACTATCATCGTTCCCTGAAGACAAAAGCATTTTCCCCACAGCTCTTCATTAAACTTTTTTTGAATTTACTTCATTGCCCCCTTCTTCGCTCACTGTGTGTCCATGTTCGTTGCAGGTTTCTGACATGCCAAATGATGTCAAAATATCATTCCTATGTTCAAACACCTCCATGTTCCCACCCAACTCTGTTACCACCTGAAGGACTAAGTCCTCTGAACTCTCAGCTATTTCTCATTTCTGGCTTCTTTGCATCTCCAATATTAATTGGACTTCCAATGGCAGCCATGCCTTCAGCTGCCTGGGTCCTAACCTCCTTAATTCCCTCCTTTGAACCTTCTCCTGAAACCTCTTTGGTCAAGCTTTTGCTCACTGGTCTAACTATTTCCGAATTTTGCTCAGTTTAGTTTCTGTCTGATAACACCCCTGTTGGGTTTAACCGATTCAAGGTACTAGACAAATGCAATTTGTTGTAGAAGAAGCTCGATTAGGTACACAGGGTTACAAAAAGGCATCAGATTTTAGGCAGGTCAGTTAAGAACAAGGATGCACCTTTGCAAAATGGGTTGAACGCAGTTGCATTGGCTGAATTGTCAGTTGTTGATACCACGCATTTATTGAAGTGAATCTCAATGCATTTAAATTTAAAATTTAGATACACAGCATCGTATATGTAGATAATACAGCACAGCTGTTCGTTCGGCCCACGAGCCCATGCTGCCCATTTACACCCAACTGACCTGCAACCCCGTTTTTTTGAACAGTGGGAGGAAACCTGAGCACCCAGAGGAAACCCAAGCATGAGCAGGGAGAATATACAAACTCCTTGATTCGAACCCCGGTCACTGGTGCTGCAATAGCATTCCACTAACATGTGCCCGAATGGAGGAAAATTCTTCCATTTATGAAGAATTATTTTATAAATCAAAAACAAAAGTCAGAGCTTTGAAGGTGATCAGAAGAAAAAATTGTGGTTCCAACCAACAGTGCTGGGGATCCAGCATTGCTACTCTTGTGACCTAATAACCAGCATCTAGGGTGAGGAATGTTTTTGTATTCTGAGAATGGAAGTCTGATTGGAAAGCTGCTTGGCTAAAAAAAAAAAGCCCAGCAATGAAACCTGTGCAGTAATTTAACTTGTTCAGAGTAACCAGGCCTGTCCAGGAAGGTGTAGGCAGATTTAATTGTGATAATAAACAAGGTATGGATATATTTGGAAATGTTTCTTGGTTCAGCCCTGTAGGTTCTGCGTTGATTCAAGTTGTTACTGGTGTGGCTATTGAATACAGCCTTTGTAACTGGTCAAGGCTAGGACGAGGGGACTTAGCCTCAAGATCCAGGGTAGAAATTTAGGGTGGAGATGAGAGGGAACTGCTTTTCTCAGAGGGTGGTGAATCTATGGAATTTGTTGCCCATTGAAGATGTTGGATCTACCTCAGTGAACAAGGTTGGATAGATTTTTACAAAGTAGGGGATTGAGGGGAAATGCAGGTAGGTGGAGATGAGCCTATCATCAGATCAGCCATGATCTCATTGAATGGTGGAGCAGGCTTGACAAATCAAATGGCTGACTCCTGCTCCTATTTCTTGTGTTCTTACGAAACATTTGATCTGGTTAATTCTACTGAGGGACAAGAGCGTGGAGGCATGGTTAGTGTAATGGGTGACGCGATTAGCGTCGCCGTTGGTGTGAAGCCATTACAGCGCCAGCAACCTGCGTTAGAATCCCTTCAAGTAAATACATAACATTTAATCACAAGGCACTGAGAGGTTGTAGTAGTTTTTATGCAGAGTATTTCTAATCACTCTTTACACCCTGCAATAATTCTACATACAGAGGTAACCAACATAAAGGTCAAAGATATAAGATAGTTGCCAATAAATTTGATGTTGGCCTTTATTGCAAGGGATATGGAATAAAAATATTGAGTGTTTTGTTACAACTTTACAGTGCACTGATGACACAATCTGGAATGCTCTGTGCCAGTATTTCTCAGCCCATGGTCTGTAAGGTGTTTGTATGTTCTTCCTATGGCTGTGTGGGTTTCTTCAAGGTGCTCTGGTTTCGTCCCACCCTCCAAAATATAAGGGGGTTAAAGGTTGATTGGTGGTATTTGGGTGCCACAAGCGCATGGGCTGGAAGAGCCTGTCACTGTGCTGTTTCTCTAAATGTACAATTTAAATGGTACAATTTAAGTTTAAAACTCCTTCCTCTCATGCACTGCACTGACTCATCCATCCCTGGAGGTGCCTGCTCCCTTAAAGTAAATACACAACATTTAATCACAAGGCACTGAGAGGTTGTAGTAGTTTTTATGCACAGTATTTCTAATCACTCTTTACACCCTGCAATAATTCTACATACAGAGGTAACCAACATAAGGGTCAAAGATATAAGAAAGTTGCCAATAAATTTGATGTTGGCCTTTATTGCAAGGGATATGGAATTAAAATATTGAGTGTTTTGTTACAACTTTACAGTGCACTGATGACACAATCTGGAATGCTCTGTGCCAGTATTTCTCAGCCCATGGTCCATGCTCTCGTTATAAGTGGTCCACGTCCAAGCAGC
Source organism: Narcine bancroftii (assembly GCF_036971445.1). Lineage (NCBI taxonomy): Eukaryota > Metazoa > Chordata > Chondrichthyes > Torpediniformes > Narcinidae > Narcine > Narcine bancroftii. The sequence continues at coordinate 78,878,156 of NC_091480.1, read as the reverse complement.
AAAGACAAATACAACTAATAGAATAAACAAGACCTCAAAACTATTCAGGCCTGGCTGATACCAGGTAACATTCATGCCCTAAATATGTCAGGTAATCTCCAACAAGGGAGAGTATAAACACTACCCTTGACATTCATCGGAATTACTGTTATTGTGTCCCCCACCATTGACCAGAAACTTTATCAGAGCTGCCGTATCAATACCAGAACTACAGTGTAGATCAGAGGGTGGGTATCCTGTAGCAAGTGATTCCTGACATTCCAAAGTCTTTCTGCCATCTACCAGACAGTTATCAGAAGCTAGATGGAAAATCACCACTTATTTAGGTTAGTGTCACTCCAACATTCTCTCAAGAAATTCAACAGCATCATGTAGTGGTTAGCGTGACGCTATTACAGCAACAGTGACCCAGATTCGAATCCAGCGCTGTCTGTAAGGAGTTTGTACATTCTCCCGTGTCTGCATGGGTTCCCCCAGGTGTTCCGATTTCCTCCCACAGACGGACGGGGTTGTAGATTAATTTGGTTGTAATTGGGAAGCACAGGTTTAAATTGCCGGAATTGGCTTCTACCATGCTATAAATAAAATTGAAAACAAAATTAAAATCATTCTGATTAACACCACACCCACCACCAAAAGAAATTCCCTTTTCCCCAGTGCATCATGGCTGCAGTGTAACCATGTGCAAAATGCACTGAAGGGACTTACCTAGGCTACTTTGGCAGTACCTCCCAAGCCTGTGATCTCTGTCCATCAAGGACACGGGCAGCAAGTGCACAGGAACACAGCACCACAGGCAAAACTCTCCCACCTTCAAGGAAATTTACATGATCATCATCATCAAGGATTCTCACCACCCAGCACACGCTCCGTTCTCACTGCTACCGTCAGGAAAGAGGTATAGGAACCACAAGACTCACACCACCAGGGTCAGGAACAGTTGGTACCCCTCCACCATCAGAATCCTCGACAACAAACTCAATCAGGGACTCATTTAAGGACCCTCACTTTGCACATCATTTTTATTGAATATTTATTTTCTGTGATGCACATTCAGTTTGTTTACATTTCTCTCTTTTGTATGCATATCTTTTCTTGAGTACAGTTTTTTGCACCACCCATAAGTAGCAATTCTGCCTGGCCTGCAGGAAAAAAGTATGTGATGTACTCTAAAAATAAATCTGAATTTTAAACTTTGAATTCTCCTTAAGTCATACACCATCCAGACTTGCAAATGTCATCACTAGATGCAAATCCTTGAATTCCCTCTCCGTTAACTCTGTGGGAAGACTAGAGTAGAAAAATTTTGGGAAGATCTCAATCAGATATTAAATAAAATAACAGAAAACAATATACCAAAGAATCCAGAGATCTTTCTCCTAAGTAACATAAAAAACAAAGAATTTGGAATTGATTTGGAAGATCCACAAAAAAGATTTGTTAAGATAGCTCTAGCCGTAGCAAAAAAATGTATTATGTCAACCTGGAAATTGGAAGATAATTTGAAAATACAACAATGGTATATAGAAATGAATAAATGTATTCCATTAGAAAAAATAACATATAGTTTAAGAAATAATACTGAAATATTCGAACAAATATGGGAGCCTTACATTAAATACAATAGCGAAAACCTACCGGGGACAATCATTACCTAAGTTGATGGAAGGAGAAGGAAAGAAAAGAATGGACTCAGTAGAATTTCTGGTGTATTTTTGTTGAGTGACAACATTGTCTGACTGGTTTAATGTAACCTAGATTGTATACCTAAAATGGATGGGAGGGGGGAGGTAGGGAGGGTGGGATGGGAGGAGGGGGGGGGGGGAGAAAAAGTCACTGTATATGTGTGAAAAAGAAAAAGTGTGTATCATGGCCAATGTGATTTATGGTGTGAAAAATAAAAAAATTTAAAAAAAAAACTCTGTGGGAAGACTCTCACCTGAAAGACTGCAATAGGTTCACAAAGTCAGCTCATCTCCATCTACTGCAGGCAGCTAGGGGAGGGTGAGCAATAAACACTGGCCTTCACAGAGTTACCCAGATCCTGAAAAATTAACACAAAAATTAATTTTCCCCTTTTCACAGAAGGCACAACTTCAGACCAATAACCAATCTATTTACATAAAATGCATGAATGAATTATCACAGCTTTCACTGTGAAAGTTTATTCTCTGTCTCGTTTTGTAATGTACAAATCTTGTCTCCATTCCAGTCATTAACTTCTTTCACTTGAGCCTTCAAAAAGGGAATTAGATTTTAATTCTTTTTTCTGAAATCACAACGTCTGTTTTAATTGGCACCATACTGAAGATTAGGACTGTCGATTATGTTTTAAGTGTGAACCTGAACTTCAGTGTGGAACTTTGTTGATTCTCTCACCCCCTGCCTTAGAGAAGATCAACCAGCAGTTCAGTTCCTACATGGAGTTACCTTCCCACAAAAGCACCAGATGTTTAAAATTATCCACACTGCTGGCTGACTATTGAGAAGTAATAGAAAATGAAAGCTTAGAAGTTAACCCTTTAAAAAATCATATCAAGATTTGAAAGAGTGTAAGTTAAAAGAACTGAAGAATTTTTGGACTGTAGATTACCCAGAATCTGAATTTATTGTCATAAACATGTCATGAAATTCATTGTTTTGCATCACAGAGCAAACATTGCTCTAAATTACATTTCAAAAATAAATAAGTAGTGGAAAAAAAATAGGAGAAAGTGAGGTAGTGTCTGTGGTTCATTATCCATTCAAAATTCTGATGGCAGAGGGGAAGCTGTCCTTGTGTTGCTGAGTGTTTGTCCTCAGACTGCAGTATGAAGAGGGCATGGGCTGGGAGGTGGGGGTCGTTGAGGACAGAGGCTGCTTTCTTAAGTCGCTGCCACTTGTAGAAGTCCTCGATGGAGTGAAGGCATTGGCCGATTTTGTTCCTGTCCTGAGCCCTGGCACTTCCATACCAGACAGTGATGCCACCAGCCAGATTGCTCTCCACAGTACACTTGTAGAAATTTGCAAGAGTCTTTGGTGACATAACAAATCTTCTCAAACTACTCATGAAGTATAGCTTCTAGTGAACCGTCTTCATGATTGCATCGACATGGAGGCCCCAGCACAGATCCTCAGAGATGTTGACACCAAGGAATTTGAAGTTCTTACCCTCTCCTCTACTGATCCCTCGATGAGAACTGGTACGTGTTCTCCTGAAGTTCACAATCAACTCCACAATCACAATCACCCATTGACAATCCACAAACCCTTGAAGCACCAATAGGAGAGGGGTAAGGCTGGCCAGCTCAAGCCACTTCTCACACCATAGACATGACTTTTGTTTTGGTGGTAAACATTTCTGAGATTTTTTTGCATTCAAATTTACACCCTTGCTTTCCATAATACTTGTTTATTGTATCAGTGAAATTTCTCTTTGCCGAACCATTGTGAACCACCCATAACAAACTCGTGGATTACCAATGGTGTGCAGACCGCAGGTTGAGACATACTGCTGCAGAGCAGTGTTTTTCAAGTTGCCCCCCTAAATTCACCTTCCACCTTAAGCAATCCCTATGACACTGTGATTAGTAAGGGATTACTTAAGGTGGTATGTGAGTGGAAAGAAAAAGTTTGAAGACCACTGCTTTAATCGTCCCGAATTGACTCATTATGTGCACAGTTTCATAACTCCAAAGGAAATGGGCCAGTGACAATTTTTCTCAAGCAAAATATTTCAATAACAATTGGGTCTAGACCAGTACATAGTGATTGCTTCAGGTGGAAGAGAGTTTAGGGGGGCAGTTTGAAAACCACTGCTGTAGAGGAATGGAGAGACATGACATTGGGCAGGGAAGTGGAGTTGAGGCTAAAGCTCCAATCAGCTATATAGGAGCAACCTCACAGGGCAGAAATAAATGTCTTTCTTTCACTCCCAGATCTTATGAATCCATCATCGACAAATATCCATTATTCCAACTTTTTGCTTGGTGAGGCTTAAGAAATATTGATTCATTCAGTTTTATGCTGATAGAAATATATTGAAAGACCAGAGATATATAATTGAGACACATGAGAGATTGCAGATGCTGGAATCTGATACAAAAAAAAACAATCATAGAACCATAGACCACTCCAGCACAGAAACTTTGGCCCATCTAGACCATGCCAAATATTTTTCTGCCTGGTCCCATCAACCTGCACCCAGACCATAGCCTTCCATACCCCTCGCATCCATGTACCTATCCAAATTTCTCTTAAATGTTGACATTGAAACCACATCAACCACTTCCACTGGCAACGTGTTCCACACTCTCAACACTCTATGACTGAAGAAGTTCCCCTTTAGCACTTCACATTTCATCCTTAACCCATGTCACCCAACCACAGCAGAAAAATTTTGTATACCTCTAACAAATCTCCCCTCATTTTTCAATGCTCCGGAGAATGAAGTCCTAACCTGTTCAAACTGTTCCTCAAGTCCTGGGAACATCCTTGTAAATTTTCTCTGTGTTCTTTCAATCTTATATATATATTTCCTGTAAAGATCCCAACATAGATCCCAGCTCCTACACTTAATGCTTTTATATCTGGCCAATGGGCCAAAAACTATCTTTACAACCCTATCTACCTGTAACATCACATTCAAAGAATTATGTATTTATATCCCAAGATCCCTCTGTTTTACCACATTCCACAATCTCCTACTCTTTTCCATGTAAGTCATACTCTGGTTTGTCCTCCCAAACTGTAACACCTCTCACATGTCCACATTAAATTCCATCTGCCATTTTGCAGTCCGTTTTTCAACTGGTTCAGATCCTGCTACAAGCTTTGAAAGCCTTCCTTGGTGTTCCCAAATCTTAGTGTCATTTGTAAATTTACTGATCCAATTTATAAAATTATCATCCAGATCATTGATGTAGATAACAAATACTATATCACTGATTCCTGTGGCATGCTACTGACTCCAGTCAGAGGCAATTATCTACTGACACTCTCTGGCTTCTCCCATAAAGCCAATGTCGTACCCAATTTACTATCTTATCGTGGATACTGAACCTTCTTTACCAACTCCCATGAGGGATTTTGTAAAAGGTCTCACTAAAGTCTATGTAGACAACATCTACTGATTTTCCTTCATCAACTTTCGTGGTAACCTCCTTGAATAACTCTATAAGATTGGTTGAAAATGATTTACCACATACAAAGCCGTGTTGAATATCCACATCTATCTAAGTACTTGTGTATCCACTCTCTTAAGATATCTTCTATTAACTTTCCCACTGCTGATATCAGGCTTGCCAGCTAATAATTTCCTGGATTATTCTTAGAGCCTTTCTTGTATAACGGAACAAGATGACCTTTCCTCCAATCTTCTGGCACCTCACCCTTGGCCAAGGACATTGTAAATATTTCTGCTAGGGCCCATGTAATTTCTACACCAGCCTCCCTTAAGTTCTGAGGGAGTATCTTGTCAGACCCTGGTGATTTATCCACCTTTATTTGCCTCAAGGCAGCAAGCATATCCTCCTCTGTAATCTATCTAGGGCCAATGACTTTACTGCTGCTTTGCCTCACTTCCATAGACTGTGTCCATCTCGTGAGTAAATACAGGTGCAAAAAAATCCTTTTAAGATCTCCCCCATGGGTCCATTCACAGATATCCACTCTGGTGTTGCTATCCTTTTGATTAGATATCTAAAGAAGCCCTTGGGATTTTTCTTCACCTTCTCTGCCAGAGGCACCTCAGATCTTCTTTTAGCCCTACTTCTTAACTGTTTTGTTGCATTTATTCTACTCCTCGTTCCTAATTTGTTCCTTGCTGAGGATGAACTCAGTGGGTTGACCATCTGTCAAAGACAAAGAATGGTTGCTATTTCACATGAGAACCCTTCAAGTCTTGATGAAGGGTTCCGATCCGAAACGTGGACCACTCCTTTTCTCCCACTGAGATATTGTACAGTTCTGTTTAGTAGCTCTAAGGCAGGATCTTTGACCTGAAAATTTAACTCTCATTTGTTTTCTCCACAGTTGCTGTCTGACCTGCTGAGTGCTGTCTGATTTTATTATATTTGAAATATTATCAATGGTCTTTGTGTGATTACATTACTGAGCAGGCATGATAGAACTTGAAACTTCCCTAAACTAGGGAAACAATGTGAGAACAGCTCAAGTAAATTTTCAGGAGGGGACAATAGTGACATGAGCAGGGAAATGAAATATACAGGAATGAGGAGAGAGAAGGAATCTGAGTTTATTGGGCATTGAAGGAGCTGATGTTATTTGTGTTATAAAGTCAAGGAATGGTCCTGTCCGAAACCAGTCTGAATGAAACAAGAGAGTGAGCTAGATATGGAACAAGGACATCCTAGTGGAGGTTTCGATTCCCAAGGATGACGTTTCTTGAAGAGGAAATGTTGCTATAATTTAGTCTGGGATTGAGTTATCAGTTTTGACCTATGGAGTTGGGACCAATTCTCTAGGATAAGGTTGTGGGTGGAGATGGCCTTGTATGTGACTCGCATGACTCATCTCATTGCTCAAGAGGGCACAGCAGAATCAAGCAGTTAGTCTGGAGCTCTTCCTAATCTGGAAGTCACAGTATCACAATGGAACAATCAGTGATCATTCATTAATAGCTACATTTTTATCTGGTTTAATACCCTGATCAAATTTCAGAGATACAATCAATTTGTGCAAATATACTTTTCTATTGAGAAGTTTGCTGTCTATATTTGTCTTCAGTTATTGAGTGCATGCTTACAAAGGGTAGACGATAACTATCAGCGGGTTGCCTGTTAGCATGCAATTTTAATCCATTATAATCCCACACAGTAGACAAATTGCTTGCAACTTGATGCTGATTTAATTGTAAACACATAGAGATTTGAGAAACAGTCAGAATTTTAAGTAGTCAGCTCTCTTTCTGACAGCTGGCCATAGTTCACGAGGAACGTGGTCACTGTGGAGTGAGTGAAGGATAGGAGGAAATCTGCACTGCCCTAGATGCTGACATCTGCATGAGTCGCAGAGAGATACGGCCCTCTATAAATAAGACCTTTGGATCACTCCCTGTGCTGACATTAATCCCAGTTATACATTTGCCCTATTTTCTCATCCACTCCCATCATGAGTGTCCACATGTGCAAATTTACTGCCGCATTGTATATATGGTTGTACACCAGATGTCTTCATTCACTGCAAAATTCTTGGGGAAATCCTGAAGTCAGGGAAGGTCCTATTGAAATAAAATCACATAGTAATGCTGGAAAAATTTAGCTGGTCTCGCAGTGTACATAGGAGATAAAGGTATATTACCAACATTTTGAACTTGAGGCCTTCATCAAGGGAAAAGCAAAGAACAGGAAGACAACAGAATTAAGACTGAAGACTGGCAGAGGGAGGAGTCCAGTCTAACAAAATTGGATAAGAGGAGAGGTGAGAAATGATTTTGGCTCTGTGAAAGGAGACAGAGGGAAGAGAGAGAGAGAGAGACAGAGACAGGCTGTAAGAGAGAGGGATAGAGAGAGAGAGAGAGAAGACAGAGATAGGGAGAGCTGGGGAAAGGTGACAGGGGAAGAAGAAGGGGAGGTAGGTTTAACGGAAGCCAAAGTTGATGTTAATGCCATCTCATTGGAAGGTGCCCAGATAGAATTTGCAGATGGTCTCATTCAGGCAGTGCATGAGACCATGGCCAGACATTGTCAGCAAGGTCCCATTGAAATACAAGTTCTCTACCACTACATCCTGATGCAGTGTGGTTTTATCTGGGGTATTTCCAATTTTTTCAGAGAGCAGGAGGTGGAAAGCAAGGGCCAGGGTCAGACTTTTACACAGTAAGGGGAGATAGTGATGGAAAAATTGCACTAGGGTCATGCTTCTGAAACTTTGCTGCAGGCAACACAAGAATGTAACCATGATGTGTGAACTGGTTGCATATTTTCTCAAGCAGCAAGAGAATAAAGAGTTATGGAGCAAGAAGAGGCTACAGATGCTGGAATCTGGAGCAAAAGAACACAGTGCTGGAAGACCTCAGTGGATCAAGCAACATCAGAATCAAAATTTATTGTCATGAACTTGTCACAAAATTTGTTGTTTTGCAGAAACATCACAGTACAAATATTGCTATAAATTACATTTTAAAAAAATAGTGCAAAATTAAGAGAAAGTGAGGTAGTATCTGTGATTCATTTTCTATTCAGAAATTTGATGGCAGAGCTGTCCTTGTGTCTTTGGGCATTTGTACCTCCTTCCTGTAACTCCTTCTCGATGGTAGCAGTGTGAAGAGGCCACGGCCTGGGTGGTCAGAATCCTTGAAGTTAAATGCTGCTTTCTTTAGACACAATCTTTTGTAGATGTTCTCGACGGGGTTAAGACTGATGCCTGCGTTAGCTCACAACTCTCTGTAGTCTTTTCCTGTTCTGTGCAATGGCATCTCCATACCAGACAATGATGCAACCAGTCAGAATTCTCTCCACGGCACACTGTAGAAATTTGCAAAAGTCTTTGGTGACAAATCTTCAGAGATGTTGACACCCAGGAATTTGAAGTTCTTAAACCTTTCTATAGCAGCCCCCTTGATGAGGACTGGTTCGTGTTCTGGTTTCCCCTTCCTGAAATCCACAATCAGCTCCTTGGTTTTGTTAATGTTGAACGCAAGGTTGTTGTGGCTCCTGCTCAATTTCCCTCCTGTTTGCTGCCTTATTGCTGTCGGTGATTCTGCTGACAACCACAGTGTCATTGTCACATTTGTAGATGGCATTTAAATTGTGCTTAGCCACACATTCATGGGTGTCGAGTGAGTAGAGCAGTGGGCTAAATATGAACCCTTGACATGTGGCAGTGTTGATCATCAGTGAGGAGGAGATGTTTCTGATTTGTATTGACTGTGATCTTCCAAGAGGAAGTCAAGGATCCAGATGCAGAGGGAAGTGCAGGTTTTAAAGCTTGTTGACCAGCACTGAGGTGCTGAAGGCTGAGCTGTAGTTGATGAAGAGTATCCTGATGTATGTGTGGCTGTATTCAAGGTGATTCAGAGCCGAGTGGAGAGCCAATGCATCTGCTTTGGAGAGATTGTGATGGTAGATGAATTGCAGGGGTCCAAATTTTTACTTCGATGCGAGTTAATTCTGGCCATGGCCAACCTCTCAAATCATTTAATCACGGTAGATGTTAGTGCTACTGGGTGATAGTCACTGAAGCAGCTCACTCTGCTCTTCTTGGCACCGATATGATTGATGCCCTTTTGAAGCAGGTGGGAACATGCAGCTGCAGCAATAAGAGATTGTTTGTGGAGACAAAAGATATGTATCACAGAGTCATAGAGAAACACAACCCTTCAAACACCTAGTTCATGCCGATACAGTTTGCATTCTGGGATAGTCCTGTTTACCTACATGTGGCTTATATCCTTTTAAACCCTTCCTCAGCATAAATTCCAAATGTCTTTCAAACATGGAAATCATACCAACTTCTACAACTTCCTCTGGCAGTTCATTCCAGATGCAGACCTCTCAGAGTTAAAATTACTTTTTTTTTAGACATACAGCACAGTGCTGCCCAATTACACTCAATTGACCAACAACTCCAGGTACGTTTCGAACGGTGGGAGGAACCTGGAGCCTCCGGAGGAAACCCACGTAGACACGGGGAGAATGTACAAACTCCTTACAGACAGTGCAGGATTTGAACCCTAGACCCGATCGCTGGAGCTGTAAAAGTATTGTGCTGACTGCTACACTAACCATGCCCTACTCCTCAGGTCCCTTTTAAATTTCATTCCTCTTGACTTAAACCTATGCCATCTGGTTCTAAAACCATCGATCTTGGGGAAAAGACTGTGAGCATTCTCTTTATCCAACCCCCTGATCATTTTATAAATTGCTATAAGGTTAATATGCCTCTGTAAGGTCAAATTGAAACCCTGCATCAGGACAGAGGGGACAGGGAGGAAGAAAGATGGCCAGTACATAAAAGCATAAGGAAAGATATGGATGAGTTGGTTGGTGATAGTTGGAACCAAATAACTGGGGAGTGGGCTTGATGGGCAGCTGAAACCAGGTGGGAGAGGAATGGGGAAAGGAACACAGGGTGAGGGTTACCCAAAATTGGAATATTCAGTGTTCATACTTTTGGGTTGAAGGCTATCCAGGCGAAATATGAGGTATTATTCCTCCGTCCTCACCAAGGCAGTGGATAGGCAGGTAAGCATGGGAATATGGAGTTGAAATGACAAGCAACCATAACATTAAGATGCCCTTTGTGAAGTGAAACAAAGACAGACAATATTGACATCCTTCTTTTGCACCAGAAATTTGTTAGTCTGCTGACCTGATGAGCTGAACACCTTCTACACCTGCTTTGAGAAGAAGAATCAAACAGTGCCTACTAGAATCCCTGAAAAGGCTGAGGACCCTGTGATATCTGTCTCTGAGGATGATGTTAGAACATCATTCAAGAGGGTGAACTCTTGCAAGGCGTCAGACCCTGATGGAATACCTGGCAGGGTACTGAAAATCTGCGCCAACCAACTAGCTGGAGTGTTCATGGACATCTCATTGCTGCAGTCCAGGGTCAGCGCCAAGGTGGGGCATCCACGGGCATTGCCCCCCAAATGAGGTGCTGCAGCCATCGGTTGCCATAAGACCTGCCCCTCCCCCTCCCGTGTCACTAGCATCTAGCTTGATGCAATAAAAGCCACACCCTCATCCCTTATGTCGGAGGGTAGGATGGTGTTAACCTTTGTCAACAGGTAGATCCTGGCATCCAATAGCGCTCCCTGCCCTCTGCTGAACAAGAACTGTGCCTCCCCAACACAATAATGCACTCCTTTAACATTCGTTCTGGCCTGCTGCAATCAGAGGTTCCCACCTGCTTCAAAAGGACATCAATCATCCTGGTACCCAAGAAGAGTAGAGTGAGCTGCCTCGATGACTATCATTCAATAGCACTAACTTCTACTGTGATGAAATGCTTTGAGAGGCTGGTCATGGCCAGAATTAACACATACCTAGGCAAAGATCTGGACCCACTGAAATTCACCTATTGTCACAATCGCTCCACAGCAGACACAATATCGCTGGCTCTCCACTCAGTTTAGAACACTCTGTAAACAGCAACTCATACATACGGCTGCTCTTCGTAACCACATCTCAGCCTTCAATCCCATTATTCCCTCAGTGCTGGCCAAAAAGCTGCAAACTCTGGGCCTCTGTACCCCCCTCTGCAACTGGATCCTTGACTTCCTCATTGGAAGACCACAGTCAGTACCAATTGGAAGCAATGTCTCCTCCTCACTGATTATCAACACAAGCGCACCTCAAAAATGCTTGCTTAGCCCACTGCTTTACTCATTATACACCCATGACTGTGTGGCCAGGCACAATTCCAGTGGTATCTACAGGTTTCCTGATGACAACACAGTTGTCAGTAGAATCACAAACGGCAATGAGGAAGAGTACAGGAAGGAGCTAGAACAGCTCTTTGAATGGTTTAATGACAACAACCTTAGGCTCAATGTTAGCAAAACCAAGGAGATGATTGTGGACTTCGGGAGGGAGTCAGAGTAACACGTCCCAGTCCTCATCAAGGGCTCAGTCGGGGAGAGGGTCAAAAACTTCAAATTCTTGGGTGTCAACATCTCCAAGGATCTGTCCTGGAGCCTCCACGTTGATGCAATCACAAAGAAGACTCGCCAGCAGCTAGACTTTGTGAGGTGATTGAGGAAATTTGGTACGTCACTGACGACTCTCGAAAACTTCTACAGGTGTACTGTGGAGAGCATTCTGGCTGGTGGCATCACTGTCTGGTATGGAGGTGCCAAATCTCAGGACCAGAAAAACTCTAGAGGATTGTTTACTTGGTCTACGACATCACAGGCACCAGACTCCATTCCATCAAGGACATCTACATGAGGTGGTGTCTTAAAAAAGCAGCCTCTATCCTCAAGGACACCTACCACCCAGGCTACATCCTCTTCTCTCTGCTACCATTGGGGAAAACATACAGGAGCCTAAAGACGAGCACTCAGTGGCACAAGGACAGCTTCTTCCCCACTGCCATCAGATTCCTGAATAATGTTGAACCAAAAGCACTGCCTTACTTTTCATGCACTATTTTTAAAATTTTTTTATAGTAATGTTGTAAGATGGTTCATACTATGAAGGTTTGCTCTATGACGCTGCTGGAAAACTCTGAATTTCATGACTTGTTCATGACAATAAATTCTGATTCTGCTGTCAGTTACTAGGTACTGGTCTCCTTGCATAATGTGCTGATCTATTTCCTTTCCTTCCCTTTTCCCAGTTGCTGGTTTGAGCAAGATCTTCTTCATTTGCAAACATGTGATACAAATTCTTTTTTTGTAAACTAATGTTGAGCAAGGGATAAATTTATCACAAGAGACCAAAGGGAAGTTAGAGTCGTAGAAAGAACCAGTGCAGGAATCTGCATTATTCCCATCCTAACTCATTTTATTCTCCCTACAACTCCTTCCAGATTCTCCCATTCATCTGCACACTAGGGCCAATTTGCACGGCAAATTATGCTACCAAACCACACATTTAGGGATGTGTGTGGAACTTGGAACATGCTGGGGAAACCTCTGAAGTCACCATTTGAAAACCTGGTGTGGCGTGGTTAATGTAGTAGTTACCATGATGCTATTCTTTTCTTTTTTCTCTTTGGCTTGGCTTCGCGGACGAAGATTTATGGAGGGGGTAAAAAAAGTCCACGTCAGCTGCAGGCTCGTTTGTGGCTGACCAGTCCGATGCGGGACAGGCAGACACGATTGCAGCGGTTGCAAGGGAAAATTGGTTGGTTGGGGTTGGGTGTTGGGTTTTTCCTCCTTTGCCTTTTTTCAGTGAGGTGGGCTCTGCGGTCTTCTTCAAAGGAGGCTGCTGCCCGCCAAACTGTGAGGCGCCAAGATGCACGGTTTGAGGCGTTATCAGCCCACTGGCGGTGGTCAATGTGGCAGGCACCAAGAGATTTCTTTAGGCAGTCCTTGTACCTTTTCTTTGGTGCACCTCTGTCACGGTGGCCAGTGGAGAGCTCGCCATATAATACGATCTTGGGAAGGCGATGGTCCTCCATTCTGGAGACGTGACCCATCCAGCGCAGCTGGATCTTCAGCAGCGTGGACTCGATGCTGTCGACCTCTGCCATCTCGAGTACCTCGACGTTAGGGGTGTGAGCGCTCCAATGGATGTTGAGGATGGAGCGGAGACAACGCTGGTGGAAGCGTTCTAGGAGCCGTAGGTGGTGCCGGTAGAGGACCCATGATTCGGAGCCGAACAGGAGTGTGGGTATGACAACGGCTCTGTATACGCTTATCTTTGTGATGTTTTTCAGTTGGTTGTTTTTCCAGACTCTTTTGTGTAGTCTTCCAAAGGCGCTATTTGCCTTGGCGAGTCTGTTGTCTATCTCATTGTCGATCCTTGCATCTGATGAAATGGTGCAGCCGAGATAGGTAAACTGGTTGACCGTTTTGAGTTTTGTGTGCCCGATGGAGATGTGGGGGGGCTGGTAGTCATGGTGGGGAGCTGGCTGATGGAGGACCTCAGTTTTCTTCAGGCTGACTTCCAGGCCAAACATTTTGGCAGTTTCCGCAAAGCAGGACGTCAAGCGCTGAAGAGCTGGCTCTGAATGGGCAACTAAAGCGGCATCATCTGCAAAGAGTAGTTCACGGACAAGTTTCTCTTGTGTCTTGGTGTGAGCTTGCAGGCGCCTCAGATTGAAGAGACTGCCATCCGTGCGGTACCGGATGTAAACAGCGTCTCAACAATGAAGACGCTGTTTACATCCGGTACCGCACGGATGGCAGTCTCTTCAATCTGAGGCGCCTGCAAGCATGATGCTATTACAGCGCCAATGACCCAGGTTTGAATCTGGCGCTGCCTTTTTTTTTAAAACAACTAGATTTATTAACTATGCAAACAAAACTAAGGACAGAATATACACATGCCAAACTTCACATGGAGGCATCCATCTTGAATCTACCCAAGATGCAACATTATCTCCAAGATGCAACATTCCCCAGATGCTACACACTGTCTCCAACCTCTCCTGGTGGTAACACTCTATCATTTCATCCCCTTGCCTTGAGATGTTTAATTAAACATGACACATTAATCCAGTATTCTTTCAATTTAAAGTTCAACACAAATGTAACATGAACACCAGCAGCACAAACTTTTTAAGTGTGCAATTCTTTTTATTTTATAGATTCAGTCTGTCAGATGCTTTGATAACTCGTGTGGATCTTAACACGGGTGCTTGTGTTGGCTCTGCTGGTCCGTCACTGTCTAGCATGGGTGGTGTTTCCTCAGTTTCTGTGCAGGCTGAATCCTCGGCATGTATCTCTTCTTGCAGTATCTCTGGTATTTTCAGCAGGCTCCTTCAATTCCTCCTCAGTATTTGACCCTCCTCTGTTCTGACAGTGTAGGATCTTGGATTTACTTCTCCCAGAAGAGTAGCCTTTTTGTCCCAGGTGTTGGAATCTCTGTGTCTCATTGTGTCACATTGTGCCAGTGGTCCAAAGCTTCTCGCTGACTTGTCATAGTTCATGTTTTGTCTCCCTTGCAGACGTTTTTGTTTCTGTTCGACATCTTGGTTCATTTTAAAAAATTTTATTTATGAATTCACACAAATAAAGCACATAATGAAAAATGATTCAAATCAATACAAATACATGTGGCATATAAAAAGAAAAAAATAAGAAAAATCTTCTGATATACCACCCTCCTCCCCCCTCTATCCCACTACAAAGAAAGAAGAAAAAAGAGAGTAAGAGGGACAAGAGACCCTCAACAGGGGTGCCTATTACTTTAAAGTTTCTTATAGTAAACCGCGACCTTAAAAAAGGGAATGTCAGAGCTTCATTTAAATATTAACACCTGTAGTTTGTAAATAAGGACTTATTTAATAATGAAATTATATATCTTCCAAAATATATAATATTTGTCCCTTGAATTATAGGTATACAAGTCCAGACTTCAGTGTGCCATCTTTCTATACCCAGATCCATGTCAGACTTCCAAGTTATGGCAATACATTTTCTTCCTATTGCTAAAGCAATTTGAACAAACATGTTTTGATACATATTCAATTTTAACTTAGGTTCAATATTCTTAATATCACCCAATAAAATTCCCTGTGGGAATTTAATCCCAGCAATTTCAATGAAAAGGAGGATGATTTGTATGTTCTCCCTGTGTCTGCATGGATTTTCTTTGGGTGCTCCAGTTTCCAACCACACTTCAAAATGTATGGGGTTGCTGGTTAATTTGAGTGTAATTGGGCAGTACAGCATTAAATGGTCGGAATCGGCTTCTACTGTGTTGAAAATCAAATAAATAAAAATAATACAAACTCCACATAATCAGCACCGGAGGTCATATTTAAACCTGTGAGGCAGCAGCACTACCAACTGTCACTGCCTGAAATTGAGGATTGTTTGTTGTCATGTGTACTGCGATACAGTAAAATCTTTGTTTTATGGGCTGTCTAGGCAAGTCAACTCATACAGCAGGTCCTCAGGAGTTTACGGGAGTTTGGTAGGACACCAGAAATCCTGGAAAATTTCTACAGTGGTGTGGTGGAAAATGTGCTGACCAGCTCCAACAAGGTCTGGTAATGGGGACACCAACACCCCTGAGTGTAAAGCCCTCCAAAAGGTAGTGGACACAGCCCAGGACATCACAGGCAAAACCCTCCCACTATTGAGTACATCTACAGGGAGTGGTGCCATCAGAGAACAAAGTCCCACACCACTCCGCACACACTCTGTTCTCAGGAAAGAGGTCTAGGTGCCACAAGACTCGCACCGCCAGGTTCAGGAGGAGCTGCTCCCCCCTCCACCATCAGACTCCTCAATGACAAACTCGATCAGAGACTCATTTAAGGACTCTCACTTGTGCATTTTATTGATTTTCTTTTTGTTCTCTCAATACTGAATGGTCACTTTGTTCACATTCATTATCTATTTACAGTTCTTTGTTTACATTTGTACGCTGTGTACAGTTTTTTTTTGCACTACCCATTAGTGGTAATTCAGAGAAAAGGGAATCTCAAGGTTGTATGTGATGTCGTGTATGTACTGACAATAAATCTGAACTCTGAAAATCTGAAAGGTCATGCAATAATAACAAAGAAACAAATAAATAAATAAGAGGGCACTGAAAGGAATAATGTTAAAGTAGTCAAATAATGAAGGGGTATAGAGAAATGTACCATTAAAATAAAATACAGCGCCAAGTACAGTTAAAATAATATAGGGGCATGACCTATGGCCAGAGTAAAGAAACTGTTCTTGAATCTGGAGGTTCACGTTTTTAAGCTCATTGATTTTCTGGCTCATAGAAGGGAAGAAAGGAGAGTGTGACTGGGGTGGGTTTTTCAGCTTTCCTGAGACAGAGGGAGATACAGATAGCATGGAAAAGAGGTTGTTTGTTCAAAAGATAATAATTTATTTCCCGAAAAACAATTTTCTATTCTTTTGATATCTTTTCTCTCCCATTCTCTAAAGGAAAGGTTATCTATTGTGAAAGGGATTAGTTGATTTTGCATCAATATTAATTTTAGTAGTTGATAATTTGTTTTATTCCCTTCTACGTGAATCTTCTTCCAAATGTTGAGCAGATGGTGCAGTACTGGTGAATTCCTATGTTGCACCATCTTTTCATCCCACTTATATAGTATATGTTCAGGTACCTTCTCCCCTATTTTATCTTGCTCTAATCTGGTCCAATCTGGTTTTTCCCTTGTTTGATAAAAATCTGATAAGTATCTTAATTGTGCTGCTCTATAATAATTCTTAAAGTTTGGTAGCTGTAAGCCCCCTTGTTTGTACCATTCTGTTAATTTATCTAGCACTATCCCCGGTTTCCCCCCTTTCCATAAGAATTTCCTTATTATTTTTTTTAGCTCATTGAAGAATTTCTCTGTTAGGTAAATTGGTAATGATTGGAATAGGTATTATACCCTTGGGAAGATATTCATTTTAATGCAATTTACCCTTCCTATCAGTGTTAGTGGTAAGTCTTTCCAATGTTCTAAGTCGTCTTGTAATTTCTTCATTAATGTCTGATAATCAAATATAGTATAACTCACGGTACAATGTTTGCATACCACCAACTGAAAACCTACTTGAAGGACAAATTGGGAAGCAGGCTGAGGTTACCAGAAGGAAGCAGCTTTGAATATGTGATTACAGACACAATGAAAATTAAAAGATTTATAACAAACATGTACATCAAACTACAAGAGAAAGAGAATGAGGAAACAAGCTGTAAACCCAAACAAAAATGTGAACAAGATCTGAACATAAAGATAAAGAATGAAACATGGGAAAAGCTATGCTCCGGAACTATGAGAAATTCAATAAACACGAAGTTATGCATGATACAATATAATTGGTTACACAGGCTATACACCACGCCCCAAAAGGTAAAGAAATGGGACCCAACAGTATCAGACAGATGTTTTCGCTGTAAGGAGGAAACGGGAACAACAGTACATGCAATTTGGGCATGTGAGAAAGTGGAAAAGTTTTGGGAAGATCTAAATCAGGTATTAAATAAAATCACAAAAAGCAATACCAAAAAACCCAGAGATCTTTCTTCTAAGTAATATAAGAAGTAAAGAACTTGGACTCGATTTGGATGGAGCACAAAAAAGATTTATTATGATAGCCTTAGCTGTAGCAAAAAAATGTATTATGTCAACCTGGAAATTAGAAGATAGCCTGAGAATATAGCAATGGCACATAGAAATGAATAAATGTATTCCATTGTAAAAAATAACATATAATTTAAGAAATAACATCACAGTACTCGAACAAATTTGGGAACCGTACATGGAACACAACAGGGAAGTCCTACCGCGGACCTCCACCACCTAAAATGACAGAAGGAGAAGAGGACGAAGTGAATTGATCCAGTGTGTAAAAGTAGATGACACAAATTTCTTGTTTATTTTCATTGTGTGATGACATTGTTTGATGGGTTTAATGTATCATATATGTTGAACGTTGAGTGGGTGGGGAGGGGGGGTGAAGGAGGGAGGGAAGGGAGGGGGAAAGGGGAGAAAATGACACTGTATATTCAAGAGGGAAATGTTTGTGTGTATTTTGGTCATTATGGTTCATAGTGTGAAAAATAAAAAAATTAAAAAAGAAAAGAGGTTGTTTTGCATGATGGCTTGTTTACAACTCCCGGTAGTTGCTTGTGTTCTTGGCCTTGTTCTTTGTTGAAACAATGTAGAGGGACCCTTTGAGGGGGAAATCAGTTACTTGCAGATACAGTTTCACCTGAAAGACAGACTTCTGCAGTACTGGAAGAGCAGCCTTGGTTTTGAATTTAAATTTCTGAAATACATCCACTGGCTTGCTGGTAGAGAAAGTTCCATGTCACAAATCACTTTCCAGTGAATCACGAAGGTCCACAGATGTTGTGATTGTAGCAAAAACACAGAAATGCTGGAGGAACTCAGCAGATCTCGCAGGATCTGTAGTAAACAAAGATATATAACCGACATTTCAGGCCTGAGCCCTTCTTTAACATCTGAGTAAAAAGCAGGCAGGTGCCTGAATTAAAAGGCTGGAGAGGAGGGAAGAATAGGCAGGGAGAGGAGTACAGGCCAACAGAACAAAAGGTGTTATTGGGATATAAATGGATCAAGGGAAGAAGAAAGACCATAAGACAAATGAGCATAAGTAGGCCATTCAGCCCATTGAGTCTGTGCCACCATTCCATCATGAGTTGATCCATTCTCCCCCTCAGCCCCACTCCCCATCATTCTCATGATAACATTTGATTTCCTGATTGTTCAGATACCTGTCAATCTCTGCCTTAAATACACCCAACAACCTGGCCTCCTCACCTGCCTGTGAGAATTGACTTGGGGGGTGGGGGGGGTGGGGGGCAGGTTTGTATGGGGTTCTGTGAAAGCAGAGATTGGATATGGAAAGAAGACACTTTCCAGGAGCTTATTTCACTCGTGACAAATGACCATGGTGAGCTAGTCAACCATGATCAGTGCCAAGCGGAATCCTGTTCTCATTTTATAATCAGAGCGAGGGTGAACAATTGGAAATTGGAATGGATACTTCTCTGATCCAGACATGCTGTCGAATCAATAGGATCCATTTGACTGTCCAGGTCAACAAAATCTCCACCTGTTTGAATGGAGGTTTCAAGGAGAAGGAGACTGGACAGGAAAAGGGGCTTGAGGGGTTAAAAACCTTGGCTTTCCTTGCCATCTTGGGCATTTCAGATAAACTCACAGAAATACTCAATGTTGCATGTGGCTGCTACACAGTTCTCACTCAACTGGAGAAGGGGAAAAGGATAATATCACTGCAAATTGACCAGATGATTGACTTTTCATTCCAATTGCAATGAAAGCAGATGATAAACTGTTTACTGTGCCCAGTGCCACAGAGTTGGCACTGGAACTTGGCCCAGGAACTACCTCCTGAGTTTCCTTTTATTTCCTTGGGTACTTCATTCTTTATGCTGCTTCATTCACTAACTGATTTGAACTCACTCATTCCTTCATAAGTCAACATTGCGACTCCCCATGACACTTCTTGGGCTGCAAACTCTTCATGGTAACATCTGATTCTCTCTGAATTAAAGGCACTGTAGCTCAGGGAGAGGCACATCACCAGGGCATTAAATAAATCTCATTCTTAACCCAAACCTTTGACCACCTCTTCTTGTTATTCATAACGCATGGTGATAAAAGGCTAATTGATTGCTACTCAAGGATCGGCAGATGGGAAAATGGCAGCTTCTCAAACGTCTGTGGTAAGGCAGGTGTCATGTCAACAGACTGCCATGTCTGGTGTTTCTGCTTCAACCCAGCCTTCCCCCTACCCTCTCCATTTAATTTAAAAAAATTAGATATATAGCACTACAGTAACAGGGCCTTTCGAGTCTGTGCCTCCCAAATTACACCCCATTAACCTACACCCTAGTACTTTTTTGAAGGCTGGGTGGAAACTGGAGCCTCCAGCGAAAACCCACACAGACACAGGGAGAATGTACAAGCTCACCCACATCTCATGTTTCTCACCTCAACCTCTCCCTATTTGACTAAATCCCACATTCTCACTCTCTAAGAAGGCTCTCTTGAATTTCCACTGGATTTATTGTTAATCATTGTGTCAGTATTTTTTTTACTCTCCCTACAAAAGGAAAAAGATCTCCTGTGTTCCAACTTTACATTTAAATTTAAACATGTGGCATGGTAACAGGCCCTCCGGCCCACGAGCCCACGCTGCCCAATTCCACCCAATTGACCTGTATGTTTTGAAGGGTAGGAGGAAACTGGAGCACCTGGAAGAAACCCAGGCAGACACAGGGAGAACGTGCAAACTCCTTACAGACAGCAGCGATTCGAATCCAGGTTGCTGGTGCTGTAACAGCATTGGGCTAACTGCTAGGCTAACTGTGCCATCTTAGTATCACCCTCCATAATTTTCAAGACTTCTCTAGTATTATAATGTCATCCAGCATGGAAACACGCCATTCAGCCCATCTCCCATGCTGGCAATTGAACTTGCATTTTCACTAGTTCCGTGCTAATCCCATTTTATTCTCCCCGCATTCCTTTCTAGATCTGGAGATTTCCTCCACTCTGGTATGGGGACCCCAATACCCCCGATCATAAAGCCCTACAAATTGCAGTAGACACAGCCCAGGGCATCACAGGCAAAATCCTCCCCACATTCGAGAACATCTATAGGGAACACTGCCAGCAGTAATCATCAAGGATCCACACTACCCAGCACACGCTCTGTTCTCACTGCTGCCATCAGGAAAGAGGTCTAGGTGCCACGAGACTCGCACCACCAGGTTCAGGAACAGCTGTTACCCCCTCCACCATCAGACCATCAACAAACTCAATCGAGACTTAAGGACTCTTACTTTTGAACTTAATTGATTTTTTTTTTCTCTCTGTATTGCACAGTCAGTTGTGTCGGTTTTTTTTTGCAGGAAAAAATAATCTCAGGATTGTATGTGATGTCATGTATGCACTTTGAGAATAAATCTGAACTCTGACATCTGGAATGTATTGTCAAAGGAGCTAGTGGAATCAGAAGTGAAGTTTAAGAGGCATTTAGACAGACCCTTAAATAGACAAGTTGGTCTGGTCCAAATGCAGGCAAATGGGATTAGTATGGATGAGCAAATGAAAAGTGACGTCCTAGAATAATTTGGGCTCAAAGAGGGTGGGGAAGATTTGGCATCTAATCTATTTCACCTTAAAGTAAATAGGAGATGGGTATGACAACGGCTCTGTATACGCTTATCTTTGTGAGGTTTTTCAGTTGGTTGTTTTTCCAGACTCTTTTGTGTAGTCTTCCAAAGGCGCTATTTGCCTTGACGAGTCTGTTTGTCTATCTCATTGTCGATCCTTGCATCTGATGAAATGGTGCAGCCGAGATAGGTAAACTGGTTGACCGTTTTGAGTTTTGTGTGCCCGATGGAGATGTGGGGGGGCTGGTAATCATGGTGGGGAGCTGGCTGATGGAGGACCTCAGTTTTCTTCAGGCTGACTTCCAGGCCAAACATTTTGGCAGTTTCCGCAAAGCAGGACGTCAAGCGCTGAAGAGCTGGCTCTGAATGGGCAACTAAAGCGGCATCGTCTGCAAAGAGTAGTTCACGGACAAGTTTCTCTTGTGTCTTGCTGTGAGCTTGCAGGCGCCTCAGATTGAAGAGACTGCCATCCGTGCGGTACCGGATGTAAACAGCGTCTTCATTGTTGGGGTCTTTCATGGCTTGGTTCAGCACACTCCTGTTCGGCTCCGAATCATGGGTCCTCTACCGGCACCACCTACGGCTCCTAGAACGCTTCCACCAGCGTTGTCTCCGCTCCATCCTCAACATCCATTGGAGCGCTTACATCCCTAACGTCGAAGTACTCGAGATGGCAGAGGTCGACAGCATCAAGTCCACGCTGCTGAAGATCCAGCTGCGCTGGATGGGTCACGTCTCCAGAATGGAGGACCATCGCCTTCCCAAGATCGTGTTATATGGCGAGCTCTCCACTGGCCACCGTGACAGAGGTGCACCAAAGAAAAGGTACAAGGACTGCCTAAAGAAATCTCTTGGTGCCTGCCACATTGACCACCGCCAGTGGGCTGATAACGCCTCAAACCGTGCATCTTGGCGCCTCACAGTTTGGCGGGCAGCAACCTCCTTTGAAGAAGACCGCAGAGCCTACCTCACTGACAAAAGGCAAAGGAGGAAAAACCCAACACCCAACCCCAACCAACCAATTTTCCCCTGCAACCGCTGCAATCGTGTCTGCCTGTCCCGCATCGGACTTGTCAGCCACAAACGAGCCTGCAGCTGACGTGGACTTTTTACCCCCTCCATAAATCTTCGTCCGCGAAGCCAAGCCAAAGAAGAAATAGGAGATGAATGAAAATAGAACAGTGAAATTACAACTCTGTAATTGGAAGATTGAAAACACAGCAGCTGCTGGAAGAAAAAGAGAGTGATGGAAAAGCTTAATATCCAGCTGACCAGGGGGAGAGAAAAATATTATGTCAGAAGTTGACAGTTCTGGACATAAACTGGAAAGGCAGATTATCTCAACTTGTTGAATTCAGTTTTCAGTCCGAAGACTGTTAGCTTGTATAAATGGAAAAAGAAATATTTTCCCTCAAGCTTACACTGAACTTAATTGGAACAATGTACAATGCCAAAGACAGTCATACAGAGAAATGAAGCAACCTATAATATCGAAGAATTTCCTCACGTATTGCTCTTGTAACTTAGCATTGAAACTATTTACTGCCACCTTGTGGGTCCAGGAGAATGTACAGATGGTGCTGAGGAGTTTTGTCACCACAGTTTCTCAGGGAGACGGGGCTGAAACAGATGATCCGCATATTTAACATTTAACTTTAGATTGATTTGGCAGAGTGTGGGTGGTGGCTGATAGAAAATTTATAAATATGGGAATTTTGCAGATTCTGAACGTTGATATGCATCAATGTTCTCCAACTTACCCCTAACAATGACTTTGATGGACAGCTGGTTGCCTACCAGCTGAGATCCTGGTGGGAAAGGATCCAGAGGGGCAGGGAGAGGGGTGTCGGGTGCTGGGTGGGGTGAAGTTGAACAGACTGTTTTTTAGATTGTCAGACATGGGAGAAATTCTCCTGCCTCTCCACTCCAGGACCACTTCCTCCCCACTTACCTCCAATATAGAGCAATAGAACATTACAACACAGAAACAAGCCCCGTTCAGTCTGTGCCCAACCATTTTTTCCCCTAGTCCCACTGACCTGCACCTCCATACCCCTCCCATCCACGTACCTGTCCAAATTTTCCTTAAATGTTAAAATTGAGCCCACATTCACCACTTCAGCGGGAAGCTCGTTCCACACTCCTACCACTCTCTGTATGAAGAAGTTCCCCCCAAATTTTCCTCTTTCACCCATTCTACCACACTCCTCAGTGCCCTACCTTTTGACTGTGCATGTCTGCAGAATATTTACCTTCATCAGCTGAACATAAAAGAGCAGGAAGGACATGGCAAAATTGCTTAAAACATCAGTTAACCAGTCCTAGAGTGTTGTGTGCAGTTCAGGTCATCACATGATAGGAAGGATCTCATGTGACTAGGGAGGTTAAAGAGATGATTTACTTTTGCTTTGGTCAGGAATAGAAAATTGTGGAACTTTCTTTGGATAATTTTTTTTGTTTGTTTGGCTGGGCCTGCAGCTGTACTGTTTGGGGGACTCTGAGCATCAGCCCACACTCAAATTTGATCTGTGTTTCTGTTCTATCAGACAAGTTCCCTTAAGCATTTATCCAGGCCTTTTTTTTGCACGACTGACAAGTGGAAATCCTGCCTCACCTGCAGCAAAAAGTATCTCAGGGTTGTATGTGATTCCATGTATATACTCTTAACAATACATCGGAACTTGGATTACACAACATATGGAATATCATGCTTGGGAGTGATCTCTACACAACAGAACAGAAATGGAAAGAATAAAATGCATTAAGATGTAATGGAGTGGCTAATTATTAACAAGGAAGACTGAACAGGATAGCAAGTAGAGACTGCAGATGCTGAAATCTGAAGCCAAAAATAATCTGCTTGAGGGACTGTTGAGGTGTTGTTCCTCAAGTTTACATTGAACAGATTCAGAGGCCTGGGGCAGAGACCAGACTAGGAGAATGGTGGAGTAAAGTGCACGGTGACCAGAGATTCAGAGTCACATTGGCAGACAAAGGAAGTAATCACAAACAGTCACATAGTCTGTTTTGCAGCCTTGATGCCTCTCCAGTCACCCAATTTACGTTTGAGCTCTATGTAGCAATCCCATCGAACACAATAATTGAGAGGAATACAAATTAATTGCTGCTTGAAAAGAATAAAGTTTGGAGCTTTGGATTGTATGAAGACCATGGGGTGGGGGGTTAAGGGCAGGTGTTGCATTTAACTTGTTCAATATTTCCAACCCTTGCTGCTTTCATTTAACATTAATTGAACCTTGTTCCTCAAGGAGCATTTGACAGTTGCTGGCCTGTATTTGTTGCAATTTAGGAGGATGAGAGATCTCATTGCAACATTTCAAATGTTGAAAGGCATGGACAGAGTAGGTGTAGAAAGGTTATTTTTCATGGTGGGAGAATCTAGGACAAGAGGGCACAACTTCATGGTTGAAGGGTGTCCGCTTAGATTAGAGATGCAAAGGAATTTCTTCAGTCAGAGGGTAGAAATCTGTGGAACTTGTTGCTCCAGGTGATTGTGAAGAACAGGTATTTAAGGCAGAGATTGATAGGTTCTTGATTAGTCAGAGCATCAAAGATTATGGGGAGAAGGCTGGGCAGTTGGGGTGAGTGGGAGAATGGATCAGCACATGATTGAATGGCAGGGTAAACTCGAAGGGCTGAATAACCTATTTATGCTCTTATGGCTTATTGTCGTAATACTTACAGTGACAAGGTAATCTACCAGGAAGAGATACCTGGTGATACCTGGTGATATTTTATTGAGAGAATAATGTAGTTCTTTATCTGCCTAAAATCAACACTAACTATGACAAATATTTGCCTATAACTTTCCCATCATTAAGTTAAAAGCATTGTTAATTGCAGTATGCTAATTATATTGTTTGAATGTGTTCCAGACTACTTTACAGAGAATTGTTTTTCTTCAATGCACTGACATCCTGGAAATGTTGATTTTACAAGATCCCGTTCTTGCTGTTACTGACTGAGGAAGGAATGTTGGTTAAAATCAATGGCTCTTTGGAAATAAAACCGTCAATCTTTATCACCCACCCAAACCAGTGAGGCAAGAAATGTCAATTAATGCAGGCATGAGAGACTCCATGGAGTTGAAACGATTGAGTCCTACAAATATCCTCGAAGCAGAGGGTCCACATTGAATGCATTTGGCAAAAGAGTCGGAAGTGAGATGAGAGTATTTATTTGTGCAGTGAATTGGTCTAAACTGGGATACACTGAGCATTGGAAATAGACTTGATTGTAACTTTCAAAAATGAATTTGCTAAATACTTGGAAAAGAAAGTTATAGGATGCAGGAGAACCTGGACAAATTGGTCAACAGATTGAAAGAGTTGGCAGACCCTAATGCTCTGAATATTTTCCTTTGGTGCCATTCAATTCAATTGCAAAGGTTCATCCTTGGGCTTTGAGCGCCTCTACCAAGGTCAGCATTTGTCACTCTTCTGTAATTGCCTCAAGACATTAAGTTTTTCATGATCTCATATGATTAGGAAAGATGAACATACTGGCAGGGAAATGTGAATAATCATGAGATGCCAGGGGTATTTATGTGACCAATGCATGGATTAGTCAGATTTCTTAATATTGAAATTGTTTGAATTGAATAGTCAAACCATGAATGAATAGCAAAATAATATTTATTTCATAATCAGTAAAGTCTGTAAATCCCGATCTCCATCCAATGATCTCTGTGGAAATTTAATGGATTAAGGTCCACTTTAAAGATCCCTAGTTCAGCCATTCTCAACCTCTTTTTGCTATGGCCCCTTTAGGACTCAGCTCAAAGTTTATGGGCAGTGGCAGATTAACCATTAGGCTGAGTTGGCTTAAGCCTAGGGGCCCGGAAGGAGGGGGACACGAGACCTATGTCCAACTGATTTGGATTTCTTTCTTGCATTTGCAATATTGATGTCGACGCACTTAAAAAGGCAGCAAATACCCACATACAAGTTTATCCAGGTAACTTTGACTTGGACTTTGTGGAAGAGCTTTCATTCAAGGACAATCCGATGATGATGTCACTGACACTGGGATGTACTGAGCTCTGGCAAGAGATCGACTGCATGAGGTGTAATGAAATACATACATTTGCTTTAGAATGTATTTGTCCTTAATGATCACTAACTGTTCAGATTAGCGTTCATTTACGGCACCGAAGAAGATCAAAACCTATTTGCGCTCAACAATGAGCGATGAGAATCTTAGTCATCTGGCTCTCATTGAATCAGATATACTTCGATCTGTTGATTTACATGCTGTATTGACACTTTTGTAAACCAAAAAACATGGAAGTTTTTTTAAAAAGTACAAATGTAAAGAAAATTAATAAACAGGCTGTAATTGATTCATATAACTTTATGACAT
Organism: Narcine bancroftii; assembly: GCF_036971445.1. Taxonomy (NCBI): domain Eukaryota; kingdom Metazoa; phylum Chordata; class Chondrichthyes; order Torpediniformes; family Narcinidae; genus Narcine; species Narcine bancroftii. The sequence goes on along the minus strand of NC_091480.1, from coordinate 78,851,532 downwards.
TATACATAGTTCAACAATGTTATTTAACGTAACTTAATGTCACTTTATTCTATTCAATGGAGGGTGGAGCAGGGGGGAAAGTTCAGGGGAGTGTTACTAAAGCTCCGCCTAGGTAGTTATTCCACTATTGTTTATGGGGCTCTTTCCCTGTGAAGCAGTCAAGTTTAGTTTGTTTCTTTGGTACTTCTCTCCTATCGACCACATAAAAACATAAAAAGATTGAATGATTTCAGTCCATCCCGCCCCCCCCCCCACCCCCCCCCACCGTGCTGTGGTCCCCACAGGGTCCCCAATTGAGAATGGCTGCCCTAGTTCATTGTCACTCAGAATCAGGCTCATATGGTGAGAAATGCTGAGCTCTTGAAGAGGAACCATTCAATTATGCTGGACCAGAGGTTGACTCCTTCGCTGAACAATACTCATGACCTAGAAATTTAGAGGAAATAAAGCAAAGATCTCCTACTGCCATCTTGACCAAAATGACTGAGGGACGAAAGCCAAAACCTTCCTGACCCTGGTGTTTGCTCAATGGCTCTCAATGGTGCAACACCTCATTGGTATCCATGTTTACTGTAACCATTTCCAAGCCCACAATCCTCCAGTATTTCCATCATTCACCATCCGAGGTTGTGCCTTAAGCAACAAAGACCACAGCTCTGGATTTCCAGACCCAAACGCCTTGCCCCCTTGAAGTAATTTCTTAGGGACTCTTGCCCTCATCAAAGGTTTTGGTCCTAAATTCAGCCTTGGTTTTAAATATTGTTTTAAACCTCTTAGAATGTTTCACCTTGATAGATGTGGTTAATGAATGGAAGTTGATTGGGACAAATAGCACTGGACAACAATTTTTTTTCAAAAGGTTTGCTTCCTGAGAAAGAAATTGGGGATTACAATAGACAAAGCTGAACACAATTTCAAAACATTTAATTAACTTTGATTGAATTTAGCATGTCATAATGACGCTGACACTTTGTTCAATCGACCTAAAAATGTTTTGCTGCTGATTTTCATTTGTACTCAGCATCTGATGCCTCTCATGTCAGTGTCCAACAATAGTCGGCCGGCATTAATCAATTCCAGTTGTCCTGATCCCGCTTTTCCATGGTGGCAATGTCCTGGTGAAACCTTTCACCCTGTTCATACTGACTGCACCAAGATCAGCAGGGAAGACGTCCAAGTGCAGAAAGTGAATTTTCAATGGCATGTTGCACTTTGTGGTCTTGTACGCTTGAATTTGATTTAAAATATGACAGGTGTAGAGCTCGTCGAAAGAACCAAAGACTTGTTGATCCAAACCAAGGCTTTTATTAGCAAAAGACAGGAGCTCTTCACAGGTGGCCGACCAGTCCGGAATGATCCGACTTGGCTAGGGACACAACCCTTTAAGGCCCAGACAGTAGGCGTGGCTTAGCTCTCAGCCAATCGCTGTAAGCACAGTCTAGATACAGTAACTATATACATTGGTGATAGGTCTGTACTATCACAACAGGAAATCGCAAGAATAGATTATATCTAAAAAAAATGGTATGTAATAGGAAAAGAGTCAGTTGATTTTTGTGATCAGCAGCTCAAAATCCATAAAATACACCCAAAGGTGTTCTGGAAGCAAAATCTTCATTGCTAAGTGGAGTCAATGGGTGTGTGCCAAGCTCTTGGGCAAAATGTGCTTTCCAGTTTCAGGTACTGTAAGGGCCACTGAATTGCATGAATTGCACCCACAACCTTCTGCCTCTGAATCCTGTCTGTTTGAAGGGATTAGCTAATGAGTAAAAAAAACCTGATGAACAGATGGAGAACTGGATAACTCACTGTAATTAAACACTTTTATTCTTCCTCCTGCTATAACAAAGCTTTTGAGAAGCTTCCCAAATATAGAATCTTGTGCTTGATGGCTTCTGTCAATATTTAGAGATTTTAAACTCACAACCAGGGAATGTTACAAACATGAAATCATTGCTTTGGAATTGCTCAATGTTAACACTGTAATAAAGACAATTCCTCTCTCAGGAAACAATCTTTCATGGAAATAATAATCATGGAAACAATATTTCATTCCCTTCTTGATGTTTTTGAGGTACATGAAATTTAATTCAATTAAATTGGGTTGTTTATTGTCATGCATACCGAGGTACAGTGAAAAGCTTTGTTTTGCATGCTTTCCAGACACGCAATGCATACTTAAGTGCAGCAGGTATTGCAATAATTTAAAGAAGCCCCTTTCACACTTGCAAGTGGTCCCAAGAATTAACGGCCAATTGACCTAAAAAGTGTCTAGTGTGAAAGGGGAAAGACTGCATCATCCCCTGGTACAATTCCCAGCATCTGCAAATGCCGGCGTTGCAATCAGGAAAGTGTGGAACAGATCATTGCATTCTGGGATAGAAATGACCCAAGTTTTGCATGAGTGCAGGAATGTGAAGGAAGATTAAAATGAAGGTATAAACTTTGCCCTGGGAAAGTCAAAGCAGGAGAGAGAGAGAGAGAGAAAATAAATAGCAATGTAGCAACAGCGGACAATTTTTAAACAGTGTGAGAAAGATGTAGCGCTGTAGCGCACAATTTATAAAGACCGCAGAATAAGCGATGGCGGACTTGACTTCCCAGAATGCTGTGCAGAAGAGAAACCCCTCCATGAGTGCTCTGTGCATGCAGCCATACATACAGCTCTTTCTCTGCCAAACGGAATTCTGGGAGGGCACATCCACCATCACTTTTCTCCACAGTATTTATAAATTGCACATGATAGCACTACCAACTTTCCCACACTGTATAAAAATTGTCTGTTACTAATATTTATTGCTAGCACTTTCCCTTATAAAGGTTTATATAGGTCAGCACCACAACAACAGTGGCTGGAGGGCTCATTCTGTGCTGTATATAATTAATTTTGATCAAATACAAGATCACAATACATTGATCAGGATTTAGGGTAGGTCCACCATCGCTCGAAGCATCATTACATCACCGGTAGAAGGTAGAACGGTCCTAACGCCGGGAATGTCTCCTTGTAAGTGTGAACGCATGCAGTGTCCCAGTTAAGAGTGGTAAAGTGTGTACAGCAAAAACACCATTCCTATCCCAGGACACTGAACTGCCGATTTAGTGGGACGCATGTGTGTAAAAGGGGCTTAAGGTGCATGTTGTAGTGTTACAGTAAGTCAAACCATGCAGTGTGACAGTGCAGGGTATAGAGAAAAGTAGTTAAACATTGCAGGGGCATCAATGAGAAGTCCATTTAAGAGTCTGATAACAGCAGGAAAGAAACTGTCCTTGAATCTGGAGGTTTGCATTCTCAAACTCATGTATCTCATCATGTACATGAGGCACTGGCCAGAATTTGCTCCCTTTCCCATGTGGCTATCTCGTAATCAGAACAGCAAGTGTCTACAGGATATCTGATCATAGCGGACAGCAGATCTTTCCTAATTTGTTCTTGTGCATATACTTTGGAGCAGATAGGAGGGGTATCAAGTATCAGAGGGATTATGTCTGGGCACCCTCCAATCCGATAACATTAACACAGATTTGTCTCGTTTCCATTAGCCCCACCCTCCCCCATCTATCCCTATTTCTCCTCTCCCTCTCTCCTTTTCCCTCTGTCTCCTTTCCTCCAGATCTGCATTCCCCTTCCCCTTCTCACTTGTCTTAACCAAATCCAATTAACACCTTTTGCCTGTTGGTCTGTGCCCCTCCCCTGCCCTTTCTTTTCTTCTCTCTAGCCGTTTAACTCAGCCGCTTGCCTGCTTTTTACTCATACCTTGAAGGGCTCAGGTCCGAGACATCGGTTATATATCTTTAACTCCTATGGACGCTGTGAGACCTGCTGACTTCCTCCAATATTTCTATGGTTTTACATGGACATCAGAAAGAAACGTGTTCACTTTTCATTGTCCTGACACATGGTGCTGACTGCAGCCACAAGTTGAGAAAGGACAAAATTGTTCAACAGGATGTCAGAAACATGAGACAACCATTGGAAATCCAATAACTGCAGATGCTGAAAATCTGAACTAAAGAAAAAAAAGGCTGGAAACTCCAGAATGTTTCTTGCACTTTTTTGTTTTTTTTTTACAGCCAATGTGTTTCATATCAAGAAATATTTTTAAATGATTGCCGCAAAGAAATGTGCCAGCCAGCTCTTAGATAAAAACAAAGTGTCATTATTTCATTGATTGAACAATAAAATGTTCACCAAACAGCTGGAAAGAAATCATTCTCTGATACTGCCATGGAGTCTTTAATAGTCCTCTACAGAGCCAAGAGGTTCCCGTATTTGTTGACAAAGAATTGTTGAAGGAATTTAGCAGGTCAGCCAGAATCCATAGGTAGAAATGATTAGTCAATGATCTGACTTGGACCTCTTACCAAGACTACCCCATATTTCCCCACCTCAGTATCTCAGTATCTCCAGCTGCCTCACCAGGAGATTGCATGGACCATACCTTTCCTTGACAATGCTGAGGTCAGGGGTTGTGCTGATGTGCTCTCTTCTCTCTGTAACCCTGCACCCTCCCTTGGTGAGATGGGTGCTCTGCCTCCTTCCCTCTGTGATGTGGACTCTCCCTTGGTGAGATGGGTGTCATGCACCTTCCCACTGTAATCCTGCAAGTTCCCTTTGTGAGGACGGGTGACGGGCACCCTCTGCCTGTGAGCATGGATGATGTGCACCCTCCCTTGATGAGGACGGGTGATGTGTCCTTGCCTGAGTGAGGACAGGTGACATGCACCCTCCCTTAGTGAGATGGATGACATCCACCTTCCCTTGGTGAGGATGGGTGTCATGTACCCTCCCTTGCTGAGGATGGGCGACATGCATCCTCCCTTGATGAGGACAGGTGACTTACTCCCTTCCCTCTGTGACCCTGCACCTTCCCTTAGTGAGAATGGGTGATGTGTCCCTTCCCTCTGTAACCCTGCACCCTTCCTTGGTGAAGATACTTTATTTTTAATTCCTGTGCTAATTGTTGGAATCTTGTCTATTGTGACAGAAGATTCCAGCTGGATATTTATTTCAGCATCTTACTATTAACATATGGTTATAACAGAGCTGTTTAATACCTCGGAAATTTTTTATTTGAAAATTCAATACAGTTTAATCTCCCACCAGAGCAAGAGTAGGATTGTTCATTCCTCCTTCATTCTCCATTACTCCTGGAGAAGGATGGTTTTCCATTGAGTGAAATGGACTCTTGTTTCAGGTCTGATTGTGAGTGACTTCCACAATCCGATGGGATTGAGCCAGACCGACAGCACCCTTTCAGTATTTGCATGAACATCTTGCGGAACTGCTTGGAAGTCACATTATAAAGGAAAGGGTTGATTGCTGAGCAGATGTAGTAGAGCGTGTTGGTAATGGGCTGCATAGCCAGGTAAGATCTGTAGTAATGTTCCGACCACTTGGTTTTAGACCGATCAGCTGTCATTAGTCGCCTTGCTTGGAATGGGAACCAACAAATGGCCAATGTTCCAACAATGCATCCTGTGAAGATGAACAATATAGTAAAAGAATATATTGCAGGCAACCTAATCAATAAATGTTTACCTTTCTTATAGGGATGCAAACTGAACTACAGGCACTGCTCATGCTCTGATGGTTATCTCATTCAATGGCCTTTGAGCCATTGACCAGTGGGTTTACTGTCTCTACCATGCTTAATACCATCCTGGAGAGTAACAAAGAGAATGATTGATGGTTCCCACTGAATAGGAGGAAAATATAATGAACCTTTGACCACAATGTCCATAGCCTTAACCACGACTCAACCATTTCAAGATGGTGCGCCATCACACTGAAGTCAGTCACTTGCTGTACAATCTGAATTGATTAAGAACATAGAACAGCCCACATTATCTGTCCTGGTCATGATGCCAATTTGCCTGGAATTAGCCGATATCTCTCCATTCCCTGCCCTTTCACGTGCCTCTCTAAATGCCTCTTAAACATTGCTGCTGTACCTGCTACTACCACTTTCCCTACCACTCTCTGTGCCCTTGAGTATTTGACATTTCCTTCCTGGGAAAAAGACTGACTATTTACTCTATTTCTCTAATAATTTGATATTCTTCTAGTTGGTCTCCTCAGCTCCCAACGCTTCAGAGAAAACAATCCAAATTAATCCAACCTCTCCTTCTAGCTAGGTTGGTCCAAACTATTATAACTAAACTCCTCCCAGCCATAACTTTAAAAGAGAGTTGAATTTTAAATGTTATATCTTTTTTTACTTAGACAGACAGACCCTTCCAGCCCATGAGCCTGTGTCACTCAATTAACCCCGGTACACTTTGAAAGATGAGAGGATACTGGAGCAGTCCAGAGGAAACCCATGCAGACATGGGGAGAATGTATAAACTCCTTACAGACAGCACCAGGTTGGAAGAGGATTATTGGCGGTGTAGTAGTGTTGTGTCTCCCTGCTTCCTAATGCACACCATGTATTGTCTTCCAAATATACATCACGTTCTAAGTTCCCCAGAAGACATAATTAATCTTGACTCGATTCACTTTCTTCAGTGTAGTGGGGAACAAAGCCTTGGCCAATCCTGCCCCATTTTATTGACCACAATTTAATATTCTTCAATTCACCCAAAGCTGCAGGAGATCAGATTGCAACGCTCTTAAAATGTCGCATTTTGCCCTCCATTAAAAATGTCCTGAAAGATTATAACCTATGGAACTTTTGTCAGTTCTGGCCCCTGCTGTTTCCTAGCTTTCATTACTCTGCCATTGGTCACCTCGCTTTTAGTTTCCTGTTCTGAGTATCTTTGCCCCTTCATCTCTTAAAATGCTAGATCAGGCCAACGTCTTTGGTCAAACAGTCTACCACAACTAAGAAGTTCAAGCAACTTGTTTGATATGTACAATATTCACCACCCTAACCATCCCTTCCCTGCAGTACCAGCGCAGCATGGCTGCAATCTGTTCTATCAACCAAATGCACTGCAAAACTTTCCTAAGCTATTGTGACAGCGCCTCCCAAAACCTGTGACCTCAATCACCAAACAAGACAAAGGGTATCAAATGCATGGATCTACCATCACCTGCAGGTTCTCCTCCAAGTCACCACCCTGACTTGGAAATACACTGGTGGTCCTTCCTTGTCATCAGGGCAAAGTCCAGGAACTTCCTACCCAACAGTACAAGCAGTCCACGGAGGGGTTTCACCATCACCTTCTGAAGGGCAGGTAGGGATGGGTAATAATTTGCTGGCCTTGTCAGGCACATCCAGATCAGGGTATCACAGAAACCAACCCTCCCTTCCATTGAGTCCATCTGTCATTCCTGCTGCCTCGGAAATGCAGCCATCATAATAGCAGAATCCCATCCTAACCTCACTTTCTACTTTCCCCTCCCCTATCAGGAAGAAGACTCACAAGTGTGAGATCATGCACCATCAGATTCAAGAACAGTACAATTATATTGCTTTTGCTCTGTACCAACTGATTTTTCTCAAACTAATCTTCTGTATTGTATCTTACTTGTTGTATTATGTATGAGATGTTTAAATGGTCTGCTCACAAAACAAACTATCACTGCATCTTGGTACATATGACAATAAAGTTGAGCCTGAGATCCTAAAGAATAAATATTAACTTTATCTGTGTAATAGTGCTATATTGTTTTTGTTGAATAAATTGCCCAAATTAATTTTGCACAATTAACTGCGATATCACAGGCACCATCGAGGTCAGCTAAAAGATGCAGTGTGGTTAAAAAAAGCAGCCTCTATCCCCACCACCCAGGCCAGGCCCTCTTCACTTGGCTACCATCAGGAAAAAGGTACAGGAGCCTGAAGACCAGCACTCAATAGCACTAGGACAGCTTCTTCCCCGTTCAGATTCCTGAATGGACAATGAACCACAGACTCTGCTTCACTTTGTCTTTTTCTTGCACTAATTTTATTCATTTTGTAAGGTGGTTGATATAAATGTTTGCACCATGATGCCACCCCAGAACTACGAATTTCATGACTTTCATGTCAATAAATTCTGATTTTTCAATTTCTATTGAACCAATGAAATAAATTCCTGGAGATCTCCTGACCTCTATGTTTGTTCACTTCTCCCAATCTCAAACATGCATTGCAAATTCCTCCACCACACTTGAGACACACAGGTGGGGGAATCTGAAGGTAATCATAATCAATATCAATGTGGGAGTAAAGGCTGAACCCCCCCACCCACCTTCAACCCAAAACATTGACCTGCTGCTGCTCGACCCGCCTGAGTTCCTCCAGCAGGTTGCTTTCGGCCTTTGCCACACTTACCCAACATCACCACGTTTTGCCTCCTTATCTCTTTCAACTTCGGCAGGACCTTGCCTGGGGAGTTGGTTCTTTGCAGTGCGGTGGACATGGGTCGGGCTCCAAGGAGGGTTTTTATCATCTGTCTGCAGGTAAATGCCACCAGCAGGAGCACAAGCACGTAGAGAGAGAAGGAGAGGTAGATGACCAGTTGGAAGAGGGCCATTCTTCCCGGAATATTGGTGCATATGTTGAGGGGTGGTTTGCTCTCCCCGCTGGGCCTGAACGGCTTCCAGGCATCTTCTACACCGATTGCAAAAGCAACGGGCAACCCTGCGATGGAAGCCATGGTCCAAACCAAACCGATAAGTTTCCTGGTCCTTGATCTCGCCATGAACTTGCTCCGCATTGGATGGCAGATGGCTAAGTAGCGTTCCAAGCTGAAGGTCAGGACGTTGAATATGGACGCGTAGCTGCAAATCTCCCAGATCAAATAGAAACCCTTGCAGCCAACATTGCCGATGGGCCACGGGTACGGGCACCAGATGATGCTATACAGTTCGAGGGGCAGTCCCACGGTGAGGATGAGCAGGTCGGAACACGCCATGCTCGCCATGTGTTGGCTCAGGCTCCTCTGCCCGCACGTCTTGCTTCTCAGCATCCAGATGACCCAAATCACCAGGAGGTTCCCGACCGTCCCGGACACGAAGATCGTTCCGTAGACCAGAGAGGTGGCGATTTTAGCGGCCGAGCTCATCTGTACTGAGCCCAGGGTCGCATTGGCTGGATCTGCCCACCAGCCTGCGTCCGAGGCGTTGGTCGGCATCGCGCACGGTCACGGCTCCGGGTGCCCACCTTCCTGGAATTCAGCGAGGTTCTCTGCCCGGAATTGGCCAACGCCAATTCATGCGATAGACCTCTCTCCCAGCGGGCGGCTTCCCGGAGATCCCCCAGGATCTCATATGCAAAGACCACACCGGTCCTGCAGTCGACCCCTCTGCTTCTCCATCTCGAAACCACAAGCTACTTGACCCTCAGAAGATCGCCGAGCATCTTTGGTGGTCTCTTCCCTCGCGGATGTCTCCGTTCCTGACCCTCGCCTCCCTGCGCGGTGCAGCAGGAGCCCCGTCCTCGGGGAGGAGTCAGCAGAGGCTGATGTTTCTGCGCAGCTTCTTGTGTTTGACCCATATTCCTCTCAACTTCCATCTCTTCTTTAGTTACTTTCTCTCTCGAAACTTTCTTCCACCCCCAATGATTACTCCCCAACACTTCGGCCTCCATCTCCCACGCCAGCACTCCTATATTCTATCATCTCTGGGCCCCTCTCCAGCGACTTCACCCCGTTATATATGACATTTTACCAAATTCTATCTTAGTCTTGACCCGAAACGTGGACTGACCATTTGTACCCATGGATGCTGCCTGGCCCGCTGGATTCCTCCAGCGAGTATTTGTCTGCTCCTGCTAAATCATTCCTATTCAGCTACCTGTTGTAATTGGCCTCATCGTTATCACTTCCTCTGGCAGCCCATTCCACATACTCACCACACCCCGCAGGTCTCTTTCAAATCTTTCCCCTCTCACTTGAAGTCTATGTCCTCCCGTTTTAAAATACCCCCATCCTAGGGGAAAAACATTACGACTGTTTACCTTATCTAAGCCCCTAACGATTTTATAAATCTTGGTAAGGCCACCCCTCAGTTTGCTCTGCCCCATAGAGAAAAGTCCTAGCCTAGCCAACATCTCCTTATGCTAGTCCAGGTAACATTTGTTGTACCTTTTCCATCTTAATGTCAATTACACAAAATGTTGCACTAACACTGGACAACACCTTTTTTCAAAAGATTGTCTTCCTGAAAAGAAATTGGGGATTTTGATAGACAACTGCAAGCAGAATGCAAAGATAATTTCAGATTTTCTGCAACATGTAGCAAGTTGGAGAAACATTAAAATAACTTTTATTGAATATAGCATGTTTAGTTGTAGAATTATGCTGACCCATTGCGCTCATTCAACTGAGCTAAAAATATTTTGCCGTGGATTTTCATTTGTACCCAGCATCTGATGCCTCTTGGGTCAATATCCAATAATCGTCGGTCGGCATTGATGGATTCGATTTGCCCTGATCCCGCTTTTCCATGGTCATGATGTCCTGGTGAAACCTTTCACCATGTTCATCACTGACGGCACCAAGATCAGCCGGGAAGATGTCCAAGTGCCAATGCAGAAAAGGAATTTTCAATGACGTGTTGCTCTTCATGGTTTTGTATGCTTGAAGCATGTTAAAAATATGACTGGAAATCACAAAAATAGGTTCTATCTAAAAAACAATATGTGATAGGAAAATTTTAAGGAGATTTTCATGACCAACAGCTCAAAATCCATAAAATACAGCTAAAAGTGTCCAGGAAGCGAAATGTGAGAAACACGATAGGCTGCAGATGCTGTGATTGTGGTAAAACCATTGAATGCTGGAGGAACTCCGCTGGTTTATTCAGCATCTTTTGGAGACAAAGATATATTGCCAATATTTTGGGCCTGAGAACCCTTCTTCAAGGCTCAGGCCTGAAATGTTGGCAATATATGTTTTCCAGTGTTATTAGCATTTTGAATTCTTGGTAAACAAACAATTGAATAGTCCACATTGTCAGTTCTATTACTAGAAAGATCTCTGTCCAAAATGTTGTGGGATGATTTTCTGGATATGACCACCCCATCCTCCCACCACATTCCTACGAGGCTTGGATAAATGCTTGAAGTTACATGGTTCTAGGGAAATAGCTGGGGCAGATCCAGCAAGGGTTTGCTCAGACAGTGATGAGAAGAAGGGCCATCTTCTGTCTCCCAATACATGGTCTGGATCAAAAATGCCAACTATCCCTCTGTCAACACAGATGCTGTTCAATCTGCTAAGTTCCTCCAGCAGGTTCTTTTTAGCTTCAGATTCCAGCATGTGCAGTCTCTAATATCTCTGTGGCAATATCCTATGCTGGATTTTTCTCCCATTCTATCAATCTATATTGGAGGGTTCCTCAATTTGTTCCCATTTTGACAATGGACCCAGGTGAGTGGCAGTTGCGGCCTCCATTCTTCTCCAATGGAGATAACTGCTTTGTGCCCTCCAGTATAACTCTGGTTCTCCATTTATAGGTCAAGAATATTGACACTGATCTTTGACCACCAACAGTACCTTCACAATTGGAATCACTGGAAATTACTGAGGTACTTTAAATATTTTCAGACATATTCAAAAGAACAACTTCTCTCTCAACATCATCAAGATATGTAAGAACATAAGAAATAGGAGCAGGAGTTGGCCATCTGCCCTGACCATGGACAGCTCCACCTATCTCTCTTCTGTGTAATCTCAAGTCCATCCAGAAGGAGGTATAGAAGCATTAAAATCAGGACTGCCAGTCTGGAAGATAGCATCAACTGCAGGCTGAGAGATCGATGAACAGCATCTGGTAACTGAGTCAATCATCCCAAAATATTTACCGGATAAGTCGACCTTCAGATAAGTCAGTTCCCTATTTTTAGCCTCATTTTCATGGCTTTATCATATGTTGAGTTGTCTGTGCTGATAGACGTTGCCAGAAGGTGGTTGTTATCATGGAGCCTTCAGCAAAATAATGAAAGTATGAAGTGAGTTTTAAGTTAAAAGTAATAGAAGTGTCCAAGAAATGCAGCAACTGGGCTGCTGCGAGGACATTTGTTGTAGGTTGGGTTCTTTTTTTGGTGTTTCAGCTTGTCTCATATGCCAAATCTATGTCGAGTGGTTTTTACTTTAGTTCAATTTTAGGTCTCATTTTTGTATCTGGCATATAAGTCGACCCTTGATTTTTGAGTGCTTTTTTGATGGTTCAAGACTCGTCCTAAGCTGAAATATTTTAAATTATATCTTTATGTATACAGGTAAATGTGATTATTATGTCTGGTGTATTGTATATATGTGTGTACCATGGACTGGAGAAAAGCTGTTTCGTCAGGTTGTATATGTACAGTCATTATCATATTATATGATAATATGCTTGAATTTTTCCCCATCACCTTAAATCAACCAACTGCAAAAATCCATCCATCCATGTCTTCAATATATTTCATGAGGCAATCTCGCCTTGCCTCTTTGGACAGAGATTCCATCAACATCTCCTGCTGCCTAAGAAAGATACTGAGCATACCGAAACACCCAAAACAATCTCCCACCTCACAATGGTAGGAAGGTTTAAGTGTGTAAAAGTACACTCCACCAGGTTTAAAGTTTCTTCCCTACAACGATCGGGCTCCTAAATGAACTCTATAACAGTGCCATCGTCCTCCTCTTGCTTGGTGCTCATTGATCTTCCTTTCCATTGTAATCCGATGCTCTGAAAATTGTGCTCTTTACACAGCTGTGTTAGTGATAACCTGTTAGTCTGTTTGCAGAAGAACCCTGCACTTCATTACAAATTATATTTGCAATCTAAAAATAAATACCACGTTTGAATTTCTCAACAGAGGATATTTTCCAGCGATTTGCTGGAATCTAATTTGGACCAAACTGAGCAGAGTCCATGTCAAATTGCCTTAGTGGAAGAAAAAAGAAAATACTTTGTAAGTATCACACCACAGGAGCTGAGTGCACTGCAGCATTTTCTGAGTGGTATGCTCTGTTCTAGTGTCATGAAAATGGACTCCAACTTGCACACAGCTCAACTTTGAAGCAACAATAAGGCGCTCCAGTGTCGTGGTGAGGATAGTTCCTGCTGCCAGAATTGATTCTTTCAGAAGTAGTGTTTAATCGAGGTCTTATCTACTTTCTCAGGCTCATGTAAACAATCCCATGGCAGGTCCAAAAAAGAGATACTGAGTGCCCAGATCAATAATGAGAGTTCAGATTTATTGTCAGAGGACATACATGACATCACATAGAACCCTGAGATGCTTTTCCCTGCAGATCAGGCAGAATATCTACTGATTGGTAGTGCAAAAAAACTGTACTCAAGAAAAGATATGCATACAAAAGAGAGAAATGTTTACAAAGAAAGAAATTTTAAATTTAGACATACCTTCAGCATGGTACAGGCCATTTCGGCCCATGCTGCCAATTACACCCCATACCACTAATATGTTTTGAAGGGTGGGAGGAAACCAGAGCACCTGAAGGAAACCCACACAGACACAGGGAGCACGTGCAAACTCTTTACAGACAGCGTGGGATTTGAAACCTGGTTCCGATCGCCAGTGCTGTAACAGCGTTGCACGACACTAACCATGCAATACAAAAAATAACTATTCAATAATAAATAACGTGCAAAGTAAGAGTCCTTAAATGAGTCTCTGATTGAGTTTATTGTTTAGAAGTTTGACGGTGGAGAGGTAGTAACTATTTCTGAACCTGGTGGAGTGAGCCTTGTGGCACCTACATCTCTTACCTGATGGCGGCAGCAAGAACAGAGCATGTCCTGGGTGGTGTAGGTACTTGAGGATTACTGCTGCTCTCCGATGGCAGCATTCCATGATGGTAGGGAAACTTTTGCTTGTGATGTACTGGGCTGTGTCCAATATCATTTATTGGGCTTTCCACCCAGAGGTATTGGTGCTCCCCTATCAGGCTGTGATGCAGTTGGTCAGCGCACTTTCCATTACACATCTGGAGAAGCTCGCCAAGGTTTTGACTGCCTAAAGAAATCTCTTGGTGCCTGCCACAATGACCACCGCCAGTGGGCTGATCTCGCCTCCAACCGTGCATCTTGGTGCCTCACAGTTCGGCGGGCAGCAACCTCCTTGGAAGAAGACCGCAGAGCCCACCTCGCTGACAAAAGACAAAGGAGGAAAAACCCAACACCAACCCCAACCCACCAATTTTCCCTTGCAACCGCTGCAACCTGTCCCGCATTGGACTTGTCAGCCACAAACGAGCCCCTCCATAAATCTTCGTCCGCGAAGCCAAGCCAAAGAAAGAAACCTCCGCATACTCCTGAGGAAGTAGAGGTGCTGTCATGCTTTATTCACGATGACATTTGTGTGTTGGGTCCAGGAAAGGTCCTCTGAGACAGTGACTTCCACCTCTGATCCCTCAATAATCACTGGATCTTACATCTCTGGTTTTCCTCTCATGAAGTCCACAATTAACTCCTTGGTTTTGGTGTCACTGAGTGCGGGATTGTTGTTAGTGCACCATTCAATCAAGTTTTCACTCTTCGTCCAGTACGCTGACTCATCACTGCTTTTTAAACAACCCACTACCATGGCATCATCAGCAAATGTGTAGAAGGTGGGATTTTCTGTGAATAGAGTAGAGTAGGAGGCCGAGAAAGCAACCCTGTGGTGCTCCAGTACTGATGGACATTACCAATCTTCACTGATTATGGTCTGGAGATGAGGAAATCCAGATCCAATTACACAGTGGGGTGTTGAGGCACAGGTTGTGGAGTTTGCTAATCAGTTTTGAGAGGCTGATAAGGTTGAATGCTGTCCTGTAGTCGATGAAGAGAATCCTGATGTGTGCGTCTTTGCCGTTCAGGTGTTCCAGGGCTTTGTGTAGAGCCAGTGAGATGGCTCTATAAAAAGCCCCGGAACATCTAGACAGCAAAGATGATCATCTCTGATCCAATATTACGGAGAAACATGATCACACTATTTTTTAAAAGAGCTCACTAAGTTCAAATTGACTGCGACATTTCCTGCATTACAACAATGGTTTTGCTTCATAAAGTATTTATAAATGTAATTGAGATATCAAGAGGTCCCAAAAGGCACTTTTAAAATCCACATCTGTCTTCAGATAACAATTTGGTCAATATTTCCTGTGTAACAAATATTGGCCAGGACTCCTTCGATAGCTTGCCTTCAGTCCAAGCAGGTCCTCATGAAAATAAATGCTTCAAGTTTATTGTCACATATTGCCAACATGCAGCGATAGAGTTGTTTTGCAAACGGACCAGTAAACATCTCATAGATAGTGCACAGAGTAAGACAAAGTACAAAAGTGTGGAGTTACGGAGAGAGAAAGATGAGTTTAAAAAGAGCAAATATCTCCAGATTGATTTGAGGTCAACTGGAATCTCTCTTTCCTATATACGCATATAATAACTGTTTAAATCTTGAACCTGGACACTGACTTAGAAATTTGTTTTACAGTTTTTGTCTGATTTATAGGCTTAGTGAAAGAATAACTTCAGTGCTCTATCTGGGGTGCGATTATAAAGTTCCAATAATAATGAACAGGCTCTTCCCCTGACACTGCCAATAAATAATTGGAAGCTGAGCCTCTCTCATTTAGTCTGGAATTCACATAACTATAAGCAACATTTGTTATTTTAGCCCAGTAAGAAGTGAAGGCTCTGCTGTGTTTGTGGGACTGGGAAAGAGATTTGCTGTCTCTGTTACTTTTTGATTTACATTCATTTTTATGATTGA
This sequence comes from Narcine bancroftii, assembly GCF_036971445.1. Classification (NCBI taxonomy): domain Eukaryota; kingdom Metazoa; phylum Chordata; class Chondrichthyes; order Torpediniformes; family Narcinidae; genus Narcine; species Narcine bancroftii. The sequence continues at coordinate 78,835,891 of NC_091480.1, read as the reverse complement.
AGATAATTGTTACAAAAACATCAATGGGAAATATTTCGTATCACAAACCAAAGTGGAATCAAGGGTGATGTGAACTCCATAACCCAACATGAAGAATGTTCAAGTATGTTGGCTTTGCTGTTAAGACTTTGGTTCAGAATGCATATTAGACCACAAAACCACAAGATATAGGAACAGGTGGGTTGTTCGGCCCATCTCGTCTGCTCTGCTATTCCATCATGAGTGATCCATTCTCCCACTCAGCCCAACTCCCCTGCCTTCTCCCCATAAACTTTGATTCCTCGATTATTCAAATATCTATCTCTGTCTTAAATACACGCAATGACCTGACCTCCACAACCACCTGTGCTAGCAAAATCCAGAGGTTCACCACTCTCTTGCTAAAGAAATTCCTTCATATGGGTGCCCTTCAATCCTGAAGTTGTGCCTTCTTGTCCTTGACTCCTTTACAATGGGTGACAACTTTGCAACATCTACTCTATCCCGGCTTTTCAACATACAAAATGCTTCTATGAGGTCCCCTCTCAGTCCATGACCTATCAAATGTTCCTCATATGTTAATCCCTTCATTCCAGGAATCATTCCAGTAAATCTTTTCTGAATCTTCTCCAATGCCAGCACATCCTTCCTTAAATAAGAAGTCCAAGACTGTACCCTGTATTCCAATGGAGGCCTCACCATTGCCTTATAAAACCTCAACATCACATCCCTGCTCTTATATTCTATTCCTCGAGATATGAATGATAACATTGCATTCACCTTCACCACTGATTCAATCTGGAGGTTAACTTTTAGGGCAGTGGTTTTCAAACGTTTTCTTTCCACTCACATACCACTTGAAGTAATCCCTATGTCACAGGTGCTCTGTGATGAGGAAAAGGTTACTTAAGGTGGTATGTGAATGGGAAAAAAAATTGAGACCCCTGCTCTCGACCCAATTGTTACTGAAATATTTTGCTTGAGAAAAATTGTCATTGGCCCATTTCCTTTGGAGTTATGAAACTGTGCACATAATGAGTTAATTAGGTAGGATTAAAACGGTGGTTTTCAAACTTTTTCTTTCCATTCACATACCACCTTAAGTAATTCCTATGCCATAGGTGCTCTGTGATTAGTAAGGGATTCAGTTATTTTTCTGGGAGTATTAGTTAGTTCATAGAGTTTCTATTTATGCTAATGACCTTTTGCCTTTTGTATCCAATCCTAACTCCTCAACTCCTGCTATACTAATATTATTTCAACAATTTGGTCAGTTTTCTGGATATAAATTAAATTTACAAAAGAGCGAATTATTTCTTATGACACTCTAGTCCTTTTACATACTGGTTTTCCTTTTAAGATTGCTAAAACCCAATTTACATACCTTGGTGTAACAATTACAGTGCAACTCTGATTATCCAAAATGGTCGGGTCCACGCCTATGTCAGATAAACAGTTTTTTTGGAGAAATGGTCATTTTTAAAAAACAGCCCAGTAGCAACAGCAAATCACTTGTTTTAGTGTTTAAATAACAACAAATAACAAGGGAAGGCTTTTTAAGCATTAAAATAATGATTAATTCTCACCAAAAAATGCTGGCCACCACCAATCACTGACACCTCCCCAACCAGGTCTCTGCTGCTCCTGGGAGCCCGAGATCTCTGGTCAGTTCGGCTCTGAAACTTTTTTGGATAAATGAGGATTTTTTATTTATTTTGGAGATCCTCAGTTATCCGAAATTTAATTTTTTTTTCAGATAAATGAGGATTACGGAGAATATGATTTTGGATAATTGGGAGTTATACTGTACTAAGAGACATAAACATTTGTTTAAAGAGAATTTCCTTCCCTTATTAAATCAGGTGAATAATTCTTTATCCCAGTGGTTTCCTCTTTCCATGTCCTTAATTGGACAAATTAATATTATTAAGATGACTATTTAGCTAAATTTGTATATACTTTTCAAGCAATTCCAATTTTTGTTCCTAAATCTTTTTTTGACTCACTTGATTCTACCATATCATCATATATTTGGAAAAACAAATAACCTCACGTAAGTAAAGTATATCTCCATAACGTTAAGAAGAATGGAGGCCTGGTTCTTCCCAATTTCGGATTTTATTATTGAGTTGATTTAGAGCTGAATTTGACCCAGAAATTCGATAATGTTTCATTGGACCATCTCTACCTTTTTCTATTGGTAAAAAGATTGATGATCTAGTGGTTAAATATACAATTAGGATTTAGTTTCAGTTCAGAAAACATTTTGGGGTTCAAAGGTTTCTTCTTTTCAGTCTTATTTTATCAAATTTTTTTTTCAACCTTCTTTGATGGATTCTGCTTTTCAGGAATGGTCCAGATTAGGTATTAAATGTTTTTTATAACTAATTTATTGATAATAATCTTGCTACATTTGAGCAACTTTCTTTTAAATTTAATTTAACAAATTCTCACTTTTTTAGATATTTGCAGATTAGGAACTTTCTCCATTCTCAATCTTCAAAATTCTTGCAGGTTCCTGTAATAAATTTGATAGAAACAATTTACAATCTTCAACCATCTCAGAAAAGGTTAATAGCTATTGTATATGACATTCTGCTGAAATCAAGGCAAGCTGCAGTGGATAAAATTAAAAAGGCAAGGGAGCATGACCTCCATATTTCTATTTCTGATGATTCTTGGAACTTCTCTTTATGCCTATCACTCTCTGTTACAATTCAAAGTTCTGTATAGAGCTTATATGTCTAAAGTTAAATGAGCTACTATTTACCTTAATATTAGCTCTTTCTGTGACTGATGTAAGAATGAGGATGGACCATTAATTCATATATATGTTTTGGTCTCGTTCAACCCTTGCCAAGTATTGGGAAGAGGCCTTTTGTACTTTATCAATAATTATTAATGTTAACCTAGCATCAGTCCCATTGGTAGCCATGTTTGGGATGGTTGAACAGAGGGTTGTGAAATGATCTTCATTTAATGTCATTTGCCTCTCTTATTGCAAGACAAGTTATTTTGATCAGATGGAAAGATGCTGCTCCTCCCACTCAATCAATTGGTTATATGATATGATGTCATATTTAACTTTGGAGAATATAAGATGTTCCAGAAGTGGCTCGAATTTAAACTTTCCCCATCTTTGGGCTTCTTTCTTGAATTATTTTCATAGCCTCTAATGGGAATCTTAATCAGGTTCTTTGTGATTCCTGTGATTATGTGTTTCTTTTTATTTCTACCGGCAGTTTTTTTCTATGTTGCCATGTAACTTAGGAATGGTTTGGGGTTTAGTTAATTACATATTTTTTTAATTTTTTTCAATTTACCGATGAATAATACTATTGCATAAGATAAGTGAAGACTGGTGCAAAATACTCATTCAGTTCATCTGCCATCTCCTTGTCTCCCATTATAATTTCTCCAGTGTCATTTCCTATTGGTTCTGTATCTACTTGGACCTCTTTTTTTTTACTTTTAATATAGCTTTTAGTTTCCTTTTTGATATTATTGCTAACCTCCTTTCAAATATCATCTATTCCTTCTGAGCTGCCTTCTGCAAGCTTTTAAAAGCTTCCCAGACCTCTATCTTCCCACTAATTTTTGCTTCCATGTTTGCACTTTCTTTTGACTTTACTTTGGCTTTGACTTCTCTAGTCAGCCACAGGTGTGTCATTTTTCCATTTTGGAAAATATCTGACCTACACTTTCCTAATTTCTCGTAGAAACTCCAGCCATTGCTGCTGTGCCATCCTTCCTGCTAGTGTTCCTCTCCAATCAACTTTGGCCAGTTCCTCTCTCAATTCCTCTGAAGTCCACTTTATTCCACTGGTATACTGACACCTCTGATTTTAGTTTCTCCCTCTCAAACTGCAGGATGAATTCTATCATATAATGATCACTGCCTCCTGAGGGTTTCCTTACCTTCAGCTCCTTTATCAACTCTGGTTCATTACACAATACTCAATCTAGAATTGCCATTTCCCTGGTTGGCTCAGCCACAAGTTGTTCTAAAAAGCCATCTTGCAGGCCATCTCCAAATTCTCTCTCTTGAGATTCAGTCCCAACCTGATTCCCCCAATGTGGTGGAACCACTGTTCATGCCATCTAATACAAATGTATTGTATGGGCCTGCCCACCCCTGCACCTGTGACTCTTCCCCTCAGAATCCCATAAAGGCTGTCGCGGCTAAACCCCTCCCTCAGTACCTGCCTTGGAACTGGGCCAGCAACACTCACGTATCACTTCAAATATTCCCTATGCCATCGGTGCTCTGTGATTAGTAAGGGATTGCTTAAGGTGGGATGTGACTGGAAAGAAAAAGTTTCAAATCGTCCCTCATTGACTCGTTATGTGCACGGTTTCATAACTCCAAAGGAAATGGGCCAATGACAATTTTTCTCAAGCAAAATATTTCAGTAACAATTGGGTCGAGAACAGTGGTTCTCAACCTTCTCTTCCCACTCACCTACCTCCTGAAGCAACCCCTTACTAATCACAGAGCACTGATGGCATAGGGAAGACTTAAAGTGGGATGTGAGTGGAAAGAAAAAGGTTGAGAACCACTGGTCTGACATCTTAATATTTCTTTTGCACTTAAATGCGTATGTGCTGCAGCCACATGTGTTGACTCAATTCCTCAACATTATTTTCATTTGTTCTTTTAGATTTTGGACGGAATGATAATAGAACTTTTCAGTGAAGTGGGTAAGTTAAAAGGGAGCACAGACAAGAACCAGGACCTGGTGAGTGGAAAGAAAGCAGGATAAACATTACCTGATCTACTGAGATTGCTGATTTTTTTAAAAAAGTATGCCTGATATTTAAATAAAAACCTGAATTTCGGGATGTAAAAAACAGAGTCCCGATTATCAGTCTGGACCAGAGAGAGCGCATTGCGTCGCACCGGCAGCGGCAGGTCCTCCAGGTTCCCGTCAGGCTGAGGGGCTGGGAAGATGGCGGCGTCCTTGGGTCGACTCCTGGTAGCGGTTGAGAAGCCGCTGGGACGAGGAGTGAGCGCCAACAGGCAGGTGCGGGAGCTGTTCGTATCATTGAGGGTTGGCGGAAACGCTTGGGGGGGCTGGGCGGCGAAAGGACAGCCCGGGACCTTGGGAAAGGGCGCTGACAGCCCAGCGAAGGCCTCCTCCGTCTCCATCGAGCCCATGAACGGCTGTTTGTTGAGAAAGAGAGGCCGGAAGAACCCAGTGAGGTCAGGCAGAGAAATAGTTTCGGGTCGAGACTAAAGAGTGAAGAGGAGGTGCCAAGTCGACGAGGGGTCCATGGAGGAACATAGAGAGTAAAAGTGGGAGACACACAAGAGACTGCAGATGCAGGAATTTGTGGCAAAATGCCATCTCCTCCAGGAAGTTAGCGGTTGAGCAGCTCCAGTGCAAACCCGCTGAGCTCCTCCAGGAGTTTGAGTTTTTTTTGGCTCCAGATTCCAGCATCTGCAGCTTGTGTCTAAACTAAAGTAAGAAAGTGGTTAGGTGAAGAGATTGGAACAGTGGAACCAGATGAATGTGTTACCTAAAATTGGAAAATCTATCCTCTCCTCTCAATTTTATCTCTCTTCCCGTTTCTCCACCATCTGTCCGATGCCCAATTATTTCTTTGCCACTCCTCAAATGGATTGACTTGACATCAAATCCTCCTGCTTTATTCTTGATAAAGGCTCTTGACTTAAAACATTGACTATTTCTCTCCTTGGATGCTGCCTAACCTGCTGAGTTACTTCACTGTTTCAAGATTCCATCATCTGCAATTTTTAATGTTTTTTTTTGTGACAGAACATTATATATATATAATATTTAATATATTATATTTAATATATATATATATATGTTTTTAGGAGATAAAGTGTGGCAGGGTTTTTTTTAAGTGTAGGTCACATACAAAACCGATCTCATTTAAAATATGGAGCTCTGCTCAAGCCAGACAGGCCTAGCTCTGAATGCCTTTGCAAAAGCTTTGGGGAGTGCCCAAGGAACTTGTTTTGAAAAGCAGCAAATGAAAGAACTAGGAGGATTAGGTTTGGAGCTGCAATCTGTCTGAGGGCAGGTTGCTGTTCTAAGAGTATCCTGTGGTTTTGCAAGCAGAGAGAGAAAAATGGGCTTTTCTCAGTGAGGGAGAGAATTCAGTTCAGCAGCAGCAGCTGGAATTGGAACAGGACAAGCTGACAAGTTTGTGGAAAATCCCCATTTTGAAGATGGGTTGTGAGTGCTTAGTTCAGCCTGGTCAAAGCCCTTTGGTTCATACAAGAGGAGAGGACTGGCTGTTTAATGTTTCACTTGAAATAAGGGAAATAAAAAAGAACTCTGTGGTGACCTGAAAGAAAGAGATTATCATCTGGAAAACCCTGATGGGGCAAGTTTCTTCAGCCAAGACACTGATGTGGCTGATCAGAAGGAATAAGTTTATGTCCAGCGAACAACAAATCTCTTGAAAACCGACAAGAACCTTGCTGAGCGGTAACCATTTATCTTTCAAGCACCAGAGCCTGGTGAAATTCATAACTGTTAAATTCTGTGCACGTATAAGAATTGCCAGTGAACTTGGAGGAATGAGAAGTGAGATTGGACTGTGAATTAAATAATTTTTCTAAACTTACTCACACATTACATACACACGCTTAGAATTAGAAGGGGGTTAAGTTAGGTTAAGTAAGTTAATAGTGATGTTAAAGTGTGATCCTGTTTTCATGTTTAAAGATAATTAAAAGCAACTTTTGTTTAAATAACCATTTGTCTTGGTGAATACCTGTTGCTGCTGGGTTTTGGTCCTCTGGGCTCGTAACATTCAAAACTAGTATTTAGAGTTCAGAGGAGATGTTGAACTTGGGCCATCACAATGAACCTGTCAGCTGCTCAGTCACTCATAGCTGAAGTGACAACCATTAATCTCCAACAGAGAGTGGTGCCATTCAGTTCAATTGCATGTTCCATCACAGTTCGACCTTTTCCACTTTTCTCTATCCAGTATCCTATCACCTCTTGGCCCCTCCATCCACCAGACTCCCCTTTATATACTTAATATCTCCCATTTCCACTTTAGTCTCAATAAAATCCAAAATGTTGTCTGACCTTTTTCAATCCATGGATGCTGCTTGACCTGTTGAGTCACTTACAGAGAGTGAGGGTCATCACAGGTGATTCCAGATGCTTGCAGTTTCTGCCTTTGATTCTCAGAAGACTGAGGAATGATTCCTTTCCCCAGTCCGTTCCATTCAGTAATAAACATTTTTATTAATGTAAAAGAGTTGCTTCGGTATTTCAAATATTAGTGTAAAAAGAAACAACTTTTTCAGGAAGTGAGAATTTATTGGGGAATTTATTGGGGAATTTATTGGAGCTTGGTCCAAGACATGACTTGCAATTTGTTCTGTGAGAGGGAAAAGGATTAAAGAATTTGGGAGGAGTATTTCCAAATGAAGGAAACATTTTGCCTTTGATATTGAGCAGAAGATAGCTATGTTTTCTTCAATATTATGTTCCAAACAATTAAAGCACACAATGGCTCTGGGTTGAGTTTGGTGGGGGGGGGGGGGGGGGTGGGGGCGGGGGTGCATGAGTTCTGCTTTTTAAAAAAAATAACTACGGACAGATGGAAATGCAAAACATTAGTGCTTGTGAGAAGATTATTTCACAATTGGCTTCAGGTGGAATGTAGATTCATAGCCAAGTGCCCCATTTGACACTATATTACATTGTTCCTAGATTAGTAATTTGTACTCTTAATTTGCAGCTAAAATCAATGCCTCATGCATGCTTTCCACAGGGATTAATTAATTTTAGTTTTAATGCAAAAAAAATTTGTTTGACAGGTTTGCCAGGGGTTGGAAGCACTGCTTAGTCCTGTTAAGCTGTGTGCATCTGCAATTGTCATTACGGTGCGAACAAAGAAGAAACATTTTATTCCACCACGTAAACAGGACCCCTCTGCTGATCAGGAGAAACTTGCACGAGCTGCAGGGCTCGTCATTCAGCAACAGTACATTGAGCGGCCCATCAACATATCATGTACAGGTATGAATATCTGTCACTAGTAAGACAGGCTTGTAGTATATGAGGTTTAGAAGAAAACAAAATTATGTGCTAAGAGTTAATTAATGATTCAGAATTCCACAGAAGGTTAGAACAGAGAACGTTACAATACAGTGCAGGCCCTTCGGCCCATAGTGTTGTTTTTAGTATATGAACCTACTCATCAATTCAAACATTCCCTACCTCACACCCATAATCTTTTATTTTTCTTGCATCCTTGTGCCTGTCTAAGGATCTTTTAAATATCCCTATTGCACCAGCCTTCACCATCACCCCAGCAAATGCATGATTTCTATATGATTTCTTTTCCATGTTTGTATTGTTACTTATTAAAGGCAACTAGGTGACTGTCATTTCATTGCTATTTTCCTCCTTTCTCCTACTCTCATCTCTCAATTATATTTTGACCCATTATTCACTCTTCAGCTAAATTTTTCTGTTACTTTGGATGTTGTTTGGTTATGTGATTTGGATGTGCTCACAGAAATACAGGTTAACATTCCTATACAGGGATGCTTAAGAGCAACATTGGGGCTGGGGTTTGAATCCTGTGCAGTCTGTAAGGAATTTGTACATTCTCCCCGTGTCTGCGTGAATTTTCCCGGGGGCTCTGGTTTCCTTCCACTGTTTGAAACGTATAGGGGGTTTAAAATGAGATCCCAGTTCTCATCTGTAAGTGACAAATCCAAGTCATGCTCCCAATTATTCTTGATCTTAGCTAGCAAAATTATTCTCAAATCCATCAAATTATTATAAATTATATTTAGCCACTGTGAGAAAATTGGAAGACAAAAAATAAATCAAGAATTTTTTTCCTAAAATCGATTGAAAATCAAAGTTTTGGATGGAACAAAATATCTGAAAAAAAAAGACTGTTGGGTAATTTAAATTTTGCCGTCAATTATTCAAAAGAAGCAAAATTATGTCGAATGAAAAGATCTTAAAAAATTTTTGATCACCATTCCCTAAGAAGGTTAAAAAAAAAGATGATTAGCTATAATAGGACTGGCCAGAGGAAAAACTATGGATTCCAAAAAATGTTCTAAACTGCTCATATTCTCAATCTATGCCTCATTATCAGATTGCTTGTTAACTTAGAAAAAGGTAAAAAGGACCTTAGGACTGCCAACATAAATCCTTTTTTGATTCACTGGATTCGCTTAGTTCTTCATATATATGGCAAGGAAAGCAACCTCATTTAAAAAAAAAACGCATCTTGAAAAAACTAAAAGGAGTGGGGGACTGTCACTTCCAAATTTCTAATTCTACTATTGGGCGGTCAATATACGTAATTGCTTCTTTTGTTAAAATTTGATAAATTAGTTTACTGCCCTACTTGGGTGGAAATAGAATTAAATATCTCCAAACAAACTACAATACTAAGAGGATTTTTTTAAAAAAAGAAATAAAGTGCAAACGTGAGAGTCCTTAAATGAGTCCCCGATTGAGTTTGTCGTTGAGGAGTCTGATGGTGGAGGGGTCGCAGCTGTTCCTGAACCTGGTGGTGCGAGCCTTGTGCTACCTAGACCTCTTTCGTGATGGCAGCAGCGAGAACAGAGTGTCTGCTGTGTGGTGTGGATCCTTGATGATTGCTGTTGCTCTCCAACTGCAACATTCCCTGTAGATGTTATCGATGGGGAGGAGGGTTTTGCCTGTGAGGTACTGGACTGTGATGCAGCCAGTCAGCACACATTTGTAGAAATTTGCCAGGGTTTCTGGTGTCATACCAAACCTCTGCAAACTCCTGAGAAACTAGAGGTGCTGACGTGCTTTCTTCACTATGCCATTAGTGTTTTGGGTACAGGATGGATCCTCTGAAGTGGTGACTTCCAAGAACTAAAATTTGCTCACTCTATCCCACTTTCACTAAAAAGGAAAAAAAAATCTGGTCATTGTTTTGGTGGTAATTGCTGTGCACAAATTGGCAGCGTATTTCATGTATTACAGGCATGACTATATTTTAACAAGGGACATTGGGTGTGAGGTTGACAGCAGTGGGGTATAAATAAAGTCTCTATTTCTTTATTTTCATTTGCATTTTTGAAATTTACTGTTGATTCTGCTTCTTTTGTGTCTTCTGGATCATCACAGCTCACAATGCAAAAACAATTCTCCCTCCAGTTATTTGGAAAGGTGACAGGTAGACAGGTGTGAGGTTGCATATTTTGATTAATATTGATTGTTATTTAAAGTTTAATTCCAACATTTCTTATGTTTTTTTAAACTAACAAGTGTTCAGAGAAAATTACTACAATATAATCAAGTTTATTATTGCACAAGTACAAACCAACGAAACAGCGTTCTCCAGTCTTCAATGCAAAAACACACACACACACACACACACACACACACAGGACAAGTATTCATACATACAAATAAATAAACATTGTTTCATATGAGAGTCTTGGATGGTTAGTGTGAGCAGTTCCTTTGGTCGTTCAGCATTCTCACTGCCCGTGGGAAGCAGCTGTTTCTCAGCCTCGTGGTGCTGGCTCTGATATTCCTGTATCTCTTTCCCAACGAGCGTAGCTGAAAGATGCTGTGTGGAGGGTGGAAGGAGTCCTCAATAATTTTGCGCACCCTCTTCAGACAAAAATCCGAGTAGATCACTTCGATTGGGGGTAGGGGGAGGGAGATTCTAGTGGTCCTCTCTGTCACTCTTATGGTCCTGTGGAATGACCTTCGATTCATTTCTCTGCAGCAACCATACCACACTGTGATGCAGCTAGAATATAACATTTTCTTCAGATTTTTCAAGTTTTCTTGCGGCAGCAGTATTCTGGAGGTTAATGTTTAATTCTTAGCGATTGTGGGAATATTGGAAATCCAAAGCTTTCTTCATGGCTGGCATGTCCCTATGCTGGATCCTTTTCTCCATCTAGTGGTCAGTGCCAGAAACACACATCTTGTGGTTGGTTGAGATGAAGATCAAGACTGCACAATGATCCATAGTTAAATGACATGCAGATATTGTAGATGAGTTCAACCACAAAGTAGAAAATCAAGAATTCTGAGCTTCCCCGTTTTATTATCTGTTTTGTAGATACCTTCTCAGTCTAAAAACACTTTATTTTGATGGGCTTCATTGAAGAATAAATGAACAAATGTGTTAAAATACATTCAATGTCCTGCATGTGTACTGTTACAAGGTTCTGGCTGATTAGTTGGTTTCAAAGTCATTGTTATCTTCAGAAAGTTATTAAGCTGGTTTCCGTCTTTTGCTGAAATCACGTAAAATGTCCTATGTTTGATCGTCTTCTGGACTGGCTTTGATTGACTGTGAAGATCAGAAAGGAATAATTCTTGTTGGCAATTTTTCCCCCTTTTGCATTGTTTGTGGTCCCCCCCCCCCCCAGGAATTTTTGTGACTGCAGGTTTTGAGTACAGGGTTGCATATTTGAGGTGTGTTGAGTGGTAGGAAATTATGCTCTATCCTTTTGTCAGGTGGGCTTGTCTTGAGTCCATTAACTCATGTCGTTCCTTCTGTCCTTACAGCTGGGATATTTGATCCATATGTTCCACCGGAGGGTGATGCTCGCATGTCCACTCTATCAAAGGCAGGTCTGAAACAGCGTATGGAGCAGGTCAAGCAAAGTGCAACCTCACAGCTCGCGTAAGTTGCTCTTGGTGTTTCTCACGTTAATGTAACAAATTATTGGATACCTTTGTTTGAGAGTCTCTTCATTGCACAGTGTCCCTCCCATTGAGTCAATCAGGGTCAAGACTTTGATTATGTGATCCTGGTTCAGTTCCCCACTATCACCAGATGCTAGCTTAGTCATATGTGCTGAATGTTGAGGGAACCTGAACTGGTGGGAATTGTGGAGCACACAAAACACACAAGTTGATCTGTCCAAGTTCAAGGAGAAGTTGTTCAGGTGGTGCAGCGGCTCATAGCAGCAGAGGCCCTGGTTCAATCTTGATCTTGGTTATCTTTGTGGATTTGTTCTCCCTGGACCATGTGGAGCTCCCCTCTACACAGTGGTTTTCTCCCACCTTCCAAAGTGCAAAATGGTAGATTAACTGACTACTGTAAATTGCCCCAAGTGTATAGAAGAATTTTGGAGGGAGTTGATGGGAATATGACCAGGGATTAATGTTTTTTAAGACATAAAGCACGGTAACAGGGTTTGGTCCACAAGTCACGTTGCTCAAAAGGATGTAGGATGTGTGTAACTGTGTGATTGGTCAGTGCAGACTCAGTAGGCCAAAGGGACTGTTTCCATCCCATGTGTGTCTGATTCAATGGCATTGAGGGGAAGTTCCCCTGTGGGATACTCCCTTCCCTCCTTTAATAATTATATAGAATCTATGAGTCCTTTCTCAAATGGCTTTAAAGGTTAGTTTAGGTCTTGAGAAAATTACAATGTTCTAGCCAAGAGGTATTCCTGAACCAATGTCATTTAAGTAGATGCATGGCCAAGCTTTATCTTGAGGTAGGCAAAATGGTTATAATCCATTTTGGAAGGCCTTGAGGTTATGCACAAAGCGATATGCATAAGTTTATCTTTGAGCAGTTTTATTGCTTAATCATTGGACCTAGGCCAAGAAGACAGATAAAGTGATCTTTATTCAGCTGAAATTAACCAGAAGTAAATTTAGGAAACTTTACTCCAAGGAGATGTGTCCCAATTTCAGAATTAATTCATTCTAATTTCACAAACTGAAGTTACTTAAAGTCAAATAAAAGGGCTGCACTGACTTTTTTTGTATATAGTTTTATAGAGATACAGCACAGTAACAGGCCCTTCTGCCGACAGCCCTCATTGCCCAATTACACCCAGATGACCAATTAACCTAACGACCCCGCATGTCTTTGGAATGTGGGATGAAACTGGTGCATCCGGAGGAAACCCATGGGGAGAACTTTCGGACAGCAGCGGATTTGAACCTGGGTTGCTGGCGCTTGAGTTGCGCTAACCATGAGGACATGGTTTGGAAATTGTTTTGGGTTGAATACAAGTGATTGTTTTCTCTCGGCAAATAAGTACAAAAGGAAACTGCTTACCATGGAGCCATTATCCAGCTCCGGTCTACTCATCAGATGAAATCAATAGCAGATGTTATTTCCAAGGCATCATTCAGATCCCATTCAGCACATTTGCAAAGCATTTCACAGCAAATGAGGTACCATATATAAAATGACCCTTGAAGCACCCAAAAAGCACCAAAAACGGGTCATTTTATAGGCCAGATACAAAAACACGACATTAAAAAATTCTACTCAAAATACCACACGATTGGTTCCATAACCCACTCAGACCCTATCCTACAACAAATTTTTAAGCTACCTTAGAAAGAAATTTTTATCGTTTTAAAAATCACATCTAAAGTCCATCAAAAATACTATCACCATCATTGCCTGAGGCAAAGAACTCGGCAAAGCACATCTGGAGTGTTTACACCGTCGTCATATAGGTCCCAATCTGAATCTGGCCAATGAATGATTCCTCTTCTCATCGAACATTGTTTCTTTGGTATCTTTCGTAAAACATCTTTATTCTTTCTTCATTCTTTTACCATCTCAGCAGCAGCACAGTTGGTTGATTCCTTGGTCACTTCAGTGACTTTTAACTTAAAACTTGCTTGATATTTATTTCGTTTTGCTGGAGGCTCCATGATGACACCGACCTTCGGGGCATGCCCAACAGCTCAGTCAATGCGACGCCAGCTCAGTCAACACGTTTTTTTTTGGGGGGGTTGTCTTATACCCTCGATATATGACAAAACCATGAAATTCAGGCTGAAATTGGAGACCCATCTTATCTGAAGGTCATCTTATACACTGAAATATACGGTACTTATCATTGTTGAAAAGTAGGAGTTACAACAATCAACTTGTTTGCTGCAAATTCCCACAAACTCATGTCATAATGAATGGATAAACTGTTAGTGATTTTTGAGAGAGGGAAAATGATTGGTTTGGGAGTTTAATCTTTTCCATCTGGCTGAATGATCAGATAAGCCTTGTTTACCATTCCTACCTAAAGGTGGCTCCTCTGTCAGTGGAGTAGTCCCACAGTGCTCCACCATATCTTCTTGGGTTCATGACTTTGGAAGTAGATTGAAATCACAATCTACTCCATCTGAAGTGAAATCCCCATTGATGATGCCACAATTAGTGCAAAAGTACCAAAACAAAATCAGACTTTAGTGTTATGTTATCTCAAGCTGGATAGATGTCTGTCAGGTTCAATCTCTGGTATGCTGAGGGTGATGAACTTGCCCTGGATGACAGGCGAGGAAACTCTCATTTCCCAAACGAGAGAGGGATGACAGGCGAAATTCCTATTTGCTATGTGCCGCCAACATGGAAGTTGGATAAATAAACTAGGCTGTGGTGTCCATGGGTAAGTATGCTGTTGATGTTTATTGTTTACAGTCTTGTATGGAAGATAGCTTCAGGGAGGTTGCACTGGAGGGACAATGACATGAAACCAGAAAAACATCACAGCTATAGTAGATAGAATTGAGTCGAATTGAGTATCTCAAGTCAAGTTCATTGTCATCTGATTGCACAAGTGCAACCTGAAGAAACAGCATTCTCTAGACAGGTCCTCTGCAAAACACGCAGGCATACAGCCAAACATAACACACATACAGATAAACAATACGTAGTATCTCCCTAATTTCATCTTCCTTCTTGGCCAAGATGAAGCTCAATCCTCATGAATGCTTACTCATGGTCCTTCTTTTAACAGACTCCGGAAGGTGAAAGAATATGATAGTGAATTCAGCATAAAGGACTTTGCCTCTAAGGCCCAAGAAATCTACATAAATGCACATCTGTGTCTTGTTAAGTAAGTGGCTTTTCAAATGAAAATGTAAAATCAGGGTCCTGCATTTTCTTGCTACATTTAGGGCAAGAGATTCGACGTGTCCATCATTTGGACCTACTGTAGCCCTGGACCCTTGGATCAATGTGCTTCTCCAGTTCTGGCATTTTGTGCTTCCCTTGCTTTTCATCACAGCCCCCTTTGGAGACTACTATGCCAGGAGTGGAAATTAAATTCCACACTCGTGTTCCCATTGCATGTTCTGGACTGGGTCAATAAGGCATTATGAGGGCCTGTTTTTCAGATGAGATGTTCAATACTAGCTTTGTATCCTCTTCTGTCTGGATTTAATGGACACCATGGAACAGTTCTGAAGAGAAGCAGAGAATTTTTTTCCAAGGATCCTGTCTTCCTTTTATATCTCAATGATTAAAAACAGTCTGGCCTCTGGTGTAATGTCTGAAAATGGACATAGACAGATTGCACAACTGAACAAGATACTCCAGCCCTCTCCTCGGATGATAGTAGTTTACACAAAATTGCTGGAGAAACTCAGCAAGCCACATGGCTTATTCTTTGATGAGGGGCTTAGGCCCAGAATGTTGGTTATATATCTTTATCCTTGCTACATAAAGAACACGACATGACTTGTTGAGTTTCTCCAGCAATTTGGTGTAATCTACAATCACGGCGTCTGAAGTCTTCCTTGTTTAACTGCGATGATAAAATTTTTGCCTTGCTGTAGAATTGAATTTATTGGTCAGTAATTAGGAATCCATTCCTAATGGCACATTTATCCTTAAATTGTTCGAGAAACCATGATGTTTAACAGACCGATGTCTTTAGCTGTATGTTTGTACTTGTGGGTTAGTTTTCAAAAAATGCTTCAATTATGGTTCATGAAGGTTGCATTCTCCTTCATCTCTTGTTTACCTTCTGTATAGAGGAAATGGAATATTTAAGCGATGAGAAACCTTTTTTAGCTGGAGACACAAGAAAAGCTAAGTTTGCTTTTCTTAAAATGGAGAGGGTTAAAGGGAGATTTAATAAACAGAGCTTTCAAAAGTGAAAAGTAAATTTCTATGAGCAAAGATATGATACAAATTTAAAAAGATTCACATGTGGGGGTGGGGGGATTTTTTGTCGAGCAGTGCATAATTTAAATAATCTGAAAAGGGTATTGAAATGAGCTTAAATATTTATAAAGGAGGGATTTGCTGAGATACGGGAACTGTCCATGGATTTGGGGGTAAGTGGATAGTTTTGGAAGGGGTTAATGATGGCATTGAATGGGGACATTCTGTGGTTTCAGTTTGTATTATTTCATTCTGTTGCACGTTGTAACTACAGTTGAAAAACAGTGGGATATTTTTCACAGACTAAATTCATTAACATGTAGTTGTTTGTTAACAGTTTTGACAAAGTAAAGCTTCACAAATTGGTGACAGAGCGATGTTATCCGGTAAGTCTATCTTTATCTCAGTAGATTAAATAAAAACAATATTGTAATTGGCTTTTTAATCTCCTTTGCATGGAGGGAGATATTATACAAAGTATAATAAGCCTTCATTGACTAGGTAACATTCTCACCACTGACTTCTGAAAGCTTTGAATTCCAAAACACCAGATACAGTTAGCGCCATGCCGCTACAGCGCCATGCCGCTACAGCGACCAAGACTGGGGTTTGAATTCCACGCTGTCTGTAAGGAGTCTGCATGGGTTTTCTTGCATCATTCAAAACGTACCAGTGGTGTAGGTCATTTTGGTGTGTTTGGGTAGAATGGGCCTGTTACTGTGCTATATGTCTAAATTTAAATATTTAAAATACCTGACGGCAAAATATCTGGACTCTTTTTCTGGTACAGAGGGAGTGTTACACTGAAAGGTGCTGTTTTTAGAAGTGCGAGGTTAAACCAAGGCTTATATACTCTCCCGGGGGATGTAAAACATCCTAAGGAACCAATTTCAAAACACAGCAGAGAGTTAATCAGGCCAAAATGTATACTTCAACTATCAAAGCTGACAATTGCCCTGTTAGGTGAATTGGTAACGATTGAAGTAGATATTGTATCCTTGGGAAGATATTCATTTTAATGCAATTTACCCTTCCTATCAGTGTTAGTGGTAAGTCTTTCCAATGTTCTAAGTCATCTTGTAATTTCTTCATTAATGGGTGATAATTTAATTTGTATAAATGGCCTAGATTATTATCTAGTTGAATACCTAGGTATCAGATTGCTTGTGTTTGCCATTTAAATGGTGAATCTTTTTTAAACTTTGTGAAATCCGCATTATTCATTGGCATCGCTTCACTTTTATTTGTGTTGATCTTGTACCCCGATACTTCTCCATATTCCTTCAATTTCTTATGTAATTCTTTTATTGATAATTCTGGTTCTGTTAAGTATACTATAACATCATCTGCAAATAGGTCCCAAAAATTAAATAAATGGGACCTAACACTATCAGATAGATGTTTTCGCTGTAAGAAGGAAATGGGAACAACAGTACATGCAATTTGGGCATGTGAGAAAGTGGAAAAGTTTTGGGAAGATCTAAATCAGGTGTTAAATAAAATCACAAAAAGCAACATACCAAAAAATCCAAGATCTTTCTTCTAAGTAATATAAGAAGTAAAGAACTTGGCCTCGATTTGGATGAAGCACAAAAAAGATTTATTATGATAGCCTTAGCTGTAGCAAAAAAAATGTATAATGTCAACCTGGAAATCAGAAGATTGCCTGAGAATACAGCAATGGTACATAGAAATGAATAAATGTATTCCATTGGAAAAAATAACATATAATTTAAGAAATAACATCACAGTATTCGAACAAATTTGGGAACCGTACATGGAACACAACAGAGAGGGCCTACCGCGGACCTCCACCCCCTAAAATGCCAGAAGGAGAAGAAGACGAAATGAACTGACCCAGTGTGTAAAAGTAGATGACACAATTTTCTTGTTTATTTTCATTGTGTGATGACATTGTTTAATGTATCATATATGTTGAATGTTTAATGGATGGGGAAGGGGGTGGGAAGGAGGGAGGGGAGAAAATGACACTGTGTATATTCAAGAGGGAAATGTTTGTGTCAATATGGTTCATAGTGTGAAAAATAAAAAAATAAATTAAAAAAGAAGCTGACAATTGCCAGGTTACTAAGTCACTGTCATACTTTTATTTCTGGAAGATTGCTGCGAGGAAATTGGTTGTTTTTCTTGCATTCGACAATGACTGCTTATCAGA
Source organism: Narcine bancroftii (assembly GCF_036971445.1). NCBI lineage: Eukaryota > Metazoa > Chordata > Chondrichthyes > Torpediniformes > Narcinidae > Narcine > Narcine bancroftii. The sequence continues at coordinate 78,817,851 of NC_091480.1, read as the reverse complement.
AGTATTTCATTGGGAAATTTGCTTTGGATTGTCCTGAGGTGGTGAAAGATGCCATAAAAATACAAAGCATCTTTTAAAAACCTGCAAGATTGATCCTCCCTCGTATTTTGGAAAGCTGATTAATTGGAATCACTGGTCTTTCCAAAAGGATATGGTGCGTGGCAACAGATTCAAGACAATTCGCTGGAAGTTCCTACGGTCATTAGAAGCACCGAAGGTGGTACATGTCCGATGTCCTGACATGGTCAGCAAGGGAAATGTATATGGCCAGGTCACTGTCCGATTCCACACCCAACAGGTATTTTTCCGGTCCTTTTGACTGTACATTCTGGAGTGAATGTATATAGTGGAATGGAAGAGAGAAGGAGATTTGATTAAAGGATTCAAAATCATGGAGTGTCCAAAGATAAACAGGGTTAGTAGGTCACATGGGTGTATTTGGGCAGCATGGGCCTGTTACTGGGCTGTACCTCTATAAATTAAATTGTATTCCATGAGGTCACACGATCCTCATTCTAAGTATTCTTGAGGTTTTTCCTAAACTCCCCCATTGGATTTGGTTGTTGACAATGTTGCTAACCCAACGTTTTGAACTCATTATCTGTTGTTCAAAGCCTCCACCTATTTTTTACAATAAGAGGAATTTGCGTATTATTAGAAGTCTTGTGAAGATTGAAGATGACAGACCTTTTTTTGCAACTAATTTATTGAATTCACAAACTGGAATTTTTACTGTGACAAAACAAAATTTCCTCATAGTTCCTCTTCACTTAGTTTCCAAATGATTTTTAAATGATGCAAGATGAGATCATGAGACAAAATATCTGGGTCACTGGCATACATTTCCTTTGAAGGAGCCTAAAGAGCCTTTTGTTTTGCATCAACATTAAATGCATCTAATTAACCTGAATATATAATTTGTTTTAAGGGTGTTGAATGGGGAAAAGGGACCAGGGAGTTTGGTGTGTTAATGGCTGTAGGCATATCTGCAATTATTGGAGTAAAGAAAGTCAGAGAGGTTGAGTAGCTCCCAATGGGAGGGTTACAACAAATAAACCTTTAGTTCGTGAAGTGCTCATGAGGGCTTTGTCAATCTGTTATGTTTTATAAAAGTGTCACAAATGAATAACAAAGTTATCACAGGAACAAAAAATGTATTGTTTGGGCTCGGTACTGTGTGAGGAACTCGGCTGGTCTTTTCAGCATCTATAGGAGACAAAGATATATTGCCAAAGTTTCAGGCCTGAGCCCTTCTTCAAGGAAAAATCAGAAAAAGACAGAAGCAGGATGTATCAGAAAGTCTCAGAATTCAAATAATGGGGGAGGAATCCAGACCAACAAAAGGTGTTAATTGGATGTGATAAGGGACTAGGTAGAATTTATTATGTCCATGCGAAAGGAGACGGAATGGAGAGATGGGGGGTGGTTTTAACTAAACCCAGAGAAGTCTATATTAATGCCATCTGGTTAGAGGGTGCCCAGTCAGAAGCTAAGGTGTTGTTCCTCCAATTTATGGGTGGTCTCAGTCTGGCAGTACACGAGACCATGTCAGCAAAGGAATGGGATGGAGAATTGAAATGGGCGGCCACTGGGAGATCCATGCTATTGCAGTGGACTTAAAAGTAGTCTTTTGGGTAATCCACTTGATTTGTGTATTAGGGAAGAAGTATTGTTTCCATTGTACCACTGCTAAAAGCATTTCCTAAATGTGTTTAAATTTCAGATTATGGGGATTCATGGCTTATCTGTGGTGGGGTGGGGGGGGGGGGGAGGGGGGGGAAGTGATTTTGAATGAACCTGTATCATATTATCACTGCTCACAATCTGTATATTGTCAGAAAAATAAATCTCACAATAGGGAGTAACTGGTATATTTAGAAAATGTTGGAAACACTCTCTGGGTCACATGGCATCAGAAGAGAGGAACAGAATTAATGTTTCAAGTTGATGACCTTTTAATACACATCATCCTGAAATGTTCATTCTGTTTCTTTCTTCACAGATGTTGCCTGACCTAATGATATTTCCTACTTAAAATGATGTGAATCCTTAAAAGGCAACAAACCGGCTGTAACATTCATGATAGGGTTACGGCATTTTCAAAATAATTTTACTCAATTTTTTTTTCCTCTTATTCCTGATTTGATGGGGATCTGTTTTCACCCATTATTGACCACTGTGAACAACTTTGATATTGCTAGAATGTAAAAGCAGAAAATCATGAACTACTGTCTCTAACTTCCAGACGTTAGCCATTTACGACAGATTTGGACGGCTGATGTTTGGCAGCGAAGATCTATCAAAAGATGTCCTGGAGTATGTGGTGCTTGAGAGGCACTTAGTCAATCCCTATGGGTTATGGCGAATGCATGGGAAGATTGTACCTGCTTGGGCCCCACCCAAAGACCCGATCATTAAGGTAATTTGTTAGTTATGAAACCTAGTTTTCAGTTAGGCTAATTTATCTCCCTTTGGTCTTTCACCTCTATTTCTGCGATACAGAAATATTGGTTGAATGTGGCTATATAAAGGAAACCGAATTGTAGTTGACAAATGCCCATGGTCTTCCATCCTCACCTTACAAATTGAGCTCTTAAAGCAGTACAACATTGCTGGCTACACTGAAAGTTTCTGTTATGTACAGCCTATTTGTAATATGAGGGATGCGCTCGATTTTGAAAACTGAACTATGAATAACCTAATTTTTGTATGTGTCCTGTTTGCTCTCTAGTTGTTGGGAGGGAATTACATTTTTAAAATTTGTATAAAAGCTTTTAATTTATTGAGCTGCAGAACAATTGAGATGGCTTAATCCACCAAATTAAAGCAATGATGGGCAATCGTGAAGGATTGGTACATATTCCAAATCAGCAACATCTATGATTACATAGTGACCATTTTTGGCAATAACAGCAGGAGGTAACGGATCAAATTTATACCCTCCAATCTTTCCAAAAGCTGATTTCTCTACATTAGAAAACAAAGCAATTTTTTTGGTCATATAGCGATTTAGCCAAAATATGAGAACACTGTGTGGGAAAACTTTCAGAGGTGCTTTTTAAATTTTACAGCGCCAGCGTTAAGGACCAGGGTTGGAATCCCGTGCAGTCTGTAAGGAGTTTGTACGTTCCCCCTGTGTCTGCGTGGATATTCCCTGGGGGCTCTAGTTGCCTCCCACCATTTGAAATGTACTGAGGGTGTAGGTTAATTGGGTATAAATTGGATGTCATGGACTTGTGAGCCGAAATAGCCTGTTACTGTGCTTTGTGTGTGTTTTTTTAAAAAAAAAACTTTTACTGTTGATAAAGTACTTCAGAAATGTGTTCATTATTGTAATATGGAAATGCTGCAGCTAACGTTTGTGTGGCAACCTGCTACTAACTGCATTTTGATAACTACCAGATATATCTGTGTGTTGATGAAAGGGTTATTATCAATATTGGGAATGATTCCTGTACTCTTTGAATAATGGCTGGATTTTTTTTTACAATAATCTGAGGCACCAGATTGAATCATAGTTTATTCCTCCTTATAATTGTGCTAGTGTTGTGTTAGGTTTTACATAGCACAGCACATGAACAGGCCCTATCTACTTGTATTACCACTCAGGGAGCTTTGGGCTTGCACACCAACATCTCCGTACATCGATCTCCTGATCTTCTGCTTCTTCTAAGTTACCTCCTAAAGTGAATTAAATTCTATCTTTTATTTCTCTGCCCATATTTCTAATTGGCTTATATTGTGCTGAATCGCTGTTCACAACATCATCAATGTTTGTGTTGTCTGGGGGGAAATAAAATTGGTCACGAACAACAGAGGTCCCAGTGCTAATCCTTGTGGAACACCTGCAGTGAGAGAAATTTCCCTCCATCACTGCCCTTTTTTTAATAGCCAAGCCAAGGTTGAATTCAGTCTACTAAATCTCCGTGGGTGCCAAGTGCCTTAATCTTCTGGATCAGCCAACGATGATGGACCTCATTGAATACTTTAATAAAGTCCACGTAGACAACATCCACTGTCCTACTCTCATTCACCCATCTTCAGAACTTATTCAGTGTAAAATGTGACCTCCTTGCACAAAATCAGATGGAATATTCTGAAAAGTTTATGCTTTTCCAGGTGCAGCAATCTCCACTGATTTTGTTTTTTTTCTCCCCACTGCCCTTCTTAAAGAGAATAACACATTGGCTATTCTCCAGTCTTCTGGGACCTTACCTGTGCTTAAAAAAAGGATAGGAAGTTGCCAGCAATTTTGTCTGGGATAAATTTGATCAAGCCTGGGAACTTGTCCATCTTCATGTTCTTCAAGACCTGTTCCAATTTGATATTAAACCCTCGCATATTGGCACGCCCCTCTCTGAGCTTGTGCTACAGTCTGTGGATTGGAGCTTGGAATTAAAAATGGCTTGGCTGCAAGAATGCTGATGTCACTTTGGAGGGATTTGTTTTAAAAACTGAGTCCTGTGCCTTTAAAATATGCCATTGAATGTTGGTCAGTAGGGTGGATGATGGAATTACTTTTGTATTCTGTGATTCTCTTGTTCTGTACAGCAGGAAAAATTGCAAGATGCATAATTTTATTAATGGGAATGTCAATTTTTTTTTAAACACCAGACTATAATGATTCCTGGACCCAAGCTGAAGCCGTGGGAAGAGTTTGAGGTGAAGAATATTGAGACTCCCAAAGCTGAACCTGTATAATGGAATAAATGAGGACCTCTCCAGGGAGACAGACAAAGATGAAAATGGTTATGCATTGTTGTTTGTGCTGGGACATTGCACAGAGGACACAAGTAGAATTTGTGCACAGTCTGCCATTCTGCATCCTTCTCACTCTGTGCATTACTTTGCCAGTGCCAGACCCTTCACTATGTTAATTAGCTTAGAGCAAGTTCAGATTTTAACCCACCTGTATGCACACTTCATTTCCTTCACACATTGGTTTTCCAACAGAATAATTTTAACCAAAAATGATGTATTATTTAAACCAGGTCCAATATTGGAGCAAGTTTATTTTGCTTGTTAATTCTATTTGTGTCATCTTTGACTAGTCAACAGCAACTGTTTTCTCACAGTAACTGCAAGGTGGATTTAGCTCAAGGTGTACAGGCTAATATTGTTGTAGAGCTTGCAGTCATAGCTGGTCTTTACCAAGAGCTGAGAATTGCTTGTAATAATCACTGATGGATCCAGCTTCTTCACTGTCTGTTGAGGTGGTGGTAGTGATTTTAGTTTGGCTTTCATTGCTTTCTGTACAGATGAGCAGCTAGTTTGTAGTCGGATGGAACAAGAACTGCGAAGGTTGTGAAGCCTGATGCCTTGAGTGGTTGGCAGGAGTCAGCTGTCAACTGAGGTGAGATGCCAGCCTTGTTACCTTGTTTGTGAAAATCAGAATGAAGGTCACAACTTTGTAAATGCTGGTAATTACATTCTTTGAATCTGTAATGCAGTAATTCAGAGTCCAACATTTGCTATTTCCATTTGATAGCTAATAAAATTGAAATCTGAATATTAGGTGTGCATGTGAATTAAAGTACTATGTTTTGTACATCAAGCAGGAGGATTGGGGTTAGTTTTCAACTTGGCTGTATTGCCTATTGTTACATTAGAGAACAGCAGCAATAGAAATTGACTAAGACAATGGCATCTTATAACAATAACTTTTATTAATAACTATTAATAATATATCTTATTTAACTCTAAACTTAACCCCATCATGGGCAAATGTCTGAACTACCCAAACCATTACAGCTTAGGCACAATTCTGAAAACTTGATTCAAAGTTCAGTCTGAGAAATTTTGTGTTGAAACTTAGAATTTTAAAACTGTTGTTCAGAAATAATCATGCAATTGATACACTGAGTCATCAGACTTCTCAAAACTCACAAATTCTTGATGAGTTGTTTCAGAGAAATGTTTCTTCATATGGATGATGTTTCAACCACTTTCCCCTTTTTTGCATAGGGGTTATGAAGGTTGTGACCTCCACGACGCTTTCACAGACCCAGATGTCGTAATCATCAAAATGGTCATGATCCAGAGTCAAGAATGATCTTGCTTTCTTTACCCAGATAGGTGTCAGTCAGAAATGACCATTACAATGGTCACAGTATTGCTGTTCTCTTGTCAAAGAGAAGCAGCAGGAGTGACCATCTTCTCCCGATGTCACTTTAATTCTGTCTCCAGATTATTCTGGTTAGTGATACTAAAGGCTGTTTTTCAAATGTCTCAAATCACATGACTTGCTTGAACAATACTGTTTGTTTCATTTTTTTTCCAAAAGCACGAGTCATTACGGCAAAGAGCCTCCTGTCTTTGTTTAAACAGATGTCCTTCTTGGCAAACATTCATTGTTTCAGGCTTTCAATAGAGAGCAATAACACAGGCTTTATGACTGAACGTAGCTTTGCATCTGGGTTTCAAAATGTGTGGTTCTTTCCCTGTCCAACCCACAAAGTACACACTAAAATATAGAATATAAAAATACAGATAAATAATAACATAAGCCTGTAACACTATTATGCTTCTTTTCAATCAATTGATGCAATGCACTTCGCCATGGAGAGAAAGGGCAGACTAGCCATTGGATGGTTAGAATCTGAATCAACACTTCTAGGAAAATTCCTTCCTATTGCCCTAACAAGTGAAAAAAGTACCATGCACATTCACAACACCTCATATCCTTGGCTGTCCCAAAGATTTTGGGGTGGTACGATTAGTGTAGTGGTTAACACATTGTTCTTACAGTACCAGCAACCTGGGTTCAAATCTGGCGGTGTCTGTAGGGAGTTTGCATTCCTGCCTGCCTGTGTTTCCTCTGGGTGCTCTGGTTTCCTCCCGCCCTCCAAAACATACTGGGGTTAAAGGTCATTTGGATGGCATTGGGCAGCATAGGCTTGTGGGCTGGAAAGGCCTGTTTCCATGCTGTATGTCTTTTATAAAAAAAAACGAACAACTTTGCTGACCACAAGGCACATGAGGAATGCAGATTCAGTTTCTCTATAGCTTTGGCTTGTGGGCAGCAAGGGAAGCCTGGGATTTCAGTGAATGGTTGAAAGTTAACTAGATGACAGGGAGAATTGTTTTTCTAGAATCTTTTCCAGGTACTTGAAAGAGGCACTGGGGTCCCAATGTAATATCTCTGCTGAAAGATGGCATTTCAGACAGGACAATACTGCAGAAGAACCATCTGAATGAGGCCAGGGAGAAAATGTGAATATATATTCATGGAACAGGGGAGGGATGGAGTGAGTGAACAATTAATATTTTTTCAAGACTCTCCTAATATTTGGAGAATGTGCTGTAAATGTCCATGATAATGTAAAATCTGCAACAACTTCATTTCCCCAGGATATTGCTGATCTTGTGCAATACTGGGGGATTCTGCCAATTTTGCTTCCTTCATGTTTCTTGATGTGTCCTTTGCATGAGGTGAACTTTACAGCTGCTGTTGATTGTTACCCTACCTTTAGATATTCCTTGATCTATCCTGAGGATGTGGATGGAAAAGCCAAGGTAATATTTTGAGGTGAATCTTGGCTGCCGTCTGCATGTAGAATGTTCATTTAAAAAATGCGGATGTTTTGTTTTCTACCAGTAGTCAGCAACACAAGATACTCTCTTATTTATGCAGCCAGTGGGCATGATTTATAGACGAGTTTCTACCTGGATGATGGTCTGTAATTCTCATCCCTGAAAAGCCGCAGATTTAGGCATCAGTATGAATTTCATACTTCACACTTTGATGAAGGGCTCCAGCCCGAAACATCAGTTATGCATCTTTGCCTTTGCTACATAAAGGACCTTCTGAGCTTCTCCAGGATTTTTTGTTTTCACGTCAACCAATGCTACAGAATTTTGTGATTTTTTTTTTTTTCAGTATGAATTTCTCTCATTGCTTCAACACATACCAGCATTGTTGAGCATACTGAGTGAAGACAACCATTTAGTGCTGAATTTTACTAGTTTTTAGTCCTTCACTGTCCTTTTTAATCTTTTACAGAATAACAAAGCATTTTATGATCAATGCAGTATTTTTTAAAGTATGGTTAAGTCACAATCAATTGGTGCATGATAAACTCCCATAAACAGCTATGTCCACACTACCTGGAGTCAGAGTTTTACAGCACAGATGAAGTCTCCTTGGCCAACTTGTCCACGCTGATCAAGTTGTCCAGCCAATCTATCTCATTCAACCAGTTCCTGATCACATTAGTGGTGGGATAAATATTGGACAAGTGAAAATATTACATGCAATCTTTTGCATCAACCCTCAAGAGTGTCCAAAAGGTGGAGGTTTAAACAATGTTGTATTTCCCTCGGTAGTGTGATACAGCCTCGATATTTGTGGTCAAGTTTCTGGAATTTGACTCAAACCCCTCCCATCTGACCCAGACGAGTGATATCGATTGAGTCAGACCATCTGAAAGGCAGCACCTTTGACAATGTAGCACTATCTCACCACAGCATCAAAGTCTGAATAACTGGATGATTAAATATGATAATCTGAGCTATTCACATCCTTACCGCGCTTAGATCTGTGAAAATGCATCTTGTAAAAGTGTGATAATTTTGCCAGGTAGCTATCGATGTTTAATATTCCTTCTGGTTTTTTTTTGAAGTTACTTGAAAACTCCCAAGTGATTGCTGAAACTGGTTATTCCAGTGGCTATGATCAATTATGAAATCACTCTACATTCAAATTTTTGTGAGTTGTGTCTGGAAAGTTGCAAGAACATTTCAGATTCATGGGGGTGCTAGATCTCAACTGAAAAATGTCCTGGATGTGAAAATTTATTCCAATGCACCGTCTGTTTGCAATCTGTCAAAGGTATGTAACTTGTCTCAAGAAGAACTTGAATTTATAAAATTAATGAAACCATCCCCGACTGCTTCATGGGGCACCAGCAAGTGGAATAAGAACATAAAAGAACCACTTGCAGTAAGAGGAGGCCGTCTGGCCAGTCCAACCTCCTCTGCCATTCAAAAAGGTCATGTCTGATGTGGCTCCATCTATCTACCTCTTCCCCAGAGAATTTAATTACCCTGTTACTCAAAAATCAATCTCACTGTGTCTTAAATAACATTTAATGAGGCAGTCTCTACTTAACTGCTAGAGAATTCCACAAGCTCTCTGGGCGAAGCAGTTCCTAATTCTCTGATCTCCCCTGAATCGAGGCCATATCTCAGTTCTAGTTTCATCTGCCAGTGTAAATAATATCCCTGATCTGTAAGATCCCCCCACATCCTAGTCCCGCTATTTATAAGACAACCCCTTCGTTTACCAAATCAATGTGATACACCTCCTCTGCGGTGCCCCCAAAAGCAGTATATCTTTCCTCAAGGAATGCACGTGGTACTCCATGTGTAGCTCACCAGGGACCGTACGGTTGCAGCAGAACTTCCCTGCTTTTAAATTCAATACCTCTAGTAATAGAGGCCAACAATGAGGCATCACCAAACCACTTTAGGATTCATCAGAGGAGGGAGTGAAAGGCTGGTTAGTAGTTGGCTTTCAAGGAGCGAAAGAGGCGAGAGAATGGTTCTGCAGAGACTACAAGGGCCAAACGGGCCTGTTTTTGTGCTGTAATGTTCTATGGTTCAAACATTAAGGAGAGCAATCCACCATGTAGGCCCATGATAGCTTGAGATCAAGTTTATTACCATCTGGTCCTCCAGTCCTCAGTGAAAATAATTGCAACACACAAGCAGACTTAACACATATAGGCAAATGATGCACATGAAGTATGTGCATACATATATATATATAAACAAATAAATAAATATTCTTTAATAAATAGTAGAGTCTTGGAGGGTTTATATGAGAAGTTCAGTCATTCAGCAGTCTCACAGTCCGTGGGAAGAAGCTCTTGGTTCTGACTCTGAGGTGCCTGTATCTCTTTCCCAGTGGGAGGAGCTGAAAGAGGCAGTGTGCAGGCTCGTAGGGGTTCTCAACGATTTTGTGAACCCTCTTCAGACAATGATCCTGGTAGATCACGTCGATGGGGTGAGGGAGACCCCAGTGATCCTTTCTGCCACTCTAATCCAATGCTCAACAGCAACCATAGCACAGTGTGATGCTCTCGACAGAGCTCCTGTGGAAAGTTGATAGGATCATTGCCTGCTCAGACTTATCAGCAAGTTGCTGTTGCGCCTTCCTAATAAGTGAGGAGATGTGTGTCCATGATCGGTCACTTGTTAAGTGGACTCCAAGGATCTTGTTTCTTTCTTTTCTCTCCACTACTGAGCTATTTATGTGTAGCGGAGGGTGGTCTTCCCTGGATGGGGCCATGATCAAAAATTTCACAGAATTGGTGGGGTTGCAGGTAATTACAAAAGTGGGGATGGGGTGAGGGGCCAGGAGAAAATTTAAAACTAGCAGGAAAACTTTAAAATAAAGTCATTGTCAAAGTGGGGGGGAGGGGGGGGGGGTGAACAATCACTACATGGGTGACAAGTGAATGGAAATTGGTTTCCAATTGAGGCATAGGCCAGTTTTTAGGATGACTTTTAAATTCATGAAGGGTGGTGAAAGAGGTCGGTTGAGTCTGCATTGGTTCTGGAGATAACAAAGCTATGAATGGTGGCTTTGGGATGGGGAGGAATGACATTACCAAGCAGTATTTGATCACCTACTAATCTAGTGTGTGCGGAGGAAATGTGGCCTCCCTGCCTGTCTGGGATGTGTGGATTGCAGGTGGTCACATGTCCTCCCCATCTGAAATTTACTCAGAAGTCACACCTGTCAATTAAAGTTGGACTCCGGCCACCCATTAGGACACACTTTGCCATTGACTAAGTTAAATCACCTAGGGTCATTATTAGCTAGAAGCACAGATTAGTACCAATGTACAGCACATTCTTTCTCTCTACCTTGCGGTTCAAGCCCCGGACATTGCTCAACGCCAGGTCACTACTGTGGACATCGCTGGAAATGTCACAGGTAAGGTGTGCACTACACTGAAGCTGAGCCGTTAGAACTGCGATAGGTTGGTACTCGCAGAGAGCCATAACCCCATTGGTCAGGGAACCAGATGTGTGTAAAAGAGGCCATGTTTGTGTGTGAGCGGGTTGAATATATGTTTACCATTGTCAGAGTCCAACTGAAGTCTGAGGTGAATGTCTATATTGTCCCTTAAGTGAAAGAGTGATAGAGTACTGTTTAACAACCCCCCCGTTTGCTTCCCATGTGTTAATAAAAGTTACGCGCAATTATAACACTTGTGTCCAGACTCGCCTCTCTGTGAACCCACTGGAACTGACACTCTTCCCAACGTGGCAATTGGCACTGTGAGCAGGGTTCAAAGAGTTTTGGTTGGATACATGTGGAGTCTTAACCATGTGGGAAAATAAGAACATACTAACAATGTGAGAGATCATTTTAACTGGTGTGTGTGTGTCCTGTTGGGTGCATGCGCGGTTGTGTACCTGCTTACCAACGGGGGCAGAAAACGACCTTCAGATAGGGAAAGGATGCTGGAATCAGATTATAAAATCCATCAGGGGTTCAGCCATTTGGCAATATGGCTAGCAAGCCACGCCATGACAGTCAATTGGGTCAACAGGTTGGTCTCCTACATGGAGTTACTGGGATTTCCCAAGGCCAGAGGGAGTTGTGGGGGAGCCCAATGGTTACTGATATCCCTACTTAGGCACCAGTGGGGATATCACGTCTGGCGCATATAAAGATGGGGAGATAGAATCTCTGCCAGCATCACCTATGTGCAATGCAAGAGGCAGTGAAGCTTGCCCAAGGGCAAGCGACCAACCTAGAAATGAAAGTCATGGAGGCAGCTTCCAAACTGATTGAAACACTGCAGCTGCAAGCAGCTCACTGACCTGGCTCACAGTCCAAACCATTTTCCAGCAGGAGGAGGGGATCAGCACATGTTTGGGGGGTGGTATGTGTAGATGGATGGTGATAACTATTAATAATCTGAGTCCCACGATACACATCCTCCTCTTTGCACGCCCAAGTCTTTAACAAGCTCAACCAGTGACCACGCAGTCCCAGATCTGCCATGAGGGCAGCCTCCCGACCCTTCAAAATGGGGAGGTAGCTGAAAATGGGAGGAGACTTGGGGTGGGCATGTATAAGGTCACTGTGAGATAATGGAGTCCCGGGATTACTCTGCTGAGGAGCTAACTGAGCAAAGGGACCGATACTACCAGCAGCCAGGAAAACACCTAGCTATGCCACTGCTTCAGTTGAGAGATGAGGGCCCCCCAATTTCCTTCTCTCTCATCGGGAAGTGTGTGGCCTGGGTGGTCTGTCTGACCAACAGATGATTGGCAATGCATTGCAGACACCACCAGAAGAGGTCAATGATGGCACCACCCTGTGGGAATGTGTAGTGACTGCGGACCATGCCAGGTTCCCTGCCCTCCTAGAATGGGGCCGACACAGCTGGCCGTAGTGGCACGCCATTGGCTGCATGGCCCAACCTTAGAGGGGTGGTTTTTCCCCTCAGGGGACTGATGACCAAGAAACCAGTCGGGGAAGTCATTACCCTCCTGGAGCATTCAGAGTACACGGAGTGGGGAGCACCAGCTCAACTTTGCAGGGCTCATGGTAAGTGGGGTGACTTACATGTATGCTCTCTGGAGAGAGCATTGCGAGGGGAATCCCCATGGGGGTGGAGCTTTCTGTAAGTTGCCCACTCTGACCTGGACCAGCCTCCCTCAGTGGAGGTGGCTCCTAACTAATCTATCTTTTGAACACTCTCTAACACCCTTTCCCTACAGGAGACTACCCTTCAAGCTGTTCCTCTTCTCGACTTGAGGATTTATGAAATACTCATCAAAGCAGACTGCTGCGATCCCATCACTGATTCCAGTCATCCCATCGTTCCAGCAACCAGCACTTGTCACTTATAATGCAAAGAACTCTCAGCAAGACAAGCAAGAGGTATCGCCATGGAAACCTAACCTCAGCATTGGACATTTGATTGCATCTCTCATTATGCTCATTCTGAGGGGCAGATTTTGTAATGGACCTTTTGGTTTTTTTCCTCCTTTTTAATTATTCTGAGCTGTAGTAATGATGTCTTTAAGCACACTCGGGGAATTGAAGTTACAATTTATAAGTAGTGTCATAGATTCAAAGTTAAAGTTTATTAGGAGAGTGTCATTGATCAAATAATAATAATAAACATTGTTTATATTTTGTTTCACCTGACAATGACAGCATTGGATCCCATTAACAGAAACAAATACCTCATGGGATGGAGCTTTTATTTAAAATCACCAATTGGCTAACTTTCAATCCCGACTCCACCTGGATATCATTATAGGGATCCAACACAGGCACTGGTGGCATCTGTTTAAGATAACGCGAGCAGGAACGGCATCCTGATGTCAAATAACAGCCCAGAAATATGGGGTTCTCCGGGTAGATCCTAGAACTACGTTTGCCAGCCTGCCCCCTGCCTCATCATGAGATACCACGGTGAAGGGAACCTGGACTCTGTGCTTAGGGTACGCCCAAGTGTGAAGCCAAGGCACGAGAGGGCTCTGGCACTTGAATGGATGACCTTGCACTGCCTGTTCACAGATGTTGGTGGTAAGGGTGTTCACATTTGCCAGCAAAGTCAGAGAAACCAAGCACACAAGTCAGTGAGACAATTGTCTTTCTCTCCCCCTCCCCTCTGACACTGGGGAGCAGCTCCCACAGCACCCTGCTCCATCAGAAATACAGCAACCCTGTTAGGTCGGGGGGTGCAGAGAGCTGGTGAGGTGTTGTCATTGAATTTGATTATTTGCCTTGTCCAGCATACAGAAAGCACATGTGCATCTATTGATCCACTTGATTGGTATCGTTTTTATTTTAACACGTCTTTTTGTCCCCCCCCCCCTTTTTTATAGTTATAACATGTACATAGAGTTATTGTCCTTCATAGTAATTGCAGAGTAATGTGATTTCTGTGGGCTGGAACACTGTGTGTGGAAGAAACGTGGCTTCCCTGCCTGTCTGGAATGTGTGTATTGCGGGTGGTTACATGGCCTCCCCCTCTGAAACTTATTTAGAAGTCACACCATCTGTCAATCAAGGTTGGACTCCAGCCACCCATTAGTGCACACCTTGCCATTGGCCAAGTTAAATCACCTAAGGCCATTATTAGCTAGAGGTGCAGATTAGCACTGCATATAATACCAATGCATTGCACATTCTGCCTCATGGTCCAAGCTCCAGACATCACTCCCATGCCAGGTCGCTACATTGCCTGAAGTGTTGCAGGTAAAGTGTGCTCCACACTGAAGATGAGCCGTTAGTACTGCGGTAGGTCGGTACTCGCAGAAAGCCGCACCCCTATTGGTACAGGGAACTGGATGTGTGTGTCAAAGAGTCCCTGTTTGTTGTATGTGAGCGGATCGAGTGCACCTTTGTCGGAGCCCAACTGAAATTCGAGGTGAATGTCTATATGTGAAATAGTAATCAAGTGCCATTTAACATTCTCCTCTGTTTGTTTCCTATGTGTTAATAAAAGTTCCATGTGATTGTAACACACGTGTGCAGACTCACTGTGAGCCCACTGAACCTAACACGACATCTGGTCACCTACTGGTGGTGCAATGGTCTGATTCAGCCTTCGTGAATTACCAGAAAACAATGAAGTAGTATTTGCTGGGTTAAATATTTAACATTTTAATTGATTATTGACGAAAAGACTTCATATGAAGCAGTTGTCTGGTTTACCAAAGGACAAGTATGTCGAAGCAGTGCAAGGACAATCCTGTAGATTGGTTCCTGGGATGAAGGGTTATTTATCTTTTGAGGAAAGATTGGGTAGAGTTGTGGCTACCCTTGAATGAAATTTTCAGGGAGCTTGACAAGGTCGATTCCCGCGCTGCAGGGGCGTAGCCAGGTTTTAACGTTAGGGGGCGTGAGAGCTCGTAAAAACGGCGTCACGCCCGCGCGCGAAAATTGGCGGCCGTCACGCCGAGGTACCGGATTTCACTTCAAACACAGGCCTATCCCCGCCGGGCGGGACGACTAGGCCGGGAGGCTGGGTGAGTGCAGGATCAGCGGCGAGTTCCATAGGCCCGCCGTGGACGAGCGTGACCTGCCCCACGGCCACCAAGCCCGCCCGAACGTCAGGAGAAAAGTCCAACCTTTCTCTCTTGCATTAGAGCCAGAACGTTAACCTCAACTGCAGTGAATCTTCAGCCATCACCGAATGCCTGACTCCATACTCCTTCTACTTTTTTCCGAGCCAGGTAACCTTACCGGATCGCCCCGCGCCTGAGGGCCTTGATAATAACGATGCTGGAGGCACTTTGCTCGCCGTCACGTTCCTGCACGGGCCGGCGTCATCGGGGCTGGGATCCTCCGTCACCCAATCAGATCCCACAGACCATTCCCCCGCCCTCCAATCAGATCCCACAGACCATTCCCCCGCCCTCCAATCAGATCCCACAGACCATTCCCCCGCCCTCCAATCAGATCCTACAGACCATTCCCTCGCCCCCCCCCCCCCAACCCTGGCTGCTCCGTTTTTAGCTGCAGCAGCCGGGGAGCCCTTCCGGGACCCAGGTTACGATTAGTAGGGCAAAGGTGGCTCCCGCATCTTTTAAGCCCCAGTAAATCACCAACCTGGTGATCGAAGGGGGATGATACCTCTGCAATGACGCGTCACGCAAACGAGTCTCCCCCAGCTATCAGTCTCCCTCCCATCGTCAATCACATTCCCACCCACCCCACAACCCCTCTCCTCTGTCCCCCGCAGCATCGACCCCTCTCTCGCTTATTGTGACACCCTCCCTAACCCCCCCCCTCCCCTCGCAGCAGTGATCTCTCAACTCCACCCCAGGTCCTGGCAGCGACCCCTCTCCCCCCCCCCCCCCCCCACCCATCACCGCAGACACTTCAGCCAAGGTTTCGCTGTGACGCCAGTGCGTAAGCGCTGACATTACAGAAGTAACCGGCTTGGCCATTTTGCCGCCAGTAAACACGTCCTGGGTAAGTTTAACTGGGTTCCCTGACTACCTCCGAGGTAGGACAGGGACCTGGTTGACTTTGGACGACACTGACCAGGTCGGACCCTTTCAAATTGTCTGGTTAACCCCACTTTACACAGCAGCTTGAAAGGGCCTTCTGTTACATGATCAACGATCAGGACTTGGGTCCATATCCCACACTGTCTGTAACGAGTTTGTACGTTCTCCCTGTGTCTGTGTTGGTTTTCCCCAGACGCAACAGTTGCCTCCCACCCTTCAAAACATTCTGGTTAATTAGGTGGTATAGGCTCATGGGCCAAGGGGGGGGGGGTGCTGTTACCATATTGCATATTTAAATTTAAAAAATCGATAACTGCGAAATGGCATTTAATATTTTGCTTTCGGAAAGATGCATGAATATTGTTGCAGTGTCATAGGTTACTGAGACTAATAACTATCAGCAAAGCAATGGATATACAGCACGGTACCAGGCCATTTTGGAAACCAGAGCCCCTGGAGCAAAAATCCACTCAGACAAGGAGAGAACGTACAAATTCCTTACAGACAGCGTGGGACTCGAATCCTGGTCCAGCCCTGATCGCTGGCACTGTAAAGGCATTGCATTAACCGCAATGCCTAAATTGCATTTCCTGTTTCCAACAGCAGAATAAAGTTGGGGTGGAAGAATTGAAATTGGTAATTTTATAACTTTTATAGCATTTGGGTTTTAATTTACTGTGTTTTTAGAGCATGAATTTAGGATTCACTTTGAGACCAAGACCTCAAGAAGTTAATCAGTGAGTGTCAGAAATAAAACTTCTCACACATGAGTCTCTTTAAAACTGATGACACGACAAGCTTTATTTACAAGTCTGCAGAGTTGGACTCAACTGGTTTCTCACCAGTTAAGCCCCGATACATACAGTGCATTGATTTTTATACCTTTATTATTTGCCCTTCCCCTTCTTATTAATACTGTTTTAATTGGTTAGTATTACAAAAACATTCTAAGTATAACTGCATTATTAATTATCACGTTCGTTACGTACGCTGTGAACTCTACATTCACTGAATTCTGTTTCTCACACTTCTTATCAATCCTTTGTCTCCTGCATGTCTCTCACTATGACCATGAAAAGATAGGTTTAAAAAAACATATTCAGCAGCTCCTTCTGTCCTTGACTGCTAGTAAACTCTCTGTCCGTTCTGGCTTCCCTGTTTCTGATTAATCATCACATTTTAACTTAAGTCTTTTTAACCTAAATTCTCTATATCACAATCCACCCCTTTCTCTCTTTAAAATGTGTTGAATATATGTATAGATATGAATGGGGATTCTAAGCTAGGGAAGAGAAATGTTTTATGATACATTAATCTCACGCTGAAATAAAAGTCTTACAGGGTCTCCTGTGATGGTGGAAGTGGTACAATTCCAAAACTGAATACTGCTATTAGACAGGGGTAGGCAATTAGTTTTAAAAACAGTGGATAAGAACCAAGTCTGAAATTACCTTCCTTTCTTCCCCAAATGTGGTCCTGAAACAGGACCACTGTATCTCTGCATTTCTTACATTTCACACCTGATAAAGACATAGGCAAACTAAGAAAAATCAAAGAACATAACAATAACATTGTGAATTAAGTCTTTTTGCGAAATCGTAAGGTAAGAGGTTTTTCTCCAGGAATACAAGTCCAATCTGAGTTCGTATCAGGGTCCTGTGGCGCCTCTACAGGTCCCTTAAATCTGGATGCGTGTGTCCACCCCTTCTCTCTTGTTTGTGCTGCAGCTTCTGTAGTTAAGAGAACTTGGTATGGACCTTCCCACTGGGGCTGGAGTTTTTCAGTCTTCCAGGTCTTGATAAGAATCCAGTCTCCTGGTTCCACTTTGTGTAAAGAAAAGTCTAGAGGCGGTGTTTGTGCCAATAGTCCTCTCTTTCGTAAATCTGTAAGAGAGCGTGACAGTGCCTGTAAATAGTTCCTAACAAATATATCCCCTTCCCCCAAGGTGGGACACCCCTCAACTGTACTCCAGAAGGGAAGCCCAAACATCATTTCATAAGGGGACAGCCCTACATCTTTTCGTGGGGCAGTACGAATTCTCAATAAGGCTAGGGGCAGACACTTTATCCAAGGCATTTTAGTTTCCACCATTAACTTTGTCAATTGGATTTTTAGTGTTCCATTCATACGCTCGATCTTCCCTGAGCTTTGTGGATGCCAAGGGGTATGTAATTTCCAAGAGACCTGTAATGCATCACAAATCAATTGCTGGATTTTTGAAGAAAAATGTGGACCCCTGTCTGAGTCTATAGAATCCATTATACCATATCTGGGGATTATCTGCTCTAGGAGGAGGCGAGCTACTGTAGAGGCTGTAGTATTTATTGTTGGGAAGGCTTCTACCCATCGGGTAAAGTGATCTATTATCACCAACAGATATTTCCATCTTTGAACTTGAGGTAACTCTGTGAAGTCGATCTGGATACGTTGAAAAGGGCGTATGGCTAATGGTTGACCTCCCATGGTCCCTGTCCTCATTATCTTCTTATTAATTTTTGTGCATAGGTAACAATTTTGCACCTCTTGTTGGGCCAAGGTGTAGATTCCCTTACACACATATTCTCGAAGCACTGTGTCACATAAGGCTTGAGTGCCCCAGTGGCTCTGTTGATGCAGGTGTTTTAAAATGTTGCGAGTTATTTCTTTATTTAGAACAGTTCTTCCATCTGGTGTTTTCCATGTTCCATCAGGTAATTGGCTTGCGCCCAGCTGATCCATGTTCTTTTCTTCCTTAGCAGTGAAAATGGGAGCTGTCTTTATGCCTTGCCTTATTGGGATTAAAGTCAGCAAACGGACTTCTTGTTGCATGGCTGCTCTTTTGGCTTCTTCATCAGCCAGTCTGTTTCCAATTGCTGTCGGGTTATCTCCCCTTTGATGGCTTGGTATGTAGACCACTGCTATTTCTTGGGGTAATGTTAAGGCTTCTAAAGTCAGAGTAATCATCTGTTCGTGTGCCAATTCCTTTCCTCTTGATGTAATTAGACCACGCTCCTTCCAGATCTTACCAAAGGTATGCACTACCCCGTATGCGTATTTGGAATCTGTGTAAATCGTTCCAATTTTCTTTGCCAGTATTCTACACAAGGATTCTACTACTTTCCAAGTATTTCCTTCTATTATAGCATACCCATTTCTTCTCATTCCGTCAACACATCTGGCGGAGCCGTCAATGTAGAATTCATATCCTTCTCCCAGCGGAGTATCGCAAAGGTCTTCTCGGGTCTTGGTCTGAAGATCTGTCAACTCGACACAGTCATGCTCCACCTCTTTCTCTGTTTCACTGCCGTATAAAAACTGAGCTGGGTTGCAGCTATTAATTTTTGCAAACTGTAAATCTTCTCCAACCATTAAAATGGTTTCATACTTTAATATACGAGAATCAGTCAGCCATCGATGGGCAGTTTGTGTTAATAAAACACTCACAGAATGGGAGGTGTACACAGTCATCTTTCCTCCAAAAGTAAGTTTACGTGTTTCTTCTACCAACAGAGCAGCAGCCGCTACTCCCTGGATACACGTCGGCCATCCGCGAGACACTGGGTCCATCATTTTGGAAAGGAAAGCCACTGGGTGTCGCTGACCGCCTTTTTCCTGTGTTAAAACTCCCACAGCTGTTCCTTGGTTATGAGTGACAAATAGCTGGAAGGGCTGTTTTAAAGAGGGCAGAGTGAGCACTGGGGCTCGTGTTAGGCGATGTTTCAAGTCCTCGAACCATCCCTCCTCCTCCTGGGTCCATTTCAATGGATAGTCATTTTCATTTGTCAGTTTATCATACATAAACTTCACCAAAGCTGAGTAGTCCTCTATCCATAACCTACAGTATCCTAAGAGTCCCAGGAATTGTCTTATTTCCTTCTTATTACGGGGTAAAGGCATTCTAGTGATTCCCGCAATTCGTTCAGGGGTAATCCGTTTCTGTCCTTTACTTATCTGGTGTCCCAGATATATCACAGTTTTCTCAACAAACTGTAACTTGTTTCTGGACACTCGTAGACCCTTTTTCCCCAGATAATTCAAGAGTCTAATGGTCTCTCTCCTCATTTCTTGTTCCTTGGGTCCTGATAATAGTAAATCATCCACATACTGCATTAGTTGGGAATCATCAGATTGTGGATAGTCCATCAGGATTTGTTCTAGCATTTGTCCAAACAGGTTTGGAGATTCAGTGAACCCTTGGGGCAATACAGTCCACCGAAACTGTCTCCGTTTACCTGTCCATGGATTTTCCCATTCAAACGCAAACATATCTCTACTTTCCTCTTCTAACGGACAAGTCCAGAAGGCATCCTTCAAGTCGATAACACTAAACCACTCATGGTCTGGGGGAATCCGACTCATAATAGTATAGGGATTAGGCACCACTGGGTGGCGGGTCTGAACAATAGCATTCAAACTTCTTAGATCCTGAACTAGGCGATAGGATCCATCTGACTTTTTTACTGGGAGTATAGGGGTGTTATAAGGTGACATGCATTCTTCTAATAGTCCGTCTCGTATTAAAGTCTCAATTACCGGCTGATGACCTGGTATTAATGTGACATGTAAAGGTGGGATGTCCAGACCTCCTCGATTTCCCTCCTTATACCAGACTCTCTCGTCAATCTGCCGTTCATCCTCTTCCTTTAAAGCGCAGAGGTGGACTCGCACTTCTCCGTCCACAGGGAGAGCACCCAAACCTAGGAGAGCCTGTAAGTCCCTTCCTAGGAGGTTAAATCCAGCCGAAGGTAATAACAAGAGGTCTTGTACCCCTTCTCTTTCTTCCAGTTTCACTGTTACTTGGGGAATTATTGATACCATTCTGGGAGCTCCTTCTATCCCAGAAATTGTCAAATTACTTTTTATAGGCTCAGTTCCGATTGGCACAGTTATTACACTACTTCGTTCCGCTCCTGTGTCCACCATAAACACCACCTCTTCTCCCTTGGGACCAATTTTTAGTTTTACCAGGGGTTCCCTCTTATATTTGGTCCCTAACATTTGGAACCCCTGACACTCCTAATCTTCTTCCATAAGTTCGAGGGCACGCAATTCCCTCTTGTATCGGGGGCATTCCCTCTTAAAGTGTCCTTCCTCATTGCAGTAATAGCATTTAACAAATCTCCGGGGTCTTCCCTCTCTTGGATATTTTGGATTGTTTAGAGGAAGGTTTTGTTTTCTTTCCCCTCTGGATTCAGCATTCATCTGTCGGATAGTCTGTACCATAACCTTTGTCGCCTTCTTTTGATCTTCTTCTTCTCTCTGCACATATACTTTTTGTGCCTTTTTTAACAGTTCACTTAGGGGTTTTTCACTCCAGTCCTCCTCCTTTTCTAGTTTCTTTCTAATGTCTTGCCATGATTTGGAAACAAATTCAATTCGAATAAGCTGTTCACCCATTGGTGTACTAGGGTCCACACCAGCATACTGTTGGACATTCTTTCTCACCCTCTCCAAAAAATCAGTAGGGGACTCGTCTTTCCCCTGGTGGTTCCCAAATGCCTTGGTAAAATTGTGACC
The DNA here is from genome assembly GCF_036971445.1 of Narcine bancroftii. NCBI lineage: Eukaryota > Metazoa > Chordata > Chondrichthyes > Torpediniformes > Narcinidae > Narcine > Narcine bancroftii. The sequence continues at coordinate 78,796,359 of NC_091480.1, read as the reverse complement.
CTTTGGCACAGCCTCCCGTATCCCTTTAATTGTCCACTCTCTATATTGTCTCATACTTGCCAATCCCTCGGGTGTTCGTTTGTCCCACCTGGGTTCATTTAAGGGATATTTTTGTTCATGGGGTCTAGGGTCCCCAGGTTGTTCATATTCCCACATGAGGAGGGCAGCCCGTCGAATCATCTGCCTCTCCTGGGGTGAAAATAATGTTCCCATTATTGCCTGCATCTCTTCCCACGTATATGTGTTTGGTCCCAAGAATTGGTCAAGCTGTTCAGCCAGTCCTATAGGATCTTCCAATAACTTTTTCATTTCTTTCTTAAATCCCCGCACCTCTGTACTAGTTAGGGGAACATTCACATATCCCGTTCCCCCTCCCGGTCCTCCCATAGGAACTTCTCTCAGGGGATTTAGGTTTATTGAAAACTTTGATGGTCCTGGACCAGTCTGGGATCTTGTCCAGGGTCGGTTTACCGGTGGAAGTTTAGGGTCCGACTCCCTTAATTCATCCTTTTTATCCCGGCCCCCTTCGGGGCAATCAGATTCATCACCTTTCCCCTCCGGTAATAAGCTTTCCTCGGGTGCAGTAGGCACCGGGGGAATATAAGGAGGGGGAAGGTTGTCCAGAGGTTCCCATTTCTTTTCTCCTGCCACTCTCAATTTAAAACATTCTGTTAAGGATCCTGGCCAGGGAACCCAACAAAATGCATATGCTGACTCTTCTTGATTCACCTTTGGTCTCGAATTTACATATATGTTTAATGCTTGTCTAACCCAATCCTCATCAGATCCAAATTTCGGCCACCAGACCGAGGAACCTTTAATAGGTTGTTTTGACCAAAGGAGACAATATTGGACCATCTTTTTCTTGTTTTTGTCCCGATATCTATTACTATCCCAATTTTCAAACATTCTCCCCAAAGGGCTGTCAAGGGGTACTCCCAGGAATTGTCCTGAATTTTCAGACGAGCCCTTAGATTTTGATCCTCCCATTTTCCCACCTAGATCTGCTTATCGTTGCTGAGGACCCTCTCGCTCTGGACCCTACTCCCTTCCTCTCAGACGCCTCGTCGGAGGTGCTGTCCCTCCTTCGGTTACCGCTGAGGTTTTCCTGGGGTTGACCCCTCTCTTCTCGGCACTTCGTCGGAGGTGCTGTCCCTCCTTCGGTTACCGCCGAGGTTTCCCTGGGGTCTATCCTAGAGTCCCGCGACAGGGTTCTCACACAACGACAAAAGATCTATACTTAATCTATTCCGTTAGGTTTTTATCCAAACAGGTGTATCCCGTTACACCTGTTACCCAATCCCCACACCACAATCGTAAGTCGTCACTTACCGGTGTCTTCCCGGGGATTGAACCGTCACCCTTCTCCTCTCCGTCTTGTTGTGTCACCCTGTCCGGATACCACTCGCTCAAGCCGCCCGAAGCGACGAGCAAGGGACTAGGAGCCGCTGAACTCAGCGGGGTGCACCGCCTCCGATGTCCCTCTTCTCGCCTCCCCTCACGGCCGGAGTGTGGATCCCGGACGAGCCCCCATTTGTCAGAAATAAAACTTCTCACACATGAGTCTCTTTAAAACTGATGACACGACAAGCTTTATTTACAAGTCTGCAGAGTTGGACTCAACTGGTTTCTCACCAGTTAAGCCCCGATACATACAGTGCATTGATTTTTATACCTTTATTATTTGCCCTTCCCCTTCTTATTAATACTGTTTTAATTGGTTAGTATTACAAAAACATTCTAAGTATAACTGCATTATTAATGATCACGTTCGTTACGTACGCTGTGAACTCTACATTCACTGAATTCTGTTTCTCACACTTCTTATCAATCCTTTGTCTCCTGCATGTCTCTCACTATGACCATGAAAAGATAGGTTTAAAAAAACATATTCAGCAGCTCCTTCTGTCCTTGACTGCTAGTAAACTCTCTGTCCGTTCTGGCTTCCCTGTTTCTGATTAATCATCACATTTTAACTTAAGTCTTTTTAACCTAAATTCTCTATATCACAGTGAGTTCACTGCCAACATAGCAAGTTGAGTCACATCATTCTAATTATTTTCTGGATCTGAAAACAAGAACACCTTTTTGCAATCTGTATACCATTTCCAAGAATTTTTAGATGCACTTCTGCTCTTGTGCTGTGACTAGTTGATGACTTTTAAGAGGGGCACATTTTGGCCAAACACAACTTCATTTCCAGATCAACTCTTTCTGCTTCTGAATAAAATCATCTAGACATTGTCGTGGCCAAGAAAATTGAGTAGTTGGGTCCATTTTATGCGAGTTTTCACAAGTGATGAATAAATTAGCTGGACAATAGTGGAGTGACAGCTACTATTGGAACAGTTTGTTTCTTAGTTGGAATGTACGTTTAGTCCCCGCTCCGAAACTGACCCACTCTATTCCAGTACACTTGATGCAATAGAAAGAGTGTTTTCCACTCTTGGATGGGTATTCTTCTTGTCAGATGTTCCCTCAGATATGAAAAACACCACTGGACTATTTTGAAGAAGTACAGAACATTACAGCACATGCAGGCCTTTTGGCCCATGATGTTGTGTCGATTTATATAAACCTATTCAAAACCTTCCTTACTTCATAACCTTCTATTTTTCTTTCATGCATTGAATCTTTTAAATCTCCTTGTTGTACCATCTTCCACCACCACCTCTGGCGCCCACTACTCCCTGTGTAAAAAAAACGTATCCCCAACATCTCTCCCAATCATTCCTCCCCTTACTTTGTAGAGATGTCTTCTGGTATTTGCTACTCTCATCTTGGGAAAAGGTGCTGGCTGTCCACCCTATCTATGCCTCTCAGAATTTTGTAGAATAGGAAAAGATTTTCTTGGTGTTGCAAGCAAATATTCGTACATAATTTAACATCATTAAAGCAGGTTATCTTGTTATTTTCACATACTCAATGTAGGAACCTGCAGCAAGCATGTTTCCATTTTTATTCTGGAGATGACTACACAAATTATTTTATCAGGAGCAAGTGCTTTGAGTCCTCATGAATTTGTGAAGGTAATAGCTAGCTGCATGCTTTTTTTAAAACTATGACATCTACCAAGGACCTAGCTCAAGAATATTTTATAATGAAAGAATGTTTTAAATTTGTGTCAGATGGGTCCTTGCTGCAAAGCTTTGATGTGTGAAGTTGAGAGTGAGGTGTACATTTGGGTAGTTGGGTGATAAATAGAATATTACTCCGGGGTATCATTGTTAAAGTGAAAATTACTCCATCAATCTAATTGGGTCAAAGATCACTTTCCCTCCCACTAACACGAGGCCCTTTCAAACTGTCATGTAAAATGGGGTTAACCGGGCAATTTGCATGGTTAGCGACCCAGTTACATAGCAATTTGAAAGGATCCAACTGGGTTAACCCGGTCAGAACCCAACCGGGTCCCTGATACCTCAGAGGTGGTCAGGGAACCCAGTAAAACTTACCTGGGTGGTTTGAAAAGGAGAAATGGCCAACCCGGTTACTCTGGTGACATCATGCTTATGTCACAGGGAAACCCATGGCTGAGCTGCCGCTGCTGTGATCGGGGGGGAAAGTGGGGGGCCGCGATCGGGGCGGGGGGGTGGGGGAGAGAGGTCACTGCTGCGTTCGTGGGAGAGGCTGCTGAATTCATTTGTTTGCCAACAGGGTTGGGGCAGGATTTAGAGGGACACATCAACTCTGTGCACTGTTAGGGGCCTTTGGTTACAATGCCCCACTGCTTATAAGTGCTGTCTGGTAATACAGTTTCATCATAGTATTAGACACACCTGGCATGAAGAACCATGCTGTTTGCTGACAATTTTATGAAGTTGAGTCAGGCATATTTCATTTCAGATTCCTTTTTGACATTCTCCCTGTCCTTGGTGATACATTAGTGAAACATTAAAATCTGCAGATGCTGTGAATGTAGTAAAACCACACAAAAATGCTGGAGGAACTTGGCCAGTCTCGCACCATCCATAGTAGGTAGAGATATATTACCGACGTGTTGGGCCTGAGCCTTTCCTCAAGGTGTGAGCAAAGAGCAGGAAGGCTCAGAATACCAGCAGGGGGACCGGCAGGTGGAGGAGTCCAGACTAACAAAATGCGTTCATTGGATATGATAAGAGGAGAGGGAAGAAACTGATTTTAGCTCTGAAAGGAGAAAGAGGGAAAAGAGAAGAGAGAGAGAGAGACACACACACACACAGAGCTTGGGGATAAAGTGACGGGGAAGGGGGTGGTTTAACATAAACTGATGAAGTTGATGTTAATACCATCCGGTTGGAAAGTGCCCAGATGGATGATGAGGTCTTTCTCCAATTTTCGGATGGTCTCAATCTGGCAGCACATGAGACAACGGACAGTCATGTCAGCAAGGGAATGGGACAGGGAATTGAAAAGGGTGATGACTGGGAGATCCATGCTGTTACGGCGATGAAGTAGTTATGTTTTCACCATGGATTCCAGGCATTGAGGGTCTTTTTCTGTGCTTGATGGCTCAAAGCCTCTCTGACCATTACATTTTGGAGTCTATAATTTCTAATTCCTTTATTAAGTTTTGAAGGACTGAACATTGAATATTTGTATCCTACAAGTATATTATTGGGCACACTTTTGGGATGAAGCAGTATATTGTATGGTGTATTATATACTTATACGCAAAATTTGCAATAATTTATTTTCCAAACTCTCCATCAAATTGAACCATTTTATAGATTGAATATTTAACTTTGGCATCTCAGCAAACGTGAAGCAAATGTTAAGGGGAGCTGTCAGCTGAACCAGCAATGTTCCCCTTATCTGTTTGTTTTCCCCCTTCTTTATTTTCATCTTGAACAGTTGTCTCTGTCTCTCTGTCACCCCGGCAGATTGAGGTTATATCACTTTTATCCTTTGTACCTGGTTGACTTTCTCCACTTGCTGACGTTCCTGTCTCCCACGGGCAAACATCTGAAAGATTGGATTTATTCTTGGGCTGTGATTTTTCCTCATTGCTCTGAGTATCTCCTGTCTCCCAGGGACAAATGTCTGCGACTTTAGCTTTATCAATTGGCAGCAATGTTTCCTTGCATTGATAATCCCCTGTTTCCCTGGGACAGATGTTCACAACTTTAGATTTGTTATTGAGCAATGATTTTCCTATGATCTCTCTATCTTTTGTTTTTTCAGATGCTGTTCTAAGTTTCAGTGATAATGCTAACCATTTAGATTGTGGCAATGCATCATTTATACCTTTTACTTTTAGGGGGTCTTGCATAATTGATCCTGAGACACTAGCACAAACTGATTGAGAACGTCCCTTCTTCTGATCTTCATTGATTCTTGTTTCTGAATTCTCTGGTGAAACAGTGTCCCATGGACAGATAATTGCGAATTTAGATTCATCAATGGATGATGATTTTTCCTCTTCCATCTCAGCATCACCTGCATCCCAGGGACAGATATTTTCGAGTTTGCTCTTATCAATGGGCAATGAAGTTTCCTGGTTCTTGGTATCTCCTGAGTCCCAAGGACAGATTTCAGCAACTTTAGACTTATCAATGGGTAATGAAGTTTCCTGGTTCTTGGTACCTCCTGAGTCCCAAGGACAGATGTCAGCAACTTTAGACTTATCAATGGGTAATGAAGTTTCCTGGTTCTTGGTACCTCCTGAGTCCCAAGGACAGATGTCAGCAACTTTAGACTTATCAATGGGTAATGAAGTTTCCTGGTTCTTGGTACCTCCTGAGTCCCAAGGACAGATTTCAGCAACTTTAGACTTATCAATGGATAATAAAGATTCCTGGTTCTTGTTCTCTCCTGAGTTCCAGGGACAGATTTCAGCAACTTTAGATTTATCAATGGATAATAAAGATTCCTGGTTCTTGCTCTCTCCTGAGTTCCAGGGACAGATTTCAGCAACTTTAGATTTATCAATGGACAATAAAGATTCCTGGTTCTTGTTATCTCCTGAGTCCCAAGGACAGATTTCAGCAACTTTAGACTTATCAATGAGGGATAATGAAGTTTCCTTGTTTTTGGTATCTCCCAAATCCCAAGGGCAAACATCTGCAGCTTTAGACTTATCAATGGGTAATGAAGTTTCCTGGTTCTTGGCATCTCCTGAGTCCCAAGGACAGATTTCAGCAACTTTAGACTTATCAATGAGGGATAATGACGTTTCCTTGTTTTTAGTATCTCCCAAATCCCAAGGGCAGATATCTACAGCTTTAGACTTATTAATGGGTAATGAAGTTTCCTGGTTCTTGCTATCTCCTGAGTCACAGGGGCAGATGTCAGCAACTTTAGACTTCTCAATGGGCGGTAATTTCCCATCTTTATTCTCTCTGTTTTGCACCTTACCTGGTGACATGAGAAGTTTCATTGACAATGCTAATCGCTTATTTTGTGGCAACAAGCCACTTGCATAATTTGCATTTAAGGTACCTTGCAGAAATGATCCTGGGACTCCAGCACAGACAGATAAAGATCGCCCCTTCTTCTGATCTCCACTCGTACTCATGGCTGATGTCTCTTTCAAAACTATGTCCCATGGACAAATGATTGCAGTGTTTGTTGAATGATAGATATCTGAGGGTTTGGATTTATCAAGCGACAACCTTTTGTCCTGTTTGTTCTCAGTATCACCTGCATCTAAGGGACAGTTATGCATTCCTTTAGATTTATCAGAGGGTAATGACTTTTTGCTCTGAGCATCTCCTGGGTCCCATGGGCAGATATCAGAAACTTTAGATTTATCAGAGGGCAGTGATTTTCCATCTTTATTCTCTCTGTTCTGCACCTTTCCTGGTGACATGAGAAGTTTCAGTGACAATGCTAATCGTTTATTCTGTTTCAGCGAACTGTTTGTATCATTTGCATTCAAAGTGCCTTGTAGAGATGATCCTGGGATTCCAGCACCCACAGATAAAGACCTTCCCTTCTTCGGATCTTCAATTATTTTAGTGGCTGATGTCTCTTTCAACACAACATCCCATGGACAAATGATTGCAGTGTTTGCGGATCCTTGCTTTAAGAGGGAAATATATTTTTCCCGTTTGCTTCCACTATGCCCCACTTCCAACAGAGAAGTGTCTGAAGATGTATCAATTGGCTGTGACTTTTCTTCTTTGTTCCTGTTCTCTTTATCTTGTGGACAGAACTCTGTAGATGACGATTTATCCATTGAACCCACTGCCTCCTTATCAGGGCTGCCCTTTGCTTTCTCACTTATTATTGCAGGCTTCTCTCTTTTGCTACCTTTCATCTTTCCTGCTGTCATTAGATGTTTCAAAGACAGCCCAAATCCTTTAGGCTGCTTTAATGAGAGGTTTGTGGTCTTTGTTTTGAAGGAGCCATGAATTAGTGTTTCTGGTGCCACTGTACAAACTGACAAAGACCGTCCCTTCTTCTGATCCACACTGGTGCTCACTATTAATGTATCTTCTTCCATTATATCCCATGGACAAATAATTGCACTGTTAGTGGACGCTTGTTTTATGAGTGATATATATCTTTCTCGCTTGTTCTCTCCAGTTTGGACTTGATCCATCTTTTCAGAAGTCTTGGAAGAAAGCTCTTCACATTCTGCGGGATGAATGGCATCTGTTTTTGAGGATTCAGCTGATTTACCAAATCTTGTTGCTATGTTGGCTCCAGAATGCTTCCTTGTTGGCACCTTGGCTTCACTCCGAATTGTTGCCATCTCCTTCATGTCTTTAGCCTGTGAGCTGGCATTACCACAGTGACGGAAACTATGGTGCTTCCTCTCCAAATCCATGGCTTTTTTTCTGTGGTCCAGCTTCCCTGATGAGTGCGACCTGTCAATACCACTGCTTTTCATCATTGAATAGGTGACATGTTTGTGAACCTTTGTCTCAGAAGATGGTGGCTGCAGGTTCTGAGATTCTGGGGGTCCAACCAGAGTCCTGTTGCGACCATCTTGTACAAGTAGTCTTGCTGCTCCTTCATCAGTTGTCTGCTGCCTGTCCAAATTGGACAGTTTAACCACTTCTGGCTGTGTTGCAACAGTGGGGAGCTGTAGACTGGATGATGCATGCTTGGTTAACATCTTTTGACCTTTCTCCCCCATCTGCTTTGAGTTCTCATCAGACTTCCTGGTGAGCATCAGAGCCTTTTCTCTTGCACAGGTAACAACACTGAGAGATTTTTGCAGGGTGCCGGGCTTGGATTGTACTGAGGGTTTACCCACGGTTAGGTTATGTGCACTAGCAGACTTGCACACTAATGGAGCTGCATCTAAGGATTCAGTATCTGATCTCTCCGAGGCTTTTTTCACCAGTTTCTTCCTCATCAGAGAATCCAGCAGGGAAGGATCCTTCCCGGAGGAATCCATCCTGCCAGTGTGGCCATCCCGATGGCCCCTCATGTGGTCATAAGTGCTGTGTGACTTCCTTATTGAAAATACTCGATTTTTGATGGAATCTTCTTTAACTTTCATGCTGGAGCTAGAAGGTTCATTGAACTTTTTCTTGTATGAGCCATTGGAGCTCCCTGCTCCAATGGATCCACCCCTCTCAACCCGACTGCACTGTCTGCTGACTGAGTCAGGAATCTCAGTGATGCGTTTAATGATGGATCGACCAAGCCCTCTCCTGGAACTTCTCTTCTTATGAAGGTGTGGGTTGTTGGTTGTCATCTTCTTTGTTTTATGGATTTCCAGTTGGGCATAAAGCTTCTTAAGCTCATCCTGTGGGAGGAAGAAGTCGTAGATTGGCACAGTATGGAAACAGGCCTTTGGCCCAAATTGTCCATGCAAGCCAAGTTGCCTGCTTTACCTGCTCTGGCCCACATCTTTCCAACCCCTTTCCTGTCCACGTATCTGAGCAAAGATCTTTTAAATGTCATAATTGTAACCACCTCTACCACTTCGTCTGGCAGCTCGTTCCATGTACCCACCACCCTCTGTGTGAAATTTACCCCTCGGGTCCCTTTTAGAGGGGCAGCAAAGTATTGGCCCATAGGTTGGAGAATATTCTACCATCAATCAATTTGGAAGATCTGACTGGTTTTATTAAAAACTGTTAATCTTATTTTAATATACATTGCTTATTGGATATTTTGTTACCTCCCAGTGCAGTTCCTGAATGCGTTCTTTCCTTAGATGCAGAGAAAGCATTTGTTTGGGTGGGTTGGAGATATTTATTTGTGATCATAGAAAAATTCAATTTTAGCCCACGTTTTATTGCATGGATTAAACTACTGTATTCATGCTCTATGGCTTCAATTCTTACTAATTTTCAACAGTCACAGCCTTTTAATCTCTAATGGGGAATCCACCAAGGGTGTCCTTTAAGTCCATTAATTTTTGATTTGGCCATAGAACCATTAGTGATTGCATTTCAAGAGTGTGAGGATATTTCAGGGATTTGTTCATAAAGTTTACCTTTAAGTGGATGATCTTCTGCTTTTTATATCAAGCCCTGACACTTCCTTACCCTCCAAGCTATCATTACTTTTTCAATTTAGTCAGTTTTCTGGATATAGGTTAAATTTGTATAAAAGTGAACTTTATTCTTTGAATGTACACTAGTCACCCTTTTAAGATCATGAAAAATCAATTTACCTATCTTGGTATTACAGTTCCAAAGAATCATAAGTATCTTTTAAAAGAAAATTTCCATGCTTTATCAAAACACGTGAAACAGTCCCTAAAGCAATGGTCGCCCCTGTCTATATCTCTGGTTGGTCGTATTAATTCCATTAAAATGAATATTTTACCAAAATTTTTATATCTCTTTCAATCTATACCAATTTTCATTCCAAAATCGTTTTTTGATTCACTTGACTCAGCTATATCATCTTATATATGGAAGGGTAAGCACCCTCGTATAAATAAAGTTCATCTTCAAAAATCCAAAAGTAACAGAGGTATGGTGCTATCCACTTTCAGATTTTATTATTGGGTGGCCAATATACATAAACTTATGTTTTGGTCATCTTTTCATAATCAAATGGACCGTCCAGTTTGGGTAGCAATGGATTTGTATTCTGCTAAAAACATTTCGATCTCAGCACTTCTTGGATCCTCACTTCCTTTTTCTTTAAATAAATCAATTTACAATCCTGTTATTAGGCAGACTCTGAGAGTGAGGAACCAGTTCAGAAAACATTTTGGATTTCAATTATTTTCTCTTTCAAGCCCTATGCTGTCCAATTATCTTTTTCAACTTCTTTACATGATTTTGGGTTTCATGATTGGTACAGATTGGGACTTGAACATTTCAAAGAGCTTTTTTATTGACAACAGTTTTGCATCATTTGAACAGCTTTCTGAAAAGTTCAACTTACCAAATACTCAGTTTTTTAGATATTTGCAAATCAGACATTTTCTTCAATCTCAGATACCTAAATTCCCTCGGGCACCTGATATGAACATTATTGATATTTCTTTTAGTTTACAACTTTCTAGTAAAGGTCTAATATCCATTATTTACGATAAGTTGGTAGGTTTAAGACACGTTCCCTTAGTTAAAATTTAAAATGCCTGGGAACAGGATTTAAATCTTTCACTATTGGACAAAGTTTGGGATTCAATTTTTATGCTGGTTAGTACCACATCCTTTTGTTACAATTTAAAGTTGTACATAGTCTAAAGTTAAATTATCTCGTATTTATTCAGATGTAGACTCTTGGTGTGATAAATGTAAGAGGGGAGAGGCTTCTTGAATCCACATGTTTTGGATGTGTCCTAGTCTTGAAGGATGTTGGAGAGATATGTTTAAAACTTTATCCTTAATCCTTCATTTAAATCTGGACCCTAATTCTTTGGTTGCTCTTTTTGGCACAACTGGTGAGGATGAGGTTCTTTTAACTCCAATCAAATGTCGAGTTCTGTCTTTTGCCTCTCTCTTAGCCAGACGTGCAATATTGCTGAGATGGAAGGATGCTGCCCTGGAGGCTGTCCTATTTAAGCCTAGAAAAGATTCATTACTCAATTAGTAACTCAAATATAAGGTTTCAAATGTTATGAGGACCATTCTTGAATCTTTTCCACAACCTTTAGACATAATAGACTTTGTTGTTTAACTCCAGGAACAAATTACATTTTTCTTTTTTTAGCCATACAACGATGGTAAGGGGATGGGTTTTAGAGACACGACTATCCCAGTTAAAATTATTAGATGTGTCATTGTTTTATTTATTATGGATGCGCTCTATATGCCTTTATAATTTGCTGAGCTATGAAATATACCATTTTTATTGTGCATTCGTAAATGCACTAAATATGCATGTTTATGTGTATAAAATCAATAACAATATTATAAAAAGAAAGAAAAGGGTGGCACGATTAGCGTAGCGGTTAGTGTAACGCTGTTACAGCACCAGGATTCAATCCTTTGCTATCTGTAAGGAGTTTTTATGTTCTCCCCATATCGTGGGTTTCCTCCGGGAGCTCGTGTTTCCTCCTACCCTTCAAAACATACCGGGGTTGTAAGTCAATTGGGTGTAATTGGCTTGTGGGTCAAAAGGGTCTGTTACCATGCTGTACTTCAAAATTTAAATTTAAATCTTTCCCATCTCACATTAAACCTATGCCATTTAGCTTTAGACTCCCCTATCCAGGAGAAAAGTGTGATTAGTCACCGTATCCTTCCCCCTCTTCCCCCCTACTTTGTTATTCAGGTGGCTGTTTGTCTTGCTCATATGTTGACAAAAGGATCAGGCTGATAGATGCAGTGTGATCTGCTGAGTTTTACCAGCACTTTTGTGTATTGCATCTATTCCCTATGATCTTTTATACCTCTATGTCACTCCTTAGCCTCTGACACTCCAGGGAAAAGAAGTCTTAGCCTATCTATTGAGTATATCTGCAGGGAACGCAACTGTTGGAGGGGATCATCAAAGACTCACACCACCCAGCACACGCTCTGTTCTCGCGTCTGCCATCAGGAAAGAGGTATAGGTGCCACAAGATTTGCACCACCAGGTTCAGGAGCTGCTGCTCCTCTCCATCAACAGACTCCTCAACCACAAACTCAGAGACTCATTTTCGGACTCATACTTGCGGACTTTATTGATTTTCTTTTGTTCTCTCTGTATTGCACAGTTTGTTTATATTCATTATCTGTTTACAGTTCTTTTATTTGTTTACATGTTTACCTTGTGTGTAGTTTATTTTTTGCACTACCAATTAGTGGTAATTTTACTGACCCGCAGGGAAAAGGAATCTCAGGGTTGTATGTGATGTCAAGTATGTACTCCGACAATAAATCTGAAATCTGAATACCAAATCTCCTCAAACTCCAAACGGATTAGATGACATTGTTTTCTTTCACCAGTCCCCATCCTCAGCCAAGCTGACCTGTGCATTTTGCATGGTTGAACCATATAGTCTAAATTCCTTTTGCTCACCCTGATATCCTCTGGGTCCAGGCTGTGTTCACTCCAGGCAGATGTGATGCTGCTGTTGAGGTAGGAACCAGAGCATCGCATGTCAAGGTCATCCTCATACACTTCGGCCACAATGTCTTCCCTCAGAGGTATCCCCACATGGAGGAACTGCAAGCAGAAATCCAAATGATTATATCAATTATGTCAAAGGAGTAGACTTGAAGGGGCAAATGGCCAAATACTGCTCCTGTGTCTTGAGATCTTATGGAGAGGGGTAACAATCTCACAGGGAAGTTGCATACCATCAACCCCCTCACATAGAATCTCTTTGCTAAGTGGACCTTACTACCACAAGCATTGCTTGTGTTTGCATATTTCAATTGCCTCGAGAAAAATCTGAAGGAACAACCTAAATCACTTAGTACAGGTATACCCCGCTTTACGAAAGTAGAACGCTCCTATGAAACCTTTCATAAGCTGAAATGCGTAAAGTAAACACCATTCACTACTACTGAAGGCTATTTTCGTGAAAGTGAAAACCCATTCAAATTTCTTTCAGAAAGCAAACACAGGTTTCTTCATAAAAGTGAATTTGCTTAAAGCAAGTATTCATAAAGTGGGTATATCTGATTGAAAAGGCTGTTTGTTACCTGGAACACACAGTATGGCATTAAACTTTTTGACCCAACTGATCTGTGCCAGGGTTAATGGCCTTCTTACCCATGTTATCTCACTCTGCCAACCTATGCCTCCTTCCTTATTTACATAAAATATACTTTATGATATTTGTCTTAACTAATTGTGAGTAACTTTGATATCAGTTAAGATAAAGTAGATTTTCCAGAACTGTATGATGTATTTATACAGACTTTCATAGTTTTATTCTCTCTTACAAGTAAAACTATCTTCAAGATGTCAAAGTTTATCCCTTCTCAACATGAGAGACCTCCATCAGGCTTCATCTCATCCCAAGTAGAACATTCTAATGTGTGTTTTTTCCTGTTGCATATGAGCTTATACAAACACATAATTGTAGAGGTGGCTTTGCAGCAAAAATGTGCTGGAGGAACTCAAGCAGCATCAGTGGGAGAAAGAAAGGTCAGTGTTGATGAGTATAATGAGGACAGATTGAGGGTATAATGAGGTACAGTAGGGGTTTGGTGAACCAGAGAGGTGTGAAGAATGACAGACAATGGGAGAGGCAGGCAAGAGAACAAACGAGGGTGTAGGTGATCATTTGAAACAAAGGCTACTATTGCTGGAATCTGATGTAAAGAAGGTGAAACAGGTCGAGTATCCAAAATACATGGGATCAGAAATGTTTTGGATTTTAGATTTTTTCGTATTTTGAAACACCATTTAAAAAAAGCACTCATTCACTCAGACTTAGATACATGCATTGACGTTACAATACAAATATTTACATATGCACAAATTAATTGAAGTAGACATATATCAAAAAATCTACACTCAATTATGCACTACTTACGTCTGCTACATCCCGTTCTCCAATTAGGATTATGGGACTAAGGATGACATTTTTTTTTGATTTTGGAATTTCAGATACAGGGTACTCCATCTGTAATCAAAATTATGATGGGAGAAGCAAAGGACAAATGGGGCCAGATGGAACACAAATATGAGGTGAGGGGGTGGTCTATTGTGTAGGTGAAATGTGGGTGGAGGAAGATGCAAGCAGAAGTGGGAGAAGACGAGGGTGGGGGGAATTTTGTCCTTTATCATTGCCTATTGGGTGGCATGGTGAGCATAGTGGTTACTACAATGTTATGACTGCACCAGCAACCTGGGATCGAATCTGCCCCTTTCTGTAAGGAGTTTGTACCTTCTCTCCCATGTCTGTGGGTTTTCTCCAGGTGCTCTGGTTTCCTCCCACATTCCAAAGACGTTCAGGGTTGGTAAGTTAATTGGTCACGAGGATGTGTTTTGGTGGCGCGGTCTCATGGGCCAGAAGGGCCTGTGACCAAGCTGTATTTCTAAATTAGCGCAACCCCTTTACAGCACCAGTGATTGAGACCGGAGTTCATATCCCGAGAATGTGGTACATTCTCCCCGTATCTGGGGGCTCTGGTTTCCTCGCTCCATTCAAAATGTACTGGTGGGTGTAGGTTAATTGGGTGTAATGAGGCAGCACGTTTCATAGGCCTTCTACTATACTCTATCTCTAAAATTAAATGATCAACCTCCACATTGCATATCTCTAACAGGAATCGATTCCTTTTTGATATTAATGGCTAGCTTACTTTCATATTTTACGTTTTCTCCCCTTACGGCTTTTTTTTGTTTTTGAAAACTTTCCAATCTTCCTGCTTCCTGCTAATTTTTGTAATACCTTATGCTCTCTCTAATGTTTTTTTATGCTGTCTTTGACTTCCCTTGGTGAACCATGATTGTCTCAGTCTCCCTTTAGAATATTTCTTCGTTGAGATGAAACCATCCTGAGTTTTTCGAATCATTCCCTAGAAGATCTTGCTCTAGATGCTGCTTTACCATCTTCCCTGCTCAATCAACTTTGGCCAGCTCCTCTCACATGCGTTTGTAGTTACCTTTACTCGACTGTGATACCAGCACATTCGATTTTAGTTTCTCACTCTCAAACTTCAGAGTGAATTCCAACATATTGACATCAATGCTTCCTGATAATTCAAATCTGGTTCATTGCACTCAGTCACTCAGAAGTGGCTGTAGTTCCATCCATTGAACACTGACAGCATATATTGCTTGTTGATGCAGCATGCTGGAAATCAGAGATCAATGTGTGAGATTGAGGTTAATTTTCACTGTCAGGGCCAGGGAACTAATCAGGGAAAACAAATCAGCTTCCAATTATTGAAGACATCTCAATTTTCAGTGTGTTGGATTAACAAGCAGGTAGACAATCTGTTCCACTCATTCACATCACAGCCTGGTGTGTGGAAATGAAAGTTTAAAAAGTTTTAAATTTAAATTTAGACATGCAGCACAGAAACAGGCCATTTCGGCCCATGAGCCCATGCTGCCAAATTTACACCCCATTAAGCTACACCCCCAGTATGTTTTGAATGGTGGGTGGATCCCCAGAGAAAACCCTCGCAGATACAGGAGAACGTACAAACTCCTTACAGGCAATGTGGGATTCAAACCCCGGTCCGGTCCCGATCACTGGTGTTGTGGAGGTGTTGCGCTAACTGTTATGCCAACCATGCCAGCCTTATCCTTATCTCTTTGTTTTCAGAAAGAAGAAAGCATTAATACCTTGGGGGCGAGGAGCAGAATGAGTGTCAATGTGACAGTAAGGTGAGTGTGGGCAAAGAAGAGCAGTAACATCCAATCTGGGTGAAGAGTGGTTGCCATGGTGAACCTAGAGGAAGAAATGAAACTTATCTTAAAATCTTTAGAGATTAATGAAAACAGTAGGCTTTTTCCATTGAGGTTAGATGATATAGAACCGAGAGAGCATGGGTTAAGGGTGAAAGGGGAGAAGTTTAGGAATTTTTTTCACAGAGTGAATGGTGGGGGTGTGGAACGAACTGCCAGCTGAAATCATGAATGCAGACTCAATTTTAACATTTAAGAAAAAGGTACATGGATGAGAGGGATATGAACTGGGTGCATGTCAAAGCGACAAGTCAGAATAAAGTTCGGCAAAGACTAGAAGGGCTGAAGGGTCTGTTTTATGTCCTGTGATATCCTATGATTTTAGTAGAGTGCTTATTGTGAAGAATGAACTTCATGTATATTAGATTAGCTAATAATAGCTCTACATTGCAATAAAAACAACAATGAATGACCTTTATTGGGAGGTACAAGGAGTGTGTGTGGAGGAGGAAGGAACATAACCTGTTGAGAAATGGGGAGTGTCAGAGTTCAGAGGAAATGGTGAGAGATGTATGAATGGGTGAAGGTGGTCAAAGATAACTGTGACCACAATACAGTTCATCATTGTGTGGTGTGAGCTTTGCAAGTTGGAGATTTTTTTCCTTCGATACAAATGGTATACAAATGGATGAGGGTGTCTCGTCAGGGTGAATCCACAATCTCCTTCAACAGATTTTTTGTTAGTTTTAAACAGTATTCAATATTAGCTAAATCAATTGGTAGGGTTTGGGAGAACCTTTTGATAGAAACCCCGGTATTACTTCACACTCCTGAATTGGGAAATGTTATACACCAAAAAAATACATCCAGACATGGAAAGAATGAAAGGTGATATTGGATTTAGCAAAGACGCTCCACAGTGTAGCCCTCAGTCACAGTGCCAGGGCGTCTGTTATTGGATCTGGCTTCAAACCTGTCCATTAAATCTGCCAATCAAGCTATATAAAGCTTTAAATGTTACAAATCTTGCTCTCATCTTGAAAACGCACATTGTTAAATAGAAGAGGAAGTAATGGAAAATTAGCAGACATTGTAAATGCAAAGTAATTTGATGACCTGATTACTAGTGGTTGAAGAACTGTCTTCTAAGTTGGAAGTGTGGGGGATGTATATTTGAGTTCAGCGGGGCGAGAATATTGCAGATATATGTGGGTTACAGAGAAAAACAATCAACACTTGAGGTGGACTTCCACAGTGGATCAGTGATTCTTTAACCTCTGAAGGAAACACTGGGTTTCAACCAATGTGATGTCAACAGATGCCCTGGCACTGTGACTGAGGGCTACACCATGGAGCGTCTCTGCTAAATCATTCAAAAACGTGTCTCTCTCTGTCCAAAATTAGATCAACAAAGGTCATAGGGGAAATGGGAAGAACTAACACCTCTTTTAACCTTTTATGGACTGAAGTAGCAGGGCTCTTTCTTGAGTTAATTCCCCATATAAAGGATAGCTCAGGCAACAATGCGCCCTCCCCTCAGTGCTGGGTTCAGAACTTCCCCCGTGATCTTGAGACTTCATTAAGTTACAGCTGGCATGAGGATGAGGTTGATGGTTGCTAGTGATCGTACCTGAGACTGCAGAAGGCAGCAGACATGAGGATTTCATTATGAATGGCAAGGCCCATAAAGCGTGGCTCATGGTAGGTCGATGGCACTGTTCGCACTGTGTAACAGAGATAACTGCCCCAGCAAAGGAAGAGGAATTCAGCTATCAACAGAAGATACAAGATGCAGAGTGACTTAAGTAGAGAATCCACACCTGCAATCTTTAAAGTAAATTACAATGATGAGAGTTTATTGGCATAAATACAACCATAATGTACAGGTGGATATTTTATAGTGGCACTCAAGGTACATAAAATATAGAACAATACAGCACAGTACAGGCCCTTCAGCCCTTGATGCTGTGCTGATCCATATATCCTTTCCTAAAAAAATACAAAACCCTCTCTACCCCGTAACCCTCTATTTTTCTTTCATCCAAGTGTTTGTCTAAGAGTCTCTTAAATACCCCCAATGTTTCAGCTTCCCAGCAAGGCTTTCCAGGAACCCACATCTCTCTGTGTTTATATTAAAAAAAAACCGTGATGGCTCCCCTAAACTTCCCTCCCTTCATTTTGTACATGTGCTCTCAGGTGTTTGCTGATCCTGCCCTAGGAAACAGGTGTTAGGAAACGTTCTCTGCTTATTGTTGTCAAGTGTTAAGTGTTGATAACCAAAGGACATGGATTTAGTCATTTTGTAACAGTCAGAGGAGAGATAAGGAAAGACCCAGTGGGTTATAAAGGTTCTCAATGTGTTGCTTAAAGATGCTGAAATCAGATTCAAAAGTAACTTTCAACAAAGGATGCTGGACAAATACTGAGCGCAAGCACATGCAAGTCCGTGAGGTGAGAGCAAAGTAGTAAGGGCAATTGGTGGGTTCTTTCTGAGCCAAGTGGTCGACAATCCTTTTTCTTTCACTGGTGCTTGACCCTCAGAGTTCATCCTGCACGTTTTTTTTTAGAGTTAATTAATCCCCACTGGTCTGTACTATTTCAGGCATGGACTCATTGGAATAAAAGAGCATTGAGAGGCGATACATTTGTTATGATAGGGTTTTGCCAGGAATTGAGTATTGTGGACAGTGACGAGCTGTTTCATCTTGTCCACAGTTCCACAAGCAGAGGACAAACCTGTACCCAAAGGGGATATATTTCAATTAATGAGCAGAAACAGTAATACATTGGGCACCTATAGAATGGAGACCAGGGGAGATAGCAGAAGTTCAGACTGATTTGGCCGAATACAGTTTGAGTCGATTTGTTGCACAAAATATGATGCTGTCTGAGTAACTTGAGAGTTGAAATATGGTGTGATGATGAGGAATTTCAACCTGATCATGTTGTAAATGATCCATCTCTACTAGGTATAGACGTGAGGTGAGGAACCCCTATGTCAGCACTTCTTCCACCATTTCCATTTTCCCATTGAAGTGAGGAATTTTTAATCAATGAGTGAATTAATCTTGTGTGTTCCCCTGGGCAGCAGAGTCACAGAGCTCAGCATGTCCATGCCACACCATGCTCCAATTTTTTCCCACAGACATGGGGGCTTGTAGGTTAATTAGCCATTGTATGTTTCTCCTAGATTGTAGGTAGAATCTGGGAAGTTGGGGAGAATGAAGTTGGATTAATTTTGGTCCACGAGCCCATGCTGCCCAATTTACACCCAATTAACCTACACCCCTGGTACGTTTTGAATGGTGGGAAGAAACTGGAGCCCCTGGGGAAAACCCACGCAGACACTGCCCCAGCAAAGGAAGAGGAATTCAGCTATCAAACTCCTTACAGACAGTGTGGGATTCAATTGCTGGTGCTGTAAAGGTGTTGGGCTAACCACTACGCCAACCATGGGTACATCATGGTTGGCACACATTTGGTTTACTGAAGGGCCTATTTCTGTGCAGTAATACCCAATGACTTTCACGACCCACTTTACTGATTTTGCTTTTTAAGCCTAGATTTTATTTCATAATTTAAATCCCTTAGCTGCTGTGGTGGGAACATCAAATCGTGCCTCTAGGTTGCTGGTCTAGTAACATAACCACCATGCTGCCATACCTATCAGGGAGGTGGAGGGGGAAACAGATAGATCCTGATTTCTTACAGCAGATATGTGACTCCAAGGGCAACAATAGACTTAATATCTCTCTCTTCTGTCTTCCCTCTCCCCACACCCGGGATTCAGCTCCCAATAACTGGGGCTGGAAATTACACTGGACAAATATTAGTCCAGCAGCATATTGGACTGAGTTGGGATATTCTGCTTTTAAATAAATCAATGCCCCTTTTGAAAGATGAGATATGGACCACCACCATGAGTGTGTTTTATGTTTGTAGGCAGCATTAGGGTTAGGGTATTTTATCTTTAAAGGTCAGGGGTACATGGTGAATGAAGATGAATAAATACCCTGCAGGGCCGTGGAAGCTCTGGGAAGTGGGGTTCAGTCTCCTGGGCAGTATCATGTGTAGTCTGAAAAGAAGATTGTAAGGGTATGATTTCTTTCAACACATTTGTTAACACGTATCGGTTTAGTTGAGGTGGTTGGAGGTTTGAGGACAACAGTTGTTTGTCCAACAGTAGTTATAACGACTGCTCTATCATCCAGCTCTAGGCAGAAGAATATATTTTCATCACTTCCACTGTGGCTGAAGCACTAGGTGATCTTTTAAAGAGATGGCATGCAGTGCTTATAACAACAACTATTTAACACTTAAATCCCTTTTTCTTTTGCCATATTTTTACTTTCCTACTCAATTTATTTATTTTATCTTCCTTCTCCTAAACCTGTTGCCTTTCTCCTGATGAATAGTAGATGTTTTGGAGACAGAACAGTAGAACACAGGAAAAGGCCCTTTGGTCCACTGAAGAGAGGATAATTATGTAGTGAAGAGTTTGAACAAAAATGTGCAAAGAATAAAAGATGGTGTAGGTGGCGGACATTGGGACTAGACAGAAAAATGGTTCGGCACAGACTAAAAAGGCCGAAGGGGCCTTCTTCTGTGTTGTAATGTTCTATGGTTGTAATTGTTGCCTATTTTTTCAGATGACACCAAATTGGCCATTTTCTCTGTCAGTCAGGCAATGAAAACCCATTTATGAAAAAAATCCCACTCACAGGTGGTGCAAATAGACACGATAACAATTAAGAGTGTTAGAGCAGATAGCGAGGTGAAGGAGGATAAAGGTCATGTGAGGACTGCATGTATAGACAGATATATACGTGATACAAATTTTCTCATTTGTTTCAATGCAAGGAATATTTTTGGAAAGGCAGATGAACTTAGGCATGGATTGGCACGTGGGATTACGACATTATTGCTATTAGTGAGACGGTTGAAGGAGGGGCAGGAATGGGAGCTTAATGTTCTGGGGTTCCGTTGTTTCAGATGTGATAGAAGGGGAGGGATGAAGGGGGGAGGAATGGCATTACTCGTCAGGGAAAATATCACTGCTGTGCTTAAACAAGACAGCCCAGAGGGCTCGTCTACAAAGGCCATATGGGTGGAGATGAGGAACGGGAAAGGTGTGAGACCGTCCAATAGTCAAATTTGGAGGAGAAAATCTGTAGAGAGCAGACCGATGTAAGAAACAGAAAGTTGTGATAGTAGGAGATTTTAACTTTTCACATATTGACTGGGACTCCCAAACTGTAAAAGGGCTGGATGGCTTGGAGTTTGTCAAATATGTTCAGGAAAATGTTTAAAAATCAATATATAGATGTACCAACGAGAGAGAATGCAAATCTTGATTTCCTACTAGGAAACCAGACAGGTCAGTTGACAGAAGTATGAGAAGGTGAACATTTTGGGTCCAGTGACCATAATGTCATTAGTTTCAAGTTAATTATGGATAAGGATAGGTCTGGTCCTGGAGTTAAGATTCTAAATTGGAGAAAGGGCAATTTTGAGGAAATGAGAAAGGATCCACGAAGAGTGGATTGGGATAAGTTGTTTTCTGGCAAGGATGTGATCAGAAAGTGGAAGGCCTTCAAAAGCAAAATTTTGAGAGTGCAGAGTTTGCATGTTCCTGTCAGGATTAAAGGCAAAGTTAACAGACACAAGGAACCTTGGTTTTCAAGGGATATTGGCAATCTGGTTAAGAAGATGTATAGCAGGTATAGGAAACGAGGAGCAAATGAGGTACTGAAAGAGTGTAGAAAACAAGAAAATACTTAAGTTTTATACAAATATGTTCAGAGCAAAAGGATAGTAAGGGACAAAATTGGTCCCTTGGAACATCAGAATGGTCGTCTAAGTGTGGAGCCTCATGAGATGAGGAGATTTTAAACAGTTTTTTTTGCATCGGTATTTATTCAGGAAAATGGCATAGTATTTAAGGAAGGAAGGAAAACAAGCAGTAGTGTCATGGAACATATAGAGATTAAAGAGGAGGAGGTGTTTGCTGCCTTACAGCGAATAAAGGTAAATAAATCTCCCGGGCCAGACAAGATATTCCCTTGTACCTTGAGGGAGACTAGTGTAGAAATTGCAGGGGCCCTGGCAGAAATATTTAAAATGTCCTTAGCCATGGGTGAGGTGCCAGAGGATTGGAGGGCAGATCATTTTGTTCAGTTGTTTAAAAAAGGCTCCACAAGTAAACCAGGAAATTATAGGCCAGTGAGCCTGATGTCAGTAGTAGGTAAATTACTGGAGGGTATTCTGAGAGATTGTATTTATAAATACTTGGACAGCCAAGGGCTGATTAAGGACAGTCAGCATGGCTTTGTGCTTGGTAGGTTGTGTTTAACAGATCTTATGGAGTTTTTTGAGGATGTTAACAAGAATGTAGATGAAGGTAAGGCTTTGAATGTTGTCTACATGGACTTTAGCAAGGCCTTTGATAAGGTCCCATATGGGAGGTTAATTCAGAAGGTTCAGACACTAGGTATCCATGGAGAGGTTACAAACTGGATTCAAAATTGGATGAATGGGAGAAGATAGAGAGTGATAGTGGATGATTGCTTCTCATACTGGAGGCCTGTGATTAGTGGTGTGCCTCAGGCATCTTTGTTGGGACCATTGTTGTTTGTTGTCTATATCAATATCTGGATGATAATGTGGTAAATTGGATCAGCAAGTTTGCTGATGACACCAAGAGTAGAGGTGTTGTGGACTTTCAAAGCTTGCAGAGGGATCTGGACCAACTGGAAAAATGGGCTAGAATATGGCAGATGGAATTTAATGCAGACAAGTGTGAGGTGTTGCATTTTGGGAGGATGAACCAAGGTAGAACATGCACAGTAAATGGTAGGGCCCTGAGGAGTGTGGAGGAACAAAGGGAACTGGGAATACAGATACATAATTCCCTGAAAATGGCATCACAGGTAGACAGGGTTATAAAGAAAGCTTTTGGTATCTTGGACTTTATAAATCAAAGTATTGAGTATAGGAGATGGGATGTTATGGTGAAGTTGTATAAGACATCGGTGAGGCCATATTTGGAGTATTGTGTACAGTTCTGGTTGCCAAACTACAGGAAGGATATCAGTAAGATTGAAAGAATGCAGAGAAGATTTACTAAGATGTTGCCGGGTCTTCATGAGTTAAATTACGAGGAAAGATTAAACAAGTTAAGACTTTATTCCTTGGAGCGTAGAAGAATGAGGGGAGATATGATAGAGGTTTACTAAATTATGAGGGGTATAGACAGAGTAAATGTGAGTAGGCTCTTTCCACTTAGATTAGGAGAGATAAATATAGAGGGCATGGCTTTAGGGTGAAAGGAGAAGGGTTTAGGGGGAACATTGGGGGAAATATTTCACTCAGAGTGGTGGGAGTGTGGAACAAGCTGCCATCTGACGTGCTAAATGCGGGCTCACTCTTAAGTTTTAAGAATAATTGGATAGATACATGGATGGGAGTGGTCTGGGGAGTTATGGAATGGGTGCAGGTCAGTGGGACTAGTGGTATGGTGTTTTGGCACAGACTAGAAGGGCCAAATGGCCTGTTTTCTGTGCTGTAGTGTTCGATGTTTAAACAGTTATATGAATAGGCAAGGGATGGAGAAATTTAGACCATGTTCAGGCAAATGGTATTAGTTTAAATTAGCATAGTGGTCAGCACAAACACAGTGGGCCGAAGGGCCTTTTCCTGTGCTCTACTGTTCTGTTTCCAAAACACCTACTATTCATCAGGAGAGAGGCAATGTGATGGATGATTTTGTTCAGGTTGAGGAGAAGTCAGATGAAATAAACTAATTGAAGTAGGAAAATAAAAAATATGGCAAGAGAAAAAGGGATAAAAGTGTTAAATAGTTGTTGTTATAAGCACTGCATTTCACCTCTTTGAAAGATCACCTAGTGCTTCAGCCACAGTGGAAAGAAGTATATGGTGTGTGGATATATTTGACTCTCTGGTGGGGAAATGAAAATATTTTATGTTCAGTCTGAGTTATGACACCTACTAGATCATAAATATAATTCACTGCAGGATGTGCTTTGAGAGTATTCACTATCGAAAGCTGCTGTGGAAACTTCTTTGATGATTTTGCATATCTAATGGACTAAGAGAAGCTCCTGACATTGAAGAGCCTGCTGTTATAGAAAATTAGTCGGAGATGTCAGGCAGTTGCAATGTATCCCTGGAGGAGCAGTCAATGGCTGGACTGTGCGTATAAAAACAAGACTCTCTTTTCATGTGGTCACCTTGGTCACCATGACAACAGACTTTAAACCACTGAGCATCAAGGCGAATGGGAGAGGAGGGGGGTGCTCACATTCAGCTGTTTTCCCCTTATAAAGATCCCAGGATCCCATTCCCTTCAGCCTGGTATTGCCATCTCTTTCTGTTGTCTCTCTGAAGGATTTTGTCATGGGACCTTTGTGGTTCTCTCTATCTTCAATATTTTAATTGTTAATGAAGAGCAATAATCAAAGAAAATTTAAAAAAAAATATTCTGACACTTGTGCTTGTTGAGAAGGATTGCTCATAGCAGTACTGGTAAATCCCCAGAGAATGCAGACAATTATAATTATCAGCTCTCTTTTCTGCCTAGAACTGGATGAAGAAGGACTAGTATGATTTTGAGAATGCTTCTGGGTTTAACATGTGTAAAGCTATATTCTCTAGCAAGCTCACTTTCCTTTCTGTTGTTTAGCAAACTTCAGTCATTACACTGAAGGCCTTGAACGTCAGGGCTCTCACAAGGCACAGAACCATCATAGCAAGCCTGTCAGCTTTAATGAGGGATAGTTGGCCTTTATACCCAGCATCCCCTGGGCATATCTTGTTACACATTGGCACAACAGGGCATTGCCGAGCATTTCACTAACACTCAGAGATAGGCAAAGGGCCATGTTCCTGGTCAGAGCAGGGTGCATTCATTGCATTTCATAGTCCGTGCCATCGATTCTAGTTCCAGATGATTTTTTGCCAACCCTCTGATGAATGGAAGGCTATTGTAGAAACCTAGCAAGGGATTTTCAGACGTTTCTGAATCCTGGATATCACCATCATGCCAGGCATAATATGGCCCAGTTCACAGTAGCATTCAGTTTCCTCTTCTCTAACCACTGGCCTCAAGCCCAAGCTCAGAGGATATACCATCTTGCTCTTAGCTTGATGATCTTTCAGAGTGGGTTGAGCAAATTAAAGAAATAAGGAGTGATTTGAATCCATGGTTACAAGAAGATTTGAACCCTGATGTCAGAAGAATCTACTTTGGCCTGAGGAGTTTACAGTGGGAAACATTTGCTACTGGCAATCCTGTACATTACATTGCTGTCCAACATGTTGGGACACTGATAAAGGATCAACACCTAGAGAGAGTCTTTAGGCTTTTTGCGCGTTGAATTCTGCGCTAAGAATGCGCCTGAAGAAGCAGAAGCGGCCCTTTAAATTGCCATTCAGGTGGCAGCATTTAAAGCTCAACGCTGGCCACCTGAAAGGACAGCTGCGCCGGGATGCGCATCTGAGCACATTCCGGCGCTCCTGTCCCTTGGGCTGTCAATTCAGGATGGCTGGCTGTCAGCTGGGACAGCCACTGTGGGCTATCAGCACGGGGACGTCCCCACACTGATCCCGCTGCCCCGCTCTCTCCCTACTCACAGGGCTGGAGCGGCCGGCGGGAGAGAAGGAGGCTGGAGCAGCCGGCGGGTGAGTACGGAGCTCGAGTCGGGTACCAGCATTGTTTCAGACAGCATCCTTCTCCCCCGCTGGCTGCTCCAGTCCCCATTCTTCCCCGCCGGCCGCTCCAGTCCCCATTCTCCCCCGCCGGCCGTTCTAGCCCTGCAGTCCCCACGCTGACAGCCCAGCCCCCTTCTCCCCCGCCGGCTGCTCTAGCCCCACAATCCCCGCGCTGACAGCCCAGCCAGCTGCCCCTGCCCCGGCGTCCTGCGCCAGGAAAAGGGGCAGCTGGGAGAGGAGCTGTCAGGCGCTCGCCAGCTGACTGTCATCCCAAATGCTGCTGCTTTTAGGCAGCTGCATTCAGTTCAGATGGCTGGGGAGGCCGCTGTGCTGCGGTGATTATCCCTCTTGGAGGAGGGTTACAAAGTTCACCTTGCAAGCGCCTCCTGCACATTCACGTAGCCTCCCAACAGCCGCATATTGCCAAAATATGCGGCTTTACAAGCGGGGCAATTGGCCACCTGAAAGTGCCTTTTAACAATTAAGTTGACCTGAAGGGGTGTAGTTGTTTGAAGTAAGTGTGATAATGCAGTAGCCAGATTGTGCATAGCAATGACTACATGATAATGAGCAGATTATGTGTTTGCAGTGCAAGGCAGAGCAACAAATACTTCCTGAAACTCAAGAGAACTCTTTTTCCATTCTTCAAAGGGGATCCTGGGATCCTTCTTATCCATCCATTCAGGGCCTAATATCAATATCTCCTTCAGCAGATAGCACCTTTGACAATGCAGCACTCTCTCAAAGCAGCCCATATTATGGACAAGAGTCTCTGAAGGGATGCTTCTGATTTAGAATCATAGAGTTTCTATCCATATCATAGTTCTGACTATCATACCGATCAATATTAATCCCACTTGCCTGCGTTAATTCCCCTTTCCTCTAGGCCCTGCTCACTCAAATACTTGCCCAAATGCCTCTGAAATTTTGTTCCTGTTCCTGTACCTCCTCCACTCCAGCACTTCCTTCAGCAGCTCATCTGAGATGCCAACTAATCTACATGAAGGATGTATCCCTCAGATCCCCTTTCAACCTCCTTCCTCTCATTTTAAACATGTGGTCTCGAGTTTTCGACACCCCTATCATGGGAAGCAGACACTGATTATCAATGTTATCTATGCCTCATTAATTCATTTTGTATAACTGTCTATCATGTCAACCTTTGCTGCAGGGAGAACACATCCAACATACCCAATCTTTCCTTTAGTGCAAGCCCACTTATCTACACATCTTTGCAAAGGTTTTCTGCACCATCTCTGTCTTAATCACATCTTTCCTATTGGGGTAACCAGATCTGTACACAATATTTTCTATGTGCGACCGAGCTAATGTTTTGTACAACTGTAACATAATACCCCAACTTGTGAAGATTTAAGCGTGAGTGTGAGCACTGTATCAGGTTTGGAAAGGTTGGATGTAAAGTTTCTTCTCTACTCAACCTGAACTTCCTAACTCAGATGGTCTTCAATGATTTCCTCTGCACTGTGAGCAGGACCCAGTTATTTTCTCAGGGTCATGTTGACCCAAGGCTCCATTTGCCCATGAATTGAGGCAGTTTTAATCTATGAATAAATGAATTCCTGGTCAATGACTCTAATGGGAGGGGGGATGGAGGGGTGGTGCTTAGAGCAACAGAGACTTGAACTACCATTCAAAATTGAGGAAGGGAAACCCTCTAATCAGGGATGTGAATGCAGAGGGGTTTCATTGGGATGTGGAGGTTAGGCTATTTCTCCTGCCAGAAGGTTGGTGATCAGAAGCCAGTGATTAAAACAATTGGCAAAGAAAAACAAAGACAACCAGAATTTTTGTGCAGAGTTTTAAGATCTGAAATGTACATCCTTAATGGGCAATAGGATTAGATTCAAAGGACAATTGGAGGTGGACTTGGAAGGTTTCTCTTGTGGGATGGGACAGTTCTTCCCAGGAATTGACTCATTCCACAAGTATGATCAGCTTTTTGTACTGTATAAATTTATGACCAAGATTATAGTGCGACAGGGTCTGAATGTAAAGCAGGTGGGTGGTGGGGGGGTGTTGACTTAATTAAATCGCTTTAAGCCTCTTCTTTCAAGAGAAATATTTGTTTTAACATTTGCAGTACCTGCCCTGCTAGGAGAGTATAATTATAGCAGGATGTTTACAAACAAAGATGTCAGTATTTAAAAAGAACAGCACCAAAACCGAGGCTGTGCTTCAGGTCAGAAGTACGTTGAGGGCATCTTTTTGGGAGAACAATGGGATCAACATCTCCTTTAATAACTCAGGTTCAAGGGTGGAGAGAGAGAAATAACAGAAAAGGAAATGCTGTGAATTAAGTTAGCCAAGGAAAGAAACATGGAGAGAGGGAAAGAATGGATTGGGGGGAGAGAGAGAGAGAGAGAGAGAGAGAGAGAGAAAAGGGGAATATTTAATCCTTTAAGTCTCCAAAAACAATTACTGCCTCCAGGAACGGGACTTTAAACTTTCAGAAATCCCCTTTTTGAATTGAAGAATTTGAATGCATTTTCCATGAACAAAAGTTTCTTCATTATGAAATGCCACTTGTAAACTTTGTGGTGATATGTTTTAAATGAACCAATATGCTGAAACCCAATGGTATTTTGAAGGGTGAGCTACCATCTTCATGACTTGGTGATAGAGCAGCATGAATTGTCTCGGAATTTGTACCAGTACCAATGAGGCATTTCTTTCTAATGTTACTGGACAATGTACGCATTATAAACAGCAGGCACCATTAAACTCAGCCATTCCAGTTCTACCTTTAGCAATCAGGGCTTTGCAAGTAATATCCACAGGGTGCTGTTCTAGGTCTTTATGACTTTTATAAATGACCTGGAGAAAGAAGTCAAGGGAAGGGTCAGTAAGTTTGTAGATGATACTAAAGTTGGATGTGTTGTGGATAGTATTGAAGGGCTGCCGTAGGTTACAACAGGATATGGACAGGACGCAGAGTTGAGCAGAAGAGTGGTAGATGGAGTTCAATCCTGATTTGTGTGGTGATGCATTTTGGAAGGTCAAGCCTGAAGGCTGAGTACAGAGTTAATGGCAGGATACTTAACAGTGTGGAAGAACAGAGGGACCTTGGATATCTTACGGTTGCCTCGCAGGTTGATAGAACAGTTAAGAAGGCCTATGGTATGCTGGGCTTCATTAATTGTGGGATTGAGTTCAGGAGTTGTGAGGTAATGTCGCAGCTCAATAAATCTCTGGTGAGTCCACACTTAGAATATTGTATTCAGTTCTGGTCACCTCATTACAGGAAGGATGTAGAAGTTATGGAGAGGGTGCAGAGGAGATTTACCAGGATGTTGCCTGTAACAGAAAGTGTCTTATGAGGCAAGGATACCAGAGCTATGACTTTTCTCCTTGGAGCCAAGAAAGATACAAGGAGACTTAATAGAGGTCTACAAGATAATGAGAGGCATAGGTAAGGTAGACAGCCAGCACCTTTTTCCCAGGGCAGGAGTATTAAGCACCAGAGGACATCTGTACAAAGTGAAGGAAGGAAAGTTTAAGGGTGACATTACAGGTAAGCTCTTTTACAGGTAAGCTCTTTTACAGGTAAGCTCTTTTACACAGAGAGTTGTGCCTGGAATGCATTGCCAGGGGCAGTGGTGGAGGCTGGAACAATACAGGAATTTAAGAGACTCTTAGAGGCTCGTGGATGAAAGAAAAATAGAGGGTTATGAGGTATGGAGGGTTTACATTTTTTGTGGGTAGGTATATGTGGGACATGGGCCAAAGAGCCTGTAGTGTGCTGTAATGTTCTATGTCAATGGGGAGCATGTGAACCAAATGTTCCTCTGTGGAGCCTGAACTTTGCTGAAAAAAACTTGCAAACACAAGGCAATAAAACCAATAAATGCTACCAGTGGCCATCATGTAGTCCCATCGATCAAGCTGGCACATATTAAATGTCTGTCCATCTGGAGTGTGTGACTGGGTAACCAGTGGGATTTTCCGCTCCACATTCTCCCACGCAGCCGCGGTCCAGGCAATAAGGAACCAACACACTGTGAGCACAATGACTCCCAGCATCTTCAACAGCCTGGTACATGTCATGTAGGGCACCCGCTGGGCCGTACGGGACAGGAACACCTTCAGCACTCTGCAGATAACAGAGTGAGAAATAAAAGAGGAAGAAGGGTTGAATGAGAAGGGGGAGGAAGGAAAAGAAATGGAGAAGCAGCAGAAAAAGAGATGGATGGGGAGGAGGGAAAGAGATAAAAGGAGATATGAGATCATGACATACACAAAAGTGAGGAGACAAAGAACATTTAACAATAACTTGCACTTATGTAGAACCTTTCACTTTGGAAAACTTCCCGAGTGCTTCGGACAAAATAGGCTCTGAATCTTAGCTATGAATCATAGAGTGGGAAACAGCATTAAGAATATCACAGGGATCAGTTCATGCCCTCCAATCATCCAGTACAATATGCATTTAAATTTCCTGTGGGAGATGATTGAATAATTAACAAAGCATTGAACTGCTCTTGGACAATATATGTCACACACTGATTAACACACTAGATACAGTTACTGAAACAAGCTATACAATCAATGATCCCTAAACATATTTACGTTTCAATGCTATTTCTGGTGTGATGGAGAACTCATTCGCTTTCAATATGATGTACTGTGTTTTCTAGCTGAATCAGTTTTAAAACTAGGATGTTTAAAAACCCTCATGCATCATCCACATCATGAGGACTTCAGGTGGATTGTGTTCCATTTGTCACACTCCAGAAATTCTCTGTGAAAATTGATACCATAGAAATGGGCCATTCACCCAACTTGTCTATTCCAGCAGCTGTCTCCATCTTCACCCTCCTCCTTTCACCCATCTTGTTCCATCTGCCCTTAGTTTTTACTCCTTTTCTACATCTACCCATTACCCATTTGCTCAAGTTTCCCAACTCCACTCCTCTCCAACCCTTCTGGCTCTATCTACCCCTCATCCTTCACTCTTCCTCAGCCAGGCCTATCACCTATTGGCAGCTCACTCACCCCCCTCCTCTTTATAATGCCTATCTTCCCTCTCCACTCAGTCCTAAAGTAGGATCTTGACACAAAACGTTGACAACCCTTTTCCCCTCACAGATGCTGCTGAACCAACTGAGTTCCTCTAGCAGTTTGCTTTTCATCTGTGCCAGTATCTATGATCCAGACAGCATCCTCCAGCTAAATGTATTTCACCCTTTTACTATCTCTTTCTTTTCCTCCATTTTTAATGTGTTCATCCATCACTTGTTTCAGTGTAGAGCAATGTCATGTGGATTGTGGAGGATCATGTGACCACTCCAGCTGGAATCTGGTGGGAATGTGGATTGTAGAGTGTTGCATGACCTCTCCATCCGGAACTTCGTCGGAAGGCACATTACCTGCCAATCAAGATTGGACTCCGCCCACCCATTAGTGCACACCTGACCCATGGCCCCTTTAATTACCTAGTGATTACCTGGGCCATACCCTCCAGCTTACTGTACTATAAAGTCCACCTTGTGGAGTAGTGCTTGCTCTTTTGCTCTTTGGTCCAGAGGCGAACCCTGCTCCACTCCAGGTTGGAAACTGTGAACAATGCTGGAGGAGTTGTTGGTAAGGTGTGCACTTCATAGGGATCGGAGCTTTTGTACATTAGACAAGGAATGGTGGGTAACGCATTGTAATCCTTGGTTGTTATAACTCTGTGCACAGTTGCTAGTATCGGTAGTGTTGAGTCCGATATGACTAATTATACTGTGTTGTGTGATTGAGAGTACTAGTGTGTGTTATCCCCATTGTGATTCCCCTTACGTGTGTTTTAATAAAGATAATTCCTGTGTTCAGCCTGTGTCCTGGCTCATTGCTCTTTGAACCCACCAAACTTGTTTTCCCTTCCCACACAACGAGCATGCAATGAGATTCTGGAGAGATTGAGTGGGTCAGTCAGCATCCATGTTTCAACGTTCTGGGTCAGAATCCTTTATTGAGGGCAAACACAGACAACAACGCAATCTCATTTCATTTTACCCAAATGCTCATTGGTTATATCTGGACCTTGGGAGAGAGCATCAACAGGCTATTTGCAGAGGATACAGTAGTGCGCTCTAGTGTAAGTGGAGTGGGTTGTCATTGGCACCGTGCATTATAATCACTTTTTTCAAATTAAGGCCTCTTTTGGCATCTGTATAAACTCAGCACTTAACTGATAAAGGAAAGCTGATTGAACTTTGCTTTTTTGCCCTGTGTTGTTCTGGATGTGTGGATGAAAATAGATTAAGGATCTTCTTGCTTATGTCCTCCTGCATAATGAAATTTAGAGATGTCAAACGAATTGGAAGTTGGTAAAATAATTTACCTGCTGCTTCATTTGAGTATGAGAAGTTCCTTCAGGTGAGGAGGATGTCATAAAGGACATATCAGCTGGTGTGACAGGAGAGAGAGCGCGGCTAGCACAGGTTTACTGGAATTAGTTAAACTAGAAAGTCTGTAGATGCTGGGGTTGAGTACAATACATACACGTGCTGGAAGCCTGGGTCCTGGGGTCAAAATGTTGGTTACCCTTTACTTCCTATGGATGCTGCGTGACCTGCTGAGTATTTTACTGGAACCAGGGCTAAGTACAAAGACTGTTAAATAGATATGACTTGCATTGTGTTGAATGTTGAGGGGAGAGTTCATCAGAACGTTTATGATATTGGAAGTGTTTACTGGGGAGGATAGAGGTATACTTCCTCTCCTGAGGAGTGTTCAAAACAAGGGGCGCCCTCCAAACAGGAATCCAGGGATAGCATCAGGAAGTATTTCATCTTATCAAAGATGGTGCAATGCTGAACCTCTTCTGCAAAAAGCAGTCAGGACAGGTGAATTACAAAGTTGTCATGACTTTTTGTTGGATATGAGGTGCAGAATATCAATGGAGTTAAACTATACACTAGGCACAAGTATTTCCTGGCAGATAGACAAAGAGAATATAATGGCTTATGTTTGCAGCAGCTCGCAAGGAACTGTTGGTGATATTGTTCACACTACTCATGATACACAGCAGGCAACCTTGCTCTTCAGAAAGGCACCAGGCGGTTGGTTCCACTAGACTTAGCTAGAGAATGCACCAACAACAATCCCTTACATATGTCACTTCCAGGATGAAATGTTGCCAGTTCTGTTAAAAAAATGGAATGTTGTCCCTTTCCATACCAATAAAGATCTGGGTAAAGACGATGTCAGTAGTTCCTCTGTTTGCGCGAAAGCCACACTGTGATTCTGGGAGGACATTTTCGGCGACACTAGGTATTAGTCTATTAAGGAGAATCCTAGCGAAGATTTTGCCTGCAATGGAGAGCAGCGTGCAATTTGAGGCGCCTGCAAGCTCACACCAAGACACAAGAGCAACTTGTCCGTGAACTACTCTTTGCAGATGATGCCGCTTTAGTTGCCCATTCAGAGCCAGCTCTCCAGCGCATGATGTCCTGTTTTGTGGAAACTGCCAAAATGTTTGGCCTGGAAGTCAGCCTGAAGAAAACTGAGGTCCTCCATCAGTTAGCTCCCCACCATGACTACCAGCCCCCCCACATCTCCATCGGGCACACAGAACTCAAAACGGTCAATCAGTTTACCTACCTCGGCTGCACCATTTCATCTGATGCAAGGATCGACAAAGAGATAGACAACAGACTCGCCAAGGCAAATAGCGCCTTTGGAAGACTACACAAAAGAGTCTGGAAAAACAACCACCTGAAGAAACACACAAAGATCAGCGTGTACAGAGCCGTTGTCATACCCACGCTCCTGTTCGGCTCCGAATCATGGGTCCTCTACCGGCATCACCTAGAACGCTTCCATCAGCGCTGTCTCCGCTCCATCCTCAACATTCATTGAATGACTTCATCACCAACTTCGAAGTACTCGAGCTGGCAGAGTCCGCAAGCATCGAATCCACGCTGCTGAAAACCCAACTGCGCTGGGTGGGTCACGTCTCCAGAATGGAGGACCATCGCCTTCCCAAGATCGTGTTATATGGCGAGCTCTCCACTGGCCACGAGACAGAGGTGCACCAAAGAAGAGGTACAAGGACTGCTTAAAGAAATCTCTTGGTGCCTGACACATTGACCACCGCCAGTGGGCTGATCTCGCCTCCAACCGTGCATCTTGGCGCCTCACAGTTCGGCGGGCTGCAACCTCCTTTGAAGAAGACCGCAGAGCCCACCTCACTGACAAAAGACAAAGGAGGAAAACCCCAACACCCAACCTCAACCAACCAATTTTCCCTTGCAACCGCTGCAACCGTGCCTGCCTGTCCCGCATCGGACTTGTCAGTCACCAACGAGCCTGCAGCAGACGTGGACATACCCCTCCATAAATCTTCATCCGTGAAGCCAAGCCAAAGAAAGAAAGAAAGAAAAGATCTGGGTTTAATTAGTTATTGTATGAATAAGCACATATCAATGAAAGACAGCCGTGCATTTTATTTCTGTTTCTAACAAATAGGTAAGGAGCAAGAAGAGGCCATTTGGCCCTTCCAACATGCTAATCTAGTTGATGTCACGCCAACAACCTTGCACTCAACATTAGCAAAACCAAGGAGATGATTGTGGACTTCAAGAGGAAGTCAGAGGAACACCACCCAGTCCTCATTGTAGGCTCAGTAGTGGAGAGGGTCAAGAACTTCAAATTTCTGGGTGTCAACATCTCCGAGGATCCGTCCTGGAGCCTCCATATTGATGCAATCACGAAGAAGGCTCGTCAGCAGCTATACTTTGTGAGGTGTTTGAGGAGATTCGGTACGTCACTGAGGATTCTCGAAAACCTTTACAATTGTACTGGGAAGAGCATTCTGGCTGGTTGTATCACAGTCTGGAAGGGAGGCGCCAATTTTCAGGACAAGAAAAAAACTCCAGAGGGTTGTTAACTGCGACATCACGGGCACCAGACGTCACTCCATCGAGGACATCTACAAGAGGTGGTGTCTTAAAAAAGCACCCTCTATCCCAAAGACCCCCCACCACCCACTCTTCACTCTGCTACCATCGGAAAAAGGTACAGGAGCCTGAAGACGAGCACTCAGCAGCACAAGGACAGCTTCCCCTATGTCATCAGATTCCTGAAGAATCAAAGAACCAAGATACTGCCTTACATTTTTGTGCACTATATTTTAAAAATTATTTATTGTTGGAAGGTGGTGTATATGAATGTTTGCACTGTGACGCTGCCACAAAACAACGAATTTCGTGATCTGTTCATGACAATAGATTCTGATTCTGATCTCTGTCAATTGTAGCCCCAGCAATTCTTCACCCCTTTTTCTAACAACCTGCTTACCTTGACTTGAAAACTATTCAAAGGCACTTCTTTCAAAGACCCATGGGCTTCTGGGACTCCTCGTTCTAGATTCTCCCAAGTTGCTTCCAAACTCCAGGCCTATTTTTTTAAAATCAATTTACATCTTTTTGTTGCTTCTTGAACTTTCTTGAAGGGATTGTTTCCAATTGCTAATCTCACTCAATCCATGAAGGAGCACAGATTTCAAACATGTTGAATCCAAAAGCTTCTATAGTGACCAGCAACTAAATGTGTAATTGAGAACCACTAGCTAAATTCCCATAGTGCAAGGGGCAACAGAACCAATAAGAGTGTACAAGTGAATTGGGATTAGAGTGTGGAAGAATAATTGTGAGAGCACATTGGCAAAAATAATGGACCTCCTGCACTGTCCTTTTTGTTTCCATTATATATTTATATATCCACACATAACATACGCCTCCTTAAAGTTGTGATTCTAACTCCCTCCAGTGTCAAGACATTGTAGTTAGCATGGACATTGGGATCTGTAATGGAAGACACTGTAATGGAAATGTAAAACATTATTGAATATATAATTGTGAATTAATACAATTCACATCCCCTAATAAAAATACAAATTCCTTCAGATAATCAGTTCTCTGTATATCCTTTGATTTGACCCTAATATATACAGTAAAATCCCTGTTATCTGGAATTCAAGCAAACGGTAGCTTCAAACAACTGGTAAAAAAATTTGTAAAACTATTGTAGTTTAAAATTGATGCACCTCATTGTGTGTTGTGTGATTAGCAAACTAACAATCTCAAGCAAATGGAAAATTCACTTATCAAGCATCTACCAATTCCCATAGGTGCTGGATATCAGGGGTTTTACTACATGTAGGAGGACATCTGCTTCCCTTAACAGATGCAACATTCACCCAACAACTTGATGGTTGGGCCATGAAACGGAGTAAAGAGCACTGAGAAGATTCAACTTGGGACTTCTCTATCAATCAGTGCACTGGTACCTGTAGATCTTCAATGTTATGGTTCCATAGATGATGGCAAATCCCAGCATTCGCACCCATCGCAGGAGAACACACCGGAAAGCACTGGGCTGGAAATACAAGATAAATACCTGACGGGCAAACACAAATGCAGGTGCAGGGTTAACATGGAGATATCATGCCTGAAATGTTTGAATGTCAGTCATTCAGTTCTTGTTAAAGTGGTCATCAGTGCCCAGATTTTGGTGGGCAGATGGAGAAGAGGGGAAGTGCTGCTGGTGGTAGAAGTAACCGCTATGATCGTGCAGTGTTCAGTGATGTGGGCTGCCTGTTTTCTGAGTCCACCAGCCCTTGGGATGTTAACGCTAGGGTGAACTTGAAGAGGATACTCTCATTTCAGGTAGAATTTGTAAATGGGGGTCAATATTTAACCATATGGGGTCAGGCAGAAATGAGGCAAATATCTTCTCTGAGTATCATGAGTCATTAGAACTCTTTGCTTCAAATTGAGGTGCAAGCGGAAGTTTGAATATTTTGCGGCAGAGCTCGATAGGGTCTTGATAAGCAGTTGGGGGGCAGCTGAAATGTCATTGTGTGGGAGGGCCACAGGATTGCGGAGTTGAGGTTACAATCAGATTAACAGATATTATTAAATGGCAGTCGGCTCAAAAGGCTGCGTGACCTACTCTGCTGCTAATCTGTATGTTTGTGTGAATGTTCTTTTATGTATCCATGTTTTCAGGATCTAGACTTTGCTGTCAGGATTTACTACCTATCTTAAATGTCCTTAAGATAGGGTGGGTGAACTGCGGTAGTCTTATAGTGAGGGTGCTTTTGCAGTGCGAGTTCCAGGATTTAGATGTAGCAACCGCAAAGGAACAATAATATATTTCCAAGTCAGTTTGGAACAAGGTTTGGAGAGGAACCAGCAACCACTCATAACACTGCAAATTGGAAAGCAGGGGCAAGAAACAACCACCAATCAACACCTTTACTGCATCATTTCAGCCTGAGATGAATCCAGTATGTGCTATTGGATTGCAGCATTAATGGTTAAAAATAATTCTAACTAATCCTTGATTAGAAATGAGATAACAAAAGTGAGCAATTATCATTAAATCTATCAAACATGTAAATTCACTTCCAAATTTAGACCAAGCCATCTGTTAGCCATCTACAAAGGAAAGCTCTCACTAGTGGGCTGAATCAGCAATAACCTGGTGCAATATTGCACTTCCAAAATGGTTCAGAGATTATCAGATCATGTTCAAGGATCTAGCAGTGACCGATGACGTTTCCATTGTGAGAAGATAATATGTAAGGAATCACCATCTCTTTTTGACCTTACTAAGAAGTTCTCAGCCAATGATGTGTGGTCATCTTTGTAAAGTGAAAAAAGAATACTTTGTTTTTCTTATTTTCTTGCAATATTTTGTGTTTATGGGGATGGATATTTGCAGGTTTATAGTCATTGAACAAGTGAGCTTGATACTAGGATAACGGCCTTTCACTCAATGTCAAACAGACTAAAAAGCTGGTCATAGACTTCTGGAAGAGGCATGGTGCTAAGGTGGAGATAGTAGACAGCCTTAAGTTCCTACAAGTAAACATCTCTAGTAACCTGTCCTGGTCCGTCCACATTGTTGCGGTGGCCAAGAAAGCACACCAGTGCCTCCTCTTCCTCAAAGTTGTTGAGGCCAGTTCATTAGATCTGGTCAAAAATGCATATGGTACTTATGGCTAAAGATACTGAAGTCATATAATCAGCTGTTTTCATATTGAATGGTGGTGCAGACTAGAGGGACTGAATGGCCTTCTCCTCCACCTATGTCCTATGATTCTATGATGCCTGATGAAATTTAGCATCTACCTGGTATCTCTTTGTGTAGACCAAGGGCCCCCAAGCATTTAGACCATCGACCCCTTCATGGAATCCTTGATTCCTTATGTATCCCCAGGCATGGAACCCCCTCCCGCGAATTCTTTGTATGTCGGGGGTTGGGGTGGGGTGGCGGCACTGGCTGAGGGGGTTCCCCCCAGCCAACGCTGCTAACTCCCCCTTCCCCGAGGGCAGCGCCACTACCCCCACCCCGATGTACAAAGAACACATTCCTCTTTCTTCGCTCCTCCATCCACTCTCTCTCATCTTCCCGTTCGCTCTCAATTTATTAAAAGCCACCAAAGCCAGCTCTCACGAGAGGTTGGCCACCCTGCATAGGCGCTATTATCCATAGATGTGCCCCTGCTTTCTACTGCAAAAGTTCAATCAACCCTCCCCCCCCCCAGGATTTATCAACCCCCTTTTGATCCCCAAGTATTTATCAACCCTTTGGATAGTCCCATCGACCCCCAGGGGTTGATAGACCACTTTGGAGACCCCTGGTGTAGACACTCCACTGAAAGTATTATGTCAGGGTGCATCATGGGAACTACTCTGTCCGAGGCCAAGAAATTGCAGAAAACTATGAATGCAATTCGGTTATTACACAAACCCACCCACCCCTCCCTCCATCAACTCCATCTATATTTCCAATTGCTTTGGAAAAGATCCAACATATTAAAAGACTATCTCATCTCAGTAACACTCTCTTCTTCCTCTTCCCATTGGGAAGAAGATCCACGAGTGTGAAATCACGCACCACCAAGTTCAAGGACAGTTTCTTTCCTTTCATTATCAGACTCCTGAATGATCCTCACACTAGTAAAATTATGTTGACTTTGCTCTGTATTGACTGATCTCTCTCTGCAACTCTGGTACTTCTGGACTGTTTTACCTGTAATTTGTATGAGATGTCAAACTGGACTGCTCACAAAGCAAATGTTCTCACTGCACCTCAGTTCATGAGACAATAAATCTGAGCAGGAGATATCGGAAAGGTATATCAAAGAGCCAGAATGGTGCATTAATTTATCCTCTTCCTTGTTGAGGGATTCTCTGGTTAAAGGTTCTGAGCAGAATGGAGCAGGTTGTCCATCAGATGTGAAGTCAAAATAAAATGTGATGCATTTGGTATTGGGTGGGGTGAATTAGGTGGGAATGTGAGAGGACATTTGTAATGATGAGGCAGGAGGGGTGGAATTGGAAAACTTGGATAACTCAGTTTCAAAGATCAACATTCATGAATAGATATTTACTTGGCTACTTACTGGAAAATATAGCAGGATGGCTCCTCCAAGGATGGTCTCCAACAGGAGCAGTCCCGACGCTCTGATTCGCTGAAGACAGGAAAAGGAGGTTTTACGCTCTTTGACCTGACTATTAACCTGAGCAAGACTAAAGTACTCCATCAGTCCATGCCAAACACCAACACCATAGAACCAAAAAATCAATGTTGACAACACCCAGTGTACAAATGTAAACAGCTTCAAATACTTGGGGAGCACCATATCAAGTGATGGGTCTTTGAACAAAGAAATTAATTCCAGGATCAGTAAGGCCAGCTAGGCTCTGGGGAGGCTGAAAATCTACAGAGCTGTGGTCATCCCTTCTCTCCTCTATGGATGTGAGACCTGGACTCTGTAAGTACCGATGTCACATCAAACAACTGGAGAAATTCCACATGTGCACCATCCGTTCCATCCTTGGCATCCGTTGGCAAGACCATATCTCCAACCTGAAGGTCTTGGGTCGTGCGAAGTCCACCAGCATTGAGTCCCTGATCATCAGAGCCCAGATGCAGTAGGTGGGACACATCATCAGAATGGATGACCACCGTATGCCTTGCCAACTGCTCTATAGTGAACTGAAGACCGGAAGGAGACCTCAATGTCATCCATGCAAGCTCTATAATGATGCTATGAATAAAACCCTATGCTACTGTGGCATCCTGCCAAGAGAACTAGAGCTGCAGCTGCTGACAGGTCTTGTTGGTGAGCCCTGTGCAATGAAGCCTACACCAGTTTCGAAGACAGGCGCTGCCAAAAAACTGGTGGAAGGCTGTGAGTGGCATCACTTAACAGCAGCCACAGTTATTACAACAACAGATTTCTAGTGCCTCCATTGTGCTAGACTTTGTGCTTCCAGACTGGGAAGTCACCTTTGTGTCCACAGATGAACTGCACAACAATGTCTTTGAACTGAAGGATGACAAATACTTGTCCTAATTAGGCATGTTCCCAGAGGTAACTGATATCCATGTGTGAGTTGTGCATATTCACCAAGTATGGGGCAGCATGGTTGGCGTCGTGGTTAGTGCAACACCGTTACAACACAAGCTAGCTGGACTAGGTTTTGAATCCCATGCTGTCTGTAAGGAGTTTGTATGTTCTCCCTGTGTCTGCATGGGTTTTCCCTGGGGGCTCCAGTTTCCTCTTACTGTTCAAAACGTACCAGGGGTTGTATATTAATTATTGGGATAGATGTAATTTAGCTCGTGGGCAGAAAGGGCCTGTTATCATGCTGTATATCTAAAAAACTTGTGCTCGTTCCTGCTCCCAAACAAAACTTTCCAAACATGTGAATCCAGAACAATTAAAGCCTGAGCTCAACTGCATCATAAAGACGTTGGCATCAACATTACGGTTAATATTCAGTATTCCTTTGCTCTTTTGTGTCACCGAATGAGGAAGCATTTTTCCATTCAGTTCGTCTACATTCTCTTCAGTAATAAAACTGTTGGAACCTCATTAAATCTCCTTCAGACCTCTGGGTCACAGAGCTATTTATATTAACTAATGTTCTATCTTTGGGAATTGTAAGCCTTTCACTTTACAAATTCCTAGGTAGGTTTGATTCAGTGGATCAGAAAAGGCTGATTTATCACTTTCAATGTCTTATGATCTGGTGAGACTATTATAACGTTGTGACAAATCTCTTTTCCATTCAAAAGGCAGAGAGCAAGTGCAGTGAAGGTTCACCAGTCTGATTCACTCTAGAGGTTAGAAAAATGAGAGGTGATCTGTTGACACATTTAATTCTCAAGTGGTTTGAAAGGATGAATGTTGTACTTGTGTTTCCCTGGCTGAAGTGTCTGGAGCCAGAGGTTACAATCTCATAAACAAGAATTGGACCTTGATTATCCATATCAGTTAATTAGATCACAGTTTTTAAAATCCTCCAAGGTGTCTGTCTGTCTCTCTCTTGCTCTGACTTCATTAACTGAAAACACTAATCTTGACATCATGAAAGGTGATTAAATAAAATAATCTGTCCTGTTTTTTAAATTCTCTCTCGCTTTCTCTCTCCCTCTCCTTCGCCCTTCCCTTTCTCCCTCTCTCTTTTCCTTTGCCTCCCTCTCTCTTTCCTGACTGAAAAAATATGGTGGCACTGCCAGGGCTGCTGTAACAAAGAGTGGGAAGCAGAGACACAGCAGGTCCTTCACAGGATTCTACCACCCAGTCTCACTGCCAATGGCTGCATATAGCATTAAATGTTCTATTAAAGGAGCCAACAGTGGTCTGTTTTAAAATCCTGCGAACACGGTGTCTGCGCCCAGATGGCAGTGCCAAGGTTCAGCAGTGGGCTTGAAGGGTGGCAGATTCTGGGGAAGAAAGGCATCAGAAAACAGGGAGACCATCCCCGTTTGAGAAGGAGAAGCAGAGGAGACAACTCAGGATGGTGACCACAGCGCCAGACCAGCGAGGGACTTTGTGGCTGAAAAAACACACAGGCGGCAGGTTTTTGGTGACTATGGTCAAGGGACTCATACTGAACTGTGGACTGATGGAGACTGGTTTGAGGTTGGCTGAAGGGGGACCAGGTATTCGAAATGAGATGTAAAAGGGTGCTGAAAGCTTCCTGATCATGCCAGAGGTTTGGATCTGGAGCTCAGATTGCCAATGGTTTGGAGTGAAGGCTGTGTGGCTGCAGAGGCTGTGGGAGCACTGAAGGCACATCCGTGACTCTGGTGGGACTCTCTTTTGCTTTTTTTGACTGCAAGGACTGCAATTTCTGCTGATGGCAAATCTTTGCCTTTCTTGCAGTAGACTAAAGGAAATTTCATATAATATTACATTTTTTGTTTTATTACATGACAATAAAAGACTCTCTCTTTGTCAATCTGTTTCTTCCACCCCCCTGTACCTATATGATTGGCACCTCTGAAAATGCAGCACTCCCACATTCAAGATTCAATTTATTATCATAATAATAAAACAATGTCATGTTACATGAAATTTCTTTTTGCCTGCTGCAAGGCAGACATATTTGCCACGGGCAGGAATTGCCTTAGAGCCTTTTACAGTCTCACAGTCAGACTTACAGTCAGAGAGAGAGAGGCAAAACAGAGTCCCCCAAAGTCACCAAGTGTCCGTAGATTCATCGGCACCTCCTCGCATCCCGGTTCTGATACCTGGTACCCCTCCAGCCAGTTCGAGCTAGTCTCCAGCAGTCTGCAGCCCAGCGCGAATCTCCCAACAGCAGTCTCCAGACGCCCACAGCTTCCACGGATTCCTCACCAGCATGCACTGGTCCCTCACCTGCAGAGCCTTCATGGCATTGCCGCCCCAAACAAGGTATTATGACCCCCCCACACCCACTTGCAGCCATTGTCCCCCTCAAATGAAGTATTGTGCCCCCACCCACAGCACTGGTGTTTCTAGCGTCACTAGTCTGCATGTGATATAAGCAGTGCATTTGTCTGTTAGGTCAGAGGAAGGGGGAAGGGGGCGGTGGCACACAAAGGAAGTTCATGGCAGGTAGGCACCACTACCACCAACCCCCCCAGTTGAGTGAATTTTCGCACCATATTGTGCCCCTCCCACCCCTGCAGTTACCCTAAGGTTCCACCCCACCCCTGCTAAGATTGGTTATGATGCCGACCCTGGGGTATTGCATCAAGTTCCACTCTCTGATGCCAATTTGGCTAAGTCCCACTGCTTTAGCTCTCAGTCTTTTCAAGGACTCCCATAGAACCATATAGCACAGAAAACAGGCTCTTTGGCCCTTCTAGTCTATTGTTATAATACGTCGACCCACAGACCTGCATCCAGTCCATAGGCCTCCCATCCATGTACCTGTCAAAGTTTTCTTAAATGTTAAAAGTAAGCTCCCATTCGCCACTTCAGCTGGCAGCTTGTTCCATACTCCCATCACTCTCTGTGAAGAAATTCCCCCTAATGTTTCCCCTAACTTATCCCCATGTCTTCTGGTTTGGATCTCACCTAACCTCAGTGGAAAAAGCCTACTTCATTTATTCTGTCTAGACCCCTCATATTCCCTTCCAGTATCTATCATCACTGCCCATTTTTAA
The DNA here is from genome assembly GCF_036971445.1 of Narcine bancroftii. Taxonomy (NCBI): domain Eukaryota; kingdom Metazoa; phylum Chordata; class Chondrichthyes; order Torpediniformes; family Narcinidae; genus Narcine; species Narcine bancroftii. The sequence continues at coordinate 78,753,525 of NC_091480.1, read as the reverse complement.
AGAGTTAGCAAACATCAGATGCAGGAAACGTAATTAAAAAAATAAATAAAACAGTACGTTCTGGAAATGCTCATCAGGTCAGGCAGCATTGTGGAGAGAGGAAAAGAAATAACATTTCAGGTTGAAGACACTGAGTCAATGCATTTTTACAAAAGGTACCAGATCATGAGAGGTGGGGAGACAGGTGAGTTCACTGTAAAAGAAGTGTTAGAGAGGAGTAGATAAAGAAGAGATTGAAAGAATGGAACTAGATGGAGGTGGGGGAGTCACCGAAAATGAGAAAATTCAATGTTCACGTCACTGGGTTTAAGGCTGTCCAGGGGAAAATGGTGTGTTGTTCCTCGTGCTTACATTTAGTATCATCCTGATAATGGATGAGGCCGAGGATAGACATATCTGTGGAGGGATGTTCGGGGGTGTTGAAGTTCAAGACTAGACCTACCAACAGAGCATAGGTTTTTGGCAACATAGTCACCCATGCTGCACTTAGTCTCATCAATGTAATGGAGACTACACTGAGAACACCAAATGAAATAGATAAGATTGGATGATGTGCATGCAAAGCTCTGCCTCACCTGGAAGGTCTGTTTGTAGCCTGGATGGAGGTGGGAAGGGCGGGGGAGATGTAACAACAGATTTTTCACTTTCTGTCATTAAGGGGAATGAAAGAGAAGAGATTGGAGAATCTCAGATGCTTGTCTCTGTGAAATGTCGATAGGGGTGGAGAGGGTTTGTGCTGAAGCTGGCAGAGTTTAATGCAGAGGCTGATGGGGTTGAAAGTGAGGGCTAGAGGGATGCTGTCCTTGTTCTTTCCTAGGATGAGGTGGGTAAGAGGGTAGTACAAGAAATGGAGGAGGTTCCAGTGCAGGCATTATCAATGATTGTAAGGGGAATCCACATTTAGTAAAGAAAGAGGACATTTTGCGTGGAAGGGAACAAATGCAGCGGAGGTGGAGGAATTGGGAGAAGAGACAGGGTGGGAAGAGGTAAAATCCAGGTAGTATGAAAGTCTGTGGGTTTTTAATAGATGTCCGTTGATAGGTTATCTTCTGAGATAGAGAGGTCACAGAAGGGGAGAGAGGTGTTAGAAACAGTCCAAGTAAATTTAAGGGCTGGGTAGAAGGTGAACATCAATGCAATCATCAGTGTTGTGGAGGAAGAGTTGAGGAGTTTTCACCAGGAAGCATTAACTCCACAGGTGTTCCCTGACCTGCTGAATTTTTCCAACATTTTCTATTTTTATGAAAGGAGAGGAGAGAAAGGAGAGATCATCACAAGTCAGGTTAATTGTGAAATCTCCCACTGTCTGCCATTTGTCATGTGCAATAAGAGTCATCACATTGCAGTGATAAACAAGAACTCTGACAGATTCGCCCCCACTGAGGTCACATCTTGTCCAGCTGAATCCTACAGCCTGCATCTAATTTAGCACAGATCAACGATTGGTTCTTATCTGTGAGGCTCAGAAATTTTATTAGATCTAAACAATTTGATATATTTCCTGTGGCTCTAACACTTTTCAGGTTTCAGTGTAGTGTAAGTCTGTGATGATCAATAGCCTTATCTAGACCTAACAATATGCATTGCTGCTGGTGTCCGCTGTGAGCCAGTATCTCCTCCATTACTCGCACTTCTGCCCTGGCCCCCTCTGACCCATGAGCAAAAAGGGCAGGATCCCTCTTGTTCTCACCTACCACCCTACCAGTCTTCACATCCAACATATCCTCCTCCATCATTTCCACCACCTACTACGTAATCCCACCAGAAGAGACATATTCCCCTTTCCTCCCCTCTCTGTCTTCCAGAGGGACCACTCCCTCTGTGACTCACCCTCATGTCCACTCCTCCCTCCCCACCAATCATCCCCTTGGGACCTACCCCTGTGATTGCAGGAGATGCTCCACTTCGCCCCACCTCCTCCCTAACCACCATTCAAGGCCCCAAACAGTCCTTCCAAGTGAAGCAACATTTTACTTGTGAATCTGCAGGGGTCATCTACTGCATCCAGTGTTCCTGCTGTGGTCTTCTCTACATCAGAGAGATTGGACGCAGACTGGGAGATCGATTTTTTGAGCACCTCGGGTCTGTCTGCCACAATAGCATGGATCTCCCAGTGGCCACCTATTTCAATTCCACTTCCCATTCCCTTGCTGACATGTCTGCCCATGATCTCATGTACTTCCAGACTGAGACCACCTGTAAATTGGAGGAACAACACCTCATCTTCCGACTTCTCTGGCTTTCATTAAACCACCCCCCCCCCACCCCCTGCTTCTCCCATCTCTCTCCATTCCCTGTCTCCTTTTGCTCGGACATGATAAATTCTACCTAGTCCCTTATCGCATCCAATTCACACCTTTTGTTGGTCTGGATTCCTCCCCCATTATTTGAATTCTGAGACTTTCTGATACATCCCGCTTCTTCCTTTTCTGATTTTTCCTTGAAGAAGGGCTCAGGCCCGAAACGTCGGCAATATATCTTTGTCTTCTAGGGATGCTGAATAGACTGGCTGAGTTCCTCCATTATTTTAGAATTTTTGCTACAATTGCAGTATCTTCAGCCTACCGTGTTTCACTCAGCACATTCCATTCTGTCCAATTTGCATTGTCAATTATACAGGATGACCTATACCAGTAGTTCTCAACCTTTTTCCTTCCATTCACAAACCTCCTTAAGTCAGGGTTTGGTTTGGCTTCACGAACAAAGATTTAGAAAGGGGGCTGTCCATGTCTGCTGCAGTCTCGCTGGTGGCTGATGAGGCCAATGCGGAAGAGATATGCCCTGCTGCAGTGGCTGCAAGGGAAATTCTGTTTTGGGTTTGGTGCTGCAGTGTCACAGTTATTCCTCCATCTCCTTTTGTCCTCAAGGCCAGCCCTGTGTGCATTCTCGAAGGAGGAGACAGACTGGTGAATGGTGTGTTGCCAGACCGCGCAATCGGAGGCTAGAGCAGACCACTGGCGATGGTCAATGTGACAGGCACCAAGAAATTTCTTCAGTGAGTCCTTGTACCTCTTTTATTTTTCAGAGCCCCTCTGTCACAGTGGCCAGTGGAGAGTTTTCTATACAGCACAATCTTGGGCAGGTGATAATCCTCCATCCTAGAGATGTGTCCTGCCTGTCGTAGCTGCGTCTTCAACAGCATGGTCTCGATGCTGGTAACTTCTGCCTGTTCAAGGACTTCAATGCTGGTGACGAAGTCACTCCAGTGGATGTTGAGGATGGTCCAGAGGCAGTGTTGGTGGAAGTGCTTAAAGAGTTGTAGGTGATGATGGTAGGTGACCAATGATTCAGATCCATACGGAGGATGGTCAGTACAATGGCTCTGTACTCACTGATCTTTGCGCCTTTCTTCAGATGCTTGTTTTTTCAGACTCTTTTGTACAGCCTGCTGAATGTGCTGTTTGCCTTTGCCAGTCTGTTGTTAACTTCTTTATCGATCTTGGCATCTGATGAAATGGTGCATCCCTGGTAGCTGAACTGGTGGACTGTCTTCAGCTCAATTTCACCTGAGGTGTGGGCTGATGGAGAACTTCTGTCTTCTTCAAGCTGATTTCCAGTCTTTACAAAGCAGGATGTTATACGCTGCAAGGCTGTCTCTGTATAGGCAATAAGGGCAGCATTGTCGGCGAAGTGTAGCTGTCGAATGAGTTGCTCCAATGCCTTGGTGTGGAACTGTAGTCGCCTCAGGTTGAACAGGCTGCCATTGGTTATGGATCTACACTTCGTCCTCACCATCAAGGTCTTCTGCGGCCCTTTGGCACCAAAGAGGGACATCTGCAGACATTGCCCCCCCCCCAAACAAGATTCTGAGTCCCCCCCAAATGAGGGGCTGTGCCCCACTATGGTCACAACCATCCCTGGCTGTCAGACCCACCCCAACTCCCTCCCGCGTCAGTAGCGTCTAGGTTGACTCACACTAGCGATTTTCAACACGCCCCTGGCTGCATCGCTAGTGTGCGCTGAGCATCAGTAGCGTCCAGTGATGCTTGATGCAATAAAAAGAGTGCCCTCGTGCCCCACGTCAGAGGGATGGATGGTTTTATCAACAGGTAGGTCCCCCCACCTTGGTTGACAGGTTGGACCCTGCTAGCACCACCCTCACCCGGTCGACAGTTTGGACCCTGCTAGCACAACCCCCCCCTCCACACCCCCCCCCCTCAAATTGACTGAACGAGCCCCCTTCTAACTCGCTAATGCACCCCTCTACCACACGTTCTGGCGCCGACCCTGCCCTTAGATGGCGAAGAGAGTTGGCATGAGGACGCAATCTTGCTTTACTTGATTGTTATGATTGAAAAGTGACTTTTCTAGGAGCATTTAGGACTTAAAAATTCATGCACTGATACATCAGGAAAGATTAAATATTTGCAGAGATGAGGGTTTATTGATCCTCTCTCTTTATCATCCATTCGCACCAGGTTGAGAGAGGCAAGACAGACAGGGCTTATCAGGATTCGTGGTTGCTTTGGTGGAGAGTGGACAGCTTTTAAGTTTTAAGGCCATCAGGATTTGACGTGCAATTCACACAATTAATTTACCCACCTCCGGACCTGTAATCCCCCGAACGTTTCCTTTGACTCCGTGGTTGTCTATTTCAGCCTCCCCTACTCCCTCACCACACTGTAGGAAGGGTGTGATAGTGATGTAAAGGGATGCAGAGGAGAGTCAACAGGACATTGTTTAGGAATGGAGTGTTGCAGTGACGGAGAGAGGCCTGGTCTCTTTTCCCTGGAGAGGAGGAGGTCAGGAGGGGATAAGATTGAGGACCCTGAGATTATGAAGGTTTTAGATAACTGCAGGAAACATCTCCCCTTATCAAAGGTGGAGTAAGGGCTACAAAGTACAGAGAGGATTTGAGGGGGTCCTTTTCCACCCAGAGTGGCGAATACCTGGAATATTGTGCCAGAGAGTGTTGGAAGCAGAGTCACTGATTGTACAAAATAAATGTCCACATAAACACTTGAACCACCTAAGCATAGGGTGATATGGAACGGGTGATAGGAAATGAGATGGATATGGATGGGCACACACAGGTCGCATGACATGACAGCTGAACGTGACTGTTCCCAGCCACCTGGCCTCAGAGTTCTGTGTTGTCTCCCTCACCTCCACATCCTCCCACCTTGAATACCCTTCTTGAAGTCTTGGGTACTCTTCCTGATATCTCCTTTGCTTTAACATGATGTTGAAGAACATACATAAAGACATCCGCATACGTGCAATCAGAAACTGGAGCACAGCAACACTTGTACAATTGTACAGACTCCTACAGGCATACATAACCAGTTATATACCTCCACAACCTCACTTACATACTCACACACCATCCCAATGCACAATCACCCATCCACTCACACAGACTCACTTAGAGATACAAACAGTGAAACATACAAACACATGCAATACTAAGACCCACTCACACATCTACGTATAAAATACAAATACACAATGACATGGTTAGTGTAGCGGTTGGCGCAATGCCTTAACAGCACCAATGATCAGGACCAGGGTTCGAATCCTACGCTGTCATGTTCTCCCTGTGTCTGTGTGGGTTTTCCCAGGGGCTCTGGTTTCCTCTCTCTGTTTGAAATGTACCGGGTGTAAATTGGGTGGCACGGGCTTGTTGGCTAAAATGTCCTGTTACCGTGCTGTATGTGTAAATTTAAATTAAAAAAATAATAACACACAAATGCATCTGCACACCCATTCATATCAAACGTGTGCACGCACATACACCTGTTTCTCACCTTGTTCTTTCTGAAGCGATACACCACCAACATACTGGTGAACACAAGCAACATGGAGAAAGCTTGGAATGACACGACAGCAAGTCTTAAGTGCCTGTCCTCCTGGATGAAACAGGGAGCATCACTGACACAGGAGTTGCAGCCAGTCTTGCATGGAAGACACTGGAACCATGTCCTGGGTTCATCAACAGCAAACCGACTGAAGAAGATAGTCTCATCTTCTTGCCCTGCAATGGTCACAGAAAGACAGGTTCAAACCCCAGGCTGCAAACTGCATCCTTGAACTTCACTCACTGTAATATTAGAGGAAAGATTTGAATTGTTGATGATGCACAAAGTTTCAACTGAATATTGGAAAATAACTGCTCAATGGACAAAGTGTGAACTCCTAAGGGAAGCCAAGCTAGGATGAAGGTTGGGAATGGGAGCCATGGTATGTTGCAGGGCACAGAAAACTTACCTGTCTGATGTGGCGGTAGTGTGGATATCTGATCATCCACTCCCTCATGAAATTGGGGTTGTCAGAAAGGTCTGGAAAGGGATGGAATGGTCTTCACTGAGGATCATCCACAGCAGCTGTGCAACATATCACTCTGTGCTGTCCCTAGGGATGCACACTGAGACAAATAGTCAACAGTTGCTGGAAGATCATCAACTTAGCAAAAGGCAAAATGGCACTGTATATGTGTGAAAAGGAAAAAGTGTGTATAATGCGATTTATGGTGTGAAAAATAAAAAATAAAAAAAAAAACTTAGCAAAAGGCACCCTCTGGTCTGCTCAAACTCGTTGATTTTCCAGCACTGGTAAGGGACTGGATCACAATTCCAGAAGGACTGAGGCAGAGACCCTCATCACATTAAAATGTACATGAATGAATACTTGATTTGATATCATCTACAAGGTCACAGGTCCAAGGACAGGAACTTTGGATTGGTTTGGATAACTCCTCTGGCAGTCGGATGCATTTAATCTGACATGTGACTCAATTTGGCCTGTACCTGTAAATTCTCATTGATTTTACAATTGGCCACATTAGGTTCCAGTTTTCCTATGCTCTTGCACTTTATTTTCACACAGGAGAATTAAATACTCACTATTATTGCTGTTAATAGAGATAAGGTTAGGGTTGTAATATCCTTCTTTACAGACACACTGATAGGCTCCCAGTTGAAACCCTTGTCCTTTGAGTGGAGAACACTGCAATTGAAAGAGACATCAAGTGATTCATATTTTTTTATCTTGGTCCAGTCTTGGGTGATAGCAGCATTTCTGTGAAATGATTGATTCACATCATTATCTGTTGGTTAAACAAACATCTCGACAATTCATATGCATCCACATTTTTAAAAAAAATCCTCCACATCTGAAGTGTCTGATACACAACAAAATTACAGCTTCAAGGTATTTACCCAAGGCTGGGCTTCATCTCTGAACACTTAATTAGTGCTGTCACAAGACAGCAGATTCTGAATCAATGCTGCTTGACCACAATAACATTAAGTTTTTTAAATCTTAGGTTTGTGAGATTAAGGCTAATGCTTGGGAGTTTGTGTTTTATTGGATCTAAACAAAGAACCAGGATGGATGGGATTGGTTGAATAGGCTCCTACTATGCTTTAGTTTTATAATCTCATCGGATCTGGTTGTCAATGACAAGGCCAGAATTGATCACTTGTCTCCAACCACCCCGGAGAAAGAGGTTCTCAGCCATCTTCCTGAACCACTGCAGCTTCTACCAAGCCGCTAGACTCCCAATCTCCTTTCTACATTCCATATCATCATTACTTGATATTTGACTGGCACTGAAGGGTAATATAGTCAGAGATACCATTTCCTAGATGAGACTTTTAATTCCTTCCAAGACGGTCCTGGGTGTCCATCCACATTCATCCATTTAATTCTCAGCACTCATAACTTATCTGGTTGATTATTTCATTATTGAACCTTGCTCAGGGAATTTGGAATCTTTTGAAGTTGAGAAGGTGCTATATAAATGTGAGTCTTAATTTTATTGCTGGTCATGTTCTAATGGGAGTAAAAACACAATGCTGGAGAAACTCAGCAGGTCAAACAGTGTTCTTTATATAGCAAAGATAAAGAAGGACTTAAGCCCATCGTCAAGTTATGAACAAAATGTAGCCAGGTTGGGGCCCTAATCCAGGGCTGCAGTGATCCACAAGGATGGTACCCTACCACTACTGCTCACCAATGCAGCACATGCATTGACTTGCATCCGGGTTACGATCTGGGAGTGGGGACGCAAATTGATTTGGGCGTAAGGCAATCATTATAGGTGAAATATACTGTACAACGTAAGATAACCATAACACATAAATATATACCTAAGAGTACACATTAATGTCATAATACAATAAAAAGTACATACATATATTCTTTTCAATATTTTTATTAATTGCATTTAGCAAATGTTAGATTGGTAAATAAAAATAAATAGAGCAATAAATATATAATGCTACTGACAAAACCTGTTACATTAAAAAAATATGCAAAAAAAAGGAGCTTGCTATTCTACAAATTTGACCTCCTACGTACAAAAGCTGTTGGCAAAATATATTGTCCACTATCTGGTAATGAAAAGGAATATAAACAATGAGGTCAAAAATCAAAAGTTAGATAAGCATACAAATTTTGGAAATAATTAAGAAAAGAAACCCACAAGAAATAAAATTTACATTCATCACAGTAGTGGAACATCTAATTTTTTTTCTAAAGACAAACAAGCCATTGTATCCGACAGACATTTAGTGTTAGTGGGAGGGACAGCATTGTACCATTTCATTAGTACGACCCTTCTGGCAATCAGGGAAGCAAAAGCTACTCCATGGAATTGTGAATAATTAAATATTGGATCATTGGGCTCACATATCCCAAACAAGGCAATAAAAGGAGATGGGGCCAAATTAATATTAAGAACTAAAGATAGTACATATATATATATTATAGATTTCGATTACATATATGTACTCTATTATAAGTTGGGTGTACACTGTGTACTATTATATGGCTGACAGCGCAATCGCTTTGTTTTGGCTTTTGAGCCCACGTGTTTAATGCGTGATACGTGACTTGACCTCCAGTAAAGCCCACCAGCATCAGTCCCGGTGTAAATTTTAATACTTTTATTAAGCCCTTCTGGTACCTCAGACGTTACTCAATTGGGCATAAGTTGAGGTTCCACATGGTACGTTTACATTGTGAATTTCTGTGAATTCTTACAGTGATTAAGAAACCTTTGGTAAATTAGGCAACCACAGCCCCCAGAAATTTCAGCCATTTACTTTTTCCTGCAATCCTGGAGCCATCACAGTGGAAAGGTTAATATATGAATCTCCATCAGCAGAGGATGCAGGTCGAGGTTTGAGGAGCAGGCGACCTTTGGCATTGGTCTCTCATGTCCATCTAGTTCGTTTTGCAGACAGCTCTAGTTGATTCTGAAATACGAGGAACCTTTGCATTGTATTTGGAGGAGATCTCTGCTCAAATAAACATGATTAATTACTCTTGATTGGATGGGGGTTTATTGTCATTACTCATTTGGTTGCATGCTAACAAGCCACTGCAATAATTGTAATTGTAAGGTCTGAACAGTACATATCTAAAACAGCATTTGTTTTCCTGTTTAATCCTTCCAGCCAATTAACTCCCTTCTCCACTGGAAAATCAGTTATGCTTGCTGGAAAGGTGCAATTGAGGCTCCTGCTTCTCACCACCACCAGCTCTGCCCCCAGTATGAGCTTTCTGCCCACTTGTTTGTGGAAGGCAACACATCAGAATCAGAATTTATTGTCATGAACAAGTCATGAAATTTGATGTTTTGTGGCAGCGTCACAGAGCATATTATAACCGTCTTACGACATTACTATAAAAAAGTAAAATGATAACAGTAATAAGGCAGTGTTTTTGGTTCATTGATTATTCAGGAATCTGATGGCATTGGGGAAGAAGCTGCCCTTGTGCTGTTGAGTGCTCATCTTTAGGCTCCTGTACCATTTCCCCGATGGTAGCGGAGGGAAGAGGACATGGCCTGGGTGGTGAGAGTCTTTGAGGATAGAGGCTGCTTTTTTAAGGCACCACCTCATGTAGATAGATGTCTTCGACGGAGTGAAGTCTGGTGCCTGTGATGTTGCAGACCGAGTTAACACCTTTGGTGTTTATTCTTGTCAGAGGCAGTTCCGCTCTCATTCAACATTGAGGTTTCCTGGGAATTCCGTTCGCTGGCACAATTCGGATGTGCCCATTCTGTGTGCTTCAATGGCTCTAATCTTGGGACACAGGACTATGGGGAGAATCCTTTCATTGTTTTCAACTGCAGTAACATGCTGGTGGCTACATGCTTCTCGCTGACACGGATAGCAAGTTCAAAGAGGTCTTTTGAAGAATTGGCAGAACCATGATGGACAGTGATTCTTTGAACGCCAGGCCCTCATTTTCAACATTTAAATTAAATTATAAATTTATTTGAATTTATACATTTAAATGTAGACATAGAGCACAGTAACAGGTCTATCAGACCCATAAGCCCATGCCACCCAAATACCCCAATGAACCTATAACCCCTGTATGTTTTTAGAGTGGAAGGAAACTGGAGTAAACCCAGGCAGACAGGGGAAGAACAGCATCAGTCCCGGTGTAGCGCAGGATTTGAACCTGGGTCACTGGCACTGAAATAGCATTGTGCTAACTGCTACATGAAAAAAATGAGCCTGTGCTTACCCTTCTTCATGGAAGGCAAATGTCTGTAGGATGATGTACATGGTATTATTGAGAGTGGATGGGCAGGAATTATGTCCACTTCCCTGGCAAAACGTTGGAGGAAGATGTTCACAATGAGCTTTAACAAAACATAACAGTCAGATTTCATTTTAATTCTCTCTCTGGATGGCCTGTATCATGACTTTAAAATTTATCTCTGAATGAAATACAGTCTATTTCAATTCAGCAGTGCTTTCAAAAAATGCTCAAGTTTCAGGCAGGGGTATTGATTGTTTCTGTTTCATATCTTTGCCTCCACAGAGCCAGCTCAACCTGCTGAGTTCTTCCAGCTTCTGTATTAAACTTCCTTTTTTCATCTTTCATCTTTAATATCATTTAGGGAGTTATAGAGGGCAACCTGGCTATTGAATTTGTGATGTTACTGGGATCTTCTGAATTACTTCCCCCCCAACCCCATCCATTAGAACCAGGAGAAGATAGCTAGATTTGATAGATTAGATTTGATGGACTAGATTAGATAGATAGAGTTGAACACTACAAGCATGAACTTTCATCCTGAACCCAGCAGCCTATAGGACCAACCTACGGACGCTGGTTTCCACCTTGGCCCCTGCGACCCACAGGACTGACCCTCTGTCCAAAACATACCCTGGCCCCGAGAGTGCACAGGGCTCTCTCCCTCCCTCCTCTCCTTCCCTTGGATCCTTCCTACACTCCATCTCCTGACCCACCCCATTCTCCTCCAATCCCCAACACCCTCCACTCCATTGAACCTCCCCCTAACTCCTGCTTGGTCTCACCATCCCCTCTGACCTTCCCCTTTTCGAGCTCTGTCATCAGTAGAGGCCTCACTTTCATCTCCCTTTGCTTCCACCTCAACTAATTCCGCACACGCCATGATGCTGAACTGTTCTTCTGTCAGCTCAATGTCCATGCCTACTTCCACCACCATGATTCTTCATTCCCCTCATCCCACCAACTACGGATCCCTTTTCCCACTCTCTCCGTACCAATCTGAATCTAACCATCAAACCCGCAGACAAGGAAGGCACTGTTGTGGTCTGGCACACTGACCTCTATCTGGCCGAAGCTAGACAACAATTCTCAGACACTTCCTCTTACTTACTCCTCCAATAGGACCTTATTAAAACTTATCAAACCACACACCATCTCTGAACTCATCACTTCCCTTCAATTCCTTACCACGACCTCCAACCGTAATGTTTCCCAACCCCACACTGCCCATTCTACATCCTACCTAAGATCCACAAACCCAGTTGTCCCAGTAGACCCATCACGTTCATGTGCTCCTGCCCCACCGAATTGGTCTCCGCTTATCTCAACTCTGTTTTGTCCCCCCTCGTCCAGTCCATCCCCACCTACATCTGGAACACTTCACGCTTCCTCCATCACTACAACAACTTCCAGTTCCCTGAACTCGATCACCTCATGTTTACAATGGACAATGAATCCCTAAATACACCTCCATTCCCCATACCAAAGGTCTCAAAGCTCATTGTTTCTTTCTGGACAATTGACCTAACCAGTTCTCCTCACCACCACCCTCCACCAGCTGGCAGAACTTGCCCTCACCCTCAATAATTTCTCCTTTGACTCATTCCACTTTCTCCAGGTCATAGGGATAACCATGGATGTCCACATGGGCAGCACCTGTGCCTGCCTTTTTGTTAGCTACATGGGGCAATTAATACTACAAGCCTATACAGGCAAGGTCCCTCATCTGTTTCTTGGCTACATCGATGACTACCGGCCTCATGATGAGCTCGTCAACTTTATCCACTTTGCTGCCAACTTCCACCCCGACTTCAAATTCATTTGGTCTATCTCCAGCAACACTCTCCCTTTCCTCGATCTCTCTGTCTCCATCTCAGGAGACAAACTCTCGACAGACATCTTCTACAAACCCACCAACTCTACAGCTACCTCGACTTCACCTCTTCACACACTGTCCTCTGTAAGGATTCCATTCCATTCTCTCAATTCCTCTATCTCCATCACATCTGCAACCAGGAGAAGGATTTCCATGCCAGATCATCAGAGATGTCCTCCTTCTTCAAACAACTTAGCTTTCCCTCTACCACCATCACTCGGCCCTCACCGCATATCCTCCATTACCTGCACAATTGGCCCCCTCCAGCCCCATGCACAAGGGCAGGATTCCTCTTGTCCTCACTTACCACCCTACTAGTCTTCTCATCCAACACATCCTCCTTCACCATTTCCGCCACCTACTATGTGATCCCACCACATATCCCCTCTCCTTTCCTCTCTGCCTTCTGCAGAGACCACTCCCTTCATGATTCCCTTCTCCACTCCTCCCTCCTCACCAATCATCCCTTTGGCACTGTGACCGCAGAAGATGCTCCACTTGCACCCACACCTCATCCCTCCCCACCATTCAGTGCCCCAAACAGTCCTTCCAAGTGAAGCAACATTTCACTTGTGAATCTGCAGGGGTTATATAGTGCATCCGATGCTCCCATTATGGACTCCTCTACATCGGAGAGACTGGGTACAGACTGGGAGATCGCTTTGTTGAGCACCTTGGCTGTGCCCCTGCAATAGTGTGGATCTCCCATTTCAATTCCCCATTCCATTCCCCTGTTGACATGTCTGTCCATAGTTTCATGCACTTCTAGACCGAGACCACTGCAATTTAGAGGAACAACCCATCTGGGCATCTTCCAACCAGATGGCATTAATATCAACTTTCGTTAAGCCCCCTTCCCCCACTTCTTCCACCCCCCTCATGCCTTCCCCCAACTCTGTCTCTCTCCCCTTTTCCCTTTGTCTCCTTTCACAAATCAATTCTCACCTCTCTCCTTATCAAATCCAATTAACACCTTTTGTTGGTCTGAACCCCTGCCCCAGCTCTATTCTGAAATTTCCTGTTTTTTGCTTATTCTTTGCTTAATCCTCGAAGAAGGGCTGAGGCCTGAAATGTCAGCAATATTTCTTAATCTTCTATGGACTCTGAAAGATTGGCTGCATTCCACCAGCATTTTCTGTGTGTTTTTACTACAATCACAGGGTCTGCAGACTTTCATGTTTCACTAAACTAGGTAGGAACTTCATTCCCTGGAGGGTGGAAGACTGAGACCTTATAGAGGCAGAGATAAGTCACAGTCTTTTCCCCAGAATAGGGGAGTCCGTCTGGATCAGTAGCAGAACGTTGAGCACCGTCATGCTGAGCACTGGTGCACATCTCAGGGCTGTGTGCTCAGCCCACTTCTGTTCACACTACTAACCCATGTTTGTATCGCCAGATCCAGCTTCAACAGTGTTATCAAGTTTGCAGATGACACTACAGTCGTCAGCCTCATCAGCAACAACAATGAGTTGCACTACAGAGAAGAGGGGGATAATCTTGTGATATGTTGCGAGAGCAACAACCTGAGTCTCAACGTGGACAAGATGAAGGAGATGGTCATGGAGTTCAGGAGGACCAGGAATTACCACCCTCCATTGCACATCAACAATTCTGTAGTAGAGAGAATGGAGAGCACCAAGTTCCTTGGAATTCACTTAACTAGTGACCTACTGTGGACACTCAATATCTCCTCACTTGTCAGGAAGGTGCATCAGCGATTGCACTTCCTGAGAAGAATGAAATGAGCAAGACTACTGGCCATCATTATGTCAACCTTCTATCGAGAGTGTCCAGGCTGGCTGCATCATAGTGTGGTACGATTGCTGCAGAGAAATGTATCGGACGTTAATCCACAGGACCATAAGAGTGGCAAGAGGATCACTGGAGTCTCCTTGCCCCAATCAAGGTGATCTACTGGGATCGCTATCTCAAGAGGACTCACAAAATCATCGAGGACCACTTCTACCCTGCACACAGCATCTTTCAGCTGCTCCTGTCAGAGAAGTGATACAGGAGGATCAGCAGCACCTGGCTGAGGAACAGCTTCTTCCCACAGGCAGTGAGAGTGCTGAACGAGACTCTCATATGGATAAAGCAACATTTATTTATTTATTTATGTATATGAATACTTGTCCTGCATATGTATCATTTGTCTGTATGTATGTTATGTCTAGTTGTGTGTCCGAAGGTTTTGCACCAAGAACCAGAGAATGCTGTTTTGTTGGGCTGTACTTGTACAATCAAACTTGGCTTGACTTGACTAAAGCTAGATTTAAGGTGATAAAGGAAAGACTTAAAAGGTAACTGAGGGGCAACTTTTTTCACACTGAGGATGTGGGTATGTAGAATGGAGGCAGTGGTACAATTACATTTAGAAGACATCGGACAAGTGCATGGATAGGGACGGTGTAACGTGATACGAGTTGAATGCAGGAAAATGGAACTAGCTCAGGTAGGCAACTTAGCCAGCATGGATAAACTAGGCTGGAGGTTCTGTTTCTGTTCTGTAATTCTATGAATCTGTGACCATCTACAAATCCAGCTATAATGGGTAAGGGGGCCTCCAATTCTCTACTGAGCTTTGGGAAAAAGCAAACCTGTTTGTCTACACAGAATCAGAATCAGTTGTCATGAACAACTCACAAAATTCATTGTTTTGCGACAGTATCGCAGTATAAACAGCAGTCATATAAACTGCCATACAAAACACAAACAAAAATAGTGCACAGAAAGTCAAAGTAAGCCAGTGGCTTTGGTTCATCGATCATTCAAGAATCTGATGGCAAACGGGAAAGAAGGTGCCCTTGTGCCTCATCAAGTTTTTTCCATCACTTTCAATTAATTGGTTTGTGAAAGGTTTCTCTTGTTGCAAAATTTCACTTCAAAGCGTATTAGCACTTAAAGAGATTACTAAAATCCAGGATAAAGGGCACAGGGATTAGGAAATCATGGTTAAACATGGACAATCCTCCTTAAAACTTGAATGGGCCTCAATGCCAATACAGCAAAATATCCATTCTATTGAATCCTGACTATACCTGGTTGAAATCAGCTCTCAGTAACACCTCTCCAACCAGTTATTTTATATAACATTCTCCACAACCCATTTCAAATCTTATGAATGGACAAATGAAACTTCAATACATTCTCCAACACTGTGATGCTAAGCAGTCTTCACAAGTTCTATGAGAACCCATCCCTTCTCAGATGCACATGAAGGTCACTGGTGGAATCCTTCTTGCCGCACAAATGCAAATTACAGTGGTCAACAATTTTTTTCAAAAGGTTTGCTTCCTGAAAAAAATTGGGGATTATGATAGGCAACTTTAAACTGAACTCAAAGATAATTTCATATTTTCTGTATCACATAGGAAGTTGGGGAAACATTAAATTAACTTTTATTGAATTTAGCATGTTTAATTGCATAATGATGCTGACATGTTGCAATAGTTCAACTGACCTAAAAATGTTCTACCACTGATTTTCATTTGTACTCAGTATCTGATCCCACTTGTACCAGTGTCCAACAATAGTCGGCCAGCATTGCTGGATTCCAGTTGCCCTGATATTACTTTTCTATGGTCTCAATGTCCCGGTGAAACCTTTCACCATGTTTGTCATTGACTACGGCAAGATCAGCAGGGAAGATGTCCAAGTGTGAAGGCAGAAAATGAATTTTCAATGACATGTTGCACTTCGTGGTTTTGTCTGCTTGAAGTAGACTTAAAATATGACAAGAAATCACAAAAATAGGTTATATCTAAAAAAAACTATGTGATAGGAAATTTTTAATATGATTTTCGTGATCAGTAGCCCAAAGTCCATAAAATACACCCAGAAGTGTTCAGGAAGCAAACTCTTTGTTTTCCAGTGTAATTTATTGCTTCTCCTTTCCTTCCAGTTGTAACTAAATGTTCTCATGTATCTCTTCACATGATGTGTCCAAAGAACTTTGATGGGTGTTTTCTGATTCTTTTAAGTAATGTACATTTTGTTTTTGTTCCTTCTTTGTAATGTTATCAGTTATATTAGTATGGTTATGGATAAATATGTCTTTAAAAGAGATAGATTGTGGGGGTTTAGTGTAGGTCAATTCACAAACAGAGTAACACTTCACAAAAGACATCTCATTTAAAATGTAAGAGCTTTGCTGAAGCTAGATGTTGAGGCTCCAATTGATTTTGCAGAGACAATGGAACTGCTTTGGAAAGAACTTCAAAAGGAGGTGCAAATGGAAAAAGTCCAAGCTCAAATACTGATAAGATCTTTCAAAGATTGGGTTTGGAGCCTTGGGAGAGGTCATTTGATTTTTACAAGCAGACAAAGGATAAAACAAACTGTATTCTTCTCTCAGAGAGAGAGAGAGAGAGAGAGAAGTCAGTTCTACAGTAGCAGTTGAGGCTGCAAAATGGCAAGCTAGCAGGCTTGCTGAAAGACCCCATTTTGAAGACAGGTTGTGATTTCTGAGTTCAGCCTGTTAAAAACCCTTGTAGTTCTTACAAGAGGAAATGGCTGGCTTGAATGTTTCTCCTGAAATAAAGGAAACAAGAGGAACTCTGTGGTGACTTGGAAGAAGAGGTTATCATTTGGAAAATCCATGATGGGGCAAGTTTCTTCGGCAAGATGCTGAAGTTATTGATTGGACACACACAAACTGATTTCCTCCAATGAGCAACAATATATCTCTGAAACCAGCAAGAACCTTCCTGAGCGGTAACCATTTAACTTTAAGCACCAGAGCCCGCTGAAGATTCATAAATGTTAAATTCTGTGCACAGTATAAGAATTGTCTGATACTGGTGAACTTGGAGAAGTGAGGAGTGAGTGATTGGACTGTGAAACAAAGAACTTTCCTGAACATATACACATTAAATACATGTGTGCTTAGAATTAGAAGGGGGTTAAGTTTGGTTGTTAAGTTAATGGTAATAAGTTAAAGTTTGATCTTGTTATTATGTTTAAAGAAAATTAAAAGTAACCATTGTCTTGGTGAATTTCTATTGCTGCTGGGGTTTGGAGTCCTCTGGGCTTGTAACAGTTATCCTGTAAAGCATTCTTTTAAGAAACCACATCTCTGTTACATTTATTCTTTTTTCCATCGCATTTGCGATGGCCCATGACTCGCAGGAATGTAGGAAGAATGTAGCAGCTAAGAGTTCTAAGGCAGGTGTCAATTGCTATTTTCTTGTTCATTAGGATGTTTCTCATTTCTATGAATGCTGTTCTTGCCATTGCTAGTCTTGCTTTTATGTCATTGTCATCTGTGATTTTGTCGTCAGCAAATTTGGAGATGGCATTTGAATTGTGCCACACAGTAATTGCTCAATAGAGCGTAGAGAGAGAGAGAGAGAATAGAGCAGTGGGTTTAAGCACACATCCTTGAGGTGCACCTGCATTGATTGTTGAGGAGGAGGTGGAAGGAAGGGGAAACTAGAACACAAGCTAGTCCTCATCGAGTGGTCTGCAGTGGAGAGGGTATCCATACGACAGTAAGGAACTTCAATTCTCAAAGGCACCACCTCCAATAGAGCGGCACTCTCTTGGTATTTGCATGAATTTAAAAAAAAAATGTAGACATACAGCACAATGACAGGCCCTTTTGGCTCAATTACATCCAATTAACCTACAACCCAGGTACATTTTGAACGGTGGGAGAAAACAGGAGCACCTCAAGCAAACATGGGGAGAACACACAAACTCCTTACAGACAGTGCGTGATTTGAAAACTGGTCCTGATTGCTGGCTCTCCAACAGTGTCATGCTATCCATGCCACCCAAATGTCAAGCTTTGCTCCAGAATGGAAACTATACAAAAGGGAGAAGAAAAGAAATTCCATCGGCAAGAGTGTTGGTAACCAAAAGATACAGATTCAGTGTGATTGGGGACAATCAGAGGGAAGTGGATGATTTTTATTTGCAGGTTGAGTGACTGCCCTGGGATTAGGCAGGTAAAATCTTCGCTACCAAATGGGAATTAGATATTCCCTTTCAAAGGAAGCATTGCGGGTTGTTGAGAAAGAGCAGCGAGTGAGACTGGATGGGCTTAAATGGCCCCTTTGTACCACCTGAAATGCAAAAGATGCAGTCGTCAGAAAGCTAAATGAGGAGAAAAATGAATGTTTTAAAAATATCCGGGATCAAGCCCTGCATCATCTTTTAGAGAATCACTCTGACAGCTGACGTGTATGGACAGTTCTTATCCATTGTAAATGGACAAATTATTTCAGGATCGCGAAGTTGTTGTGAAATCTGTAAAGGTCAGAGTGGAAGGTTAGTTATTTTGCCTTGCACCGAGTGACTCATGTGTTGTAGGGAATGAAGAGACATCACAGAAGCCTTTGAGAATGAGGTTTTGTCGACATGACATATCCAGAAAGAAGGAATGCAAAACCTATTTATAAATGATGCGGTTTGCAGCAAATCGTGGCCGCATTAGCAGATGGAGCTTCAAGGGATGTTGTCATGGTTACAATGCAGTTAACTGTCCTTTATGTGGTGAAAGATTGAGAATCTTACTGATGCACCTTATTATGTTCATCATACCTTGTTCTGAAACAGTTTAAAGGTGGATGGAAATAAAAAAAACACAACCATTAAATCAGGGGATGTTAAGTTCTGGTCATGCTGCACCTGACTGCAGATCCCACTGCTGATATTGAGGTCAAATGCTGTTCCCACACTATTGATATCCATGCTCTTTAATTCAAACTAGGCAGACTATTTGTGCACAGCAAGATCCCACACCCACCAATGAGCAAGTGATCGGTCGCAGGTCGTCCTAGGATTATGTAAGGCTCCCATTCTTGAGAACTACCCAAAACCGACCAGAGAGGGGCTCTGTCATTGAGCTGTTGGTGACTTTTGGGTGAGGAACCCACACCTGGCTGTGGGTTGCTGACGATGAGGCCAAAGGACTCACACCTGGCTGACGATAATTGTATCTGATCTGATTCTCCTTAATTCAGAAATGTCTTCTTTATGCCCAGTATACATACTGTGTTCTCATTTCATGAAATATCCTTGCCCTACCCATAATTAAGATAATGGAACATTTACTTTATCCGGTCATTAAAGAATACCATTAAACATCTTATTATTAGCTCAAAATATGCTTCAGAAATGTTTTGATCTCTGCAAATTAAGGTCATTGATAACCTGGGGAGACGCTGTAATCTGTTTTGGTGATGTTGGTTGGAGGAATGATGATGAGTGATTTTGTCATGTACATAGTTATAATCATTTGTTGCAATGAAATTCTTCCTTGCTGCAGCTACACAGGTACTGTAGTTAAAACACATTTAACAAACAATAAGTATAAATTTAAAAAATCATACAGTGCTTCGAGAGAGGAAAAAATAATAAATATAAAAGAATAATTAAGTATTCCAAGTTGCAGTAGTGCAAAACAGTGTTGTAACAAAGACGCAGACAGATGTTTGGTGGTCCTGGATTAGTTAGGGAGTACGGGGAGACGGAAACACTTAATTGTAGTTGGGGAAAAAAAACTTCTAGAACTTGGACATGCCAGACTTCAGGCTTTAATATTGGACACGAGACTGGAGAGAACTCTGCCGGTCTTCTCTGAAAAAGCCCCATCAGAACGTTTTCACTCACCTGAGAAAGGAGATTCAAAGGTTGCACCACTGTCAGTGCAGCCCACCCTTGGAGCTGCACTGTTAGAAGTGCCTTCAATAGGAATGAAACCATAACATTCTGTAATGGACCAGAGTGACAGCCAGAACAATGGCTGCAACTAGAGAGAAATTTATTGGTGCACTGGAGGTCAAAATTTACAATGTATGTGATTAGGGCAGCAAAATCTAGCCTTGCAAATGTGTGGCAATAGAGATGGAGAGAGGAGATAGGAGTCTCTCTCCCACTTTCTCTCCCCTCACCCATCCCTCTCTCTCTCTCTCCACCTTCTCTCCCCTCTCCCATCCTCCTCACTCTCCCCATCTCTCTCGCTCTTCCCTCTCTCTCTCTCTCTTTTCATGTTCTCTCCCCTCTCCCATCTCTCTCACTCTCCCCCTCGCTCGCTCCTCCCTCCCTCTCTTTCTTTCTCGCTCACTCTACCTTCTCTTCCCTCTCCCTCTTCCATCTCTCTCACATTTTTCTCTCTCTTTCTC
Organism: Narcine bancroftii; assembly: GCF_036971445.1. Lineage (NCBI taxonomy): Eukaryota > Metazoa > Chordata > Chondrichthyes > Torpediniformes > Narcinidae > Narcine > Narcine bancroftii. The sequence goes on along the minus strand of NC_091480.1, from coordinate 78,733,026 downwards.
CTCTCTTTCCCCCCTTTTGCTCCCTCCCTCCCTGTCCCTATCTCATGTTCTCCCTCTCCTTTCCTCTCACTCTCTCCCTCCCTTCCTCTCTCCCTGTCCCCCCTTCTTACTCTGCCCCTCTCCCTTAACTAAAGTTCACAGCTTCCTGCTGCTTCAACAGTGAGCTGATTTGCCCTGGCATGATGCACATTGCATATGCTCACTGCCAGGACACTTGGCACAGGCCTTGTAACAGCTCAACATTTGGAACAAGCCTTATGTCAAGACAACCTTGAATGAAATGCAGTGAGACATTACAGGGTGAGTGAAATGATAAAAACCAACTTCCCCCTTCTCCAGCCTCCAATAATGAAACTCATACTTTCTTTTCAATACATAACTTAGCTAAAGTCTCCATGTGTACTAATTCATTTTTAATGATATTCATATTAAACTGCTTTACTGAACTCAGGAAGACTTTAATTGAAAGGCAAGACCTGTTGCTATTATTCATGATCAGGAAGCAATTAAGGAAAATTTATCACTGCAACATGTTGTAATCAGGTATTTGTTCATTTCTGTGTTCTGCTTGGACACAGCAGTGACAAAAACAGAATCGCAATCGAAGGAAATCTATTCTGCCTGGCAGTCTCTGTGAGAGTGCTAACCAATTAGTCCCTCAACATCTTCCGCGAGGCCTGCAAAGACCTCCTCCTTTTTTTTTTTTTTTTTTTTTAAAATTTTTTTATTTTTCACACCATAAATCACAATAGCCATGATATACACTTTTTCTTTTCCACACATTTACAGTGACTTTTTCTCCCTCCCCCCTCCCTCCTCCCAAGCCACCCCCCCATCCCCCCCCCTCTCATCCATTTTAGTTATACAATCTAGGTTGCATTAATTCAGTTAGACAATGTTGTCATTCAACAAAAATACACCAGAAATTCTACTGAGTCCATTCTTTTCTTTTCTTCTCCTTCCATCAACTTAGGTAATGTTTGTTCCCGGTAGGTTTTCGCTATTGTATTTAATGTAAGGCTCCCATACTTGTTCGAATATTTCAATATTATTTCTTAAACTATATGTTATTTTTTCTAATGGAATACATTTATTCATTTCTATATACCATTGTTGTATTTTCAAATTATCTTCCAATTTCCAGGTTGACATAATACATTTTTTTGCTACAGCTAGGGCTATCTTAACAAATCTTTTTTGTGCATCCTCCAAGTCAATTCCAAATTCTTTATTTTTTATGTTACTTAGGAGAAAGATCTCTGGATTCTTTGGTATATTGTTTTCTGTTATTTTATTTAATATCTGATTGAGATCATCCCAAAATTTTTCTACTCTCTCACATGTCCAGATTGCATGAATTGTTGTTCCCCTTTCTTTTTTACATCGAAAACATCTATCAGATACTGTTGGGTCCCATTTATTTAACTTTTGCGGTGTAATGTATAGTCTGTGTAACCAATTATATTGTATCATACGCAGCCTCGTATTTATTGTATTTCTCATCGTTCCAGAGCATAACTTCTCCCATGTTTCCTTTTTTATCTTTATATTTAAATCTTGTTCCCATTTTTGTTTAGTTTTACCATTTGTTTCCTCATTTTCCTTTTCTTGCAGTTTAATATACATATTTTTTATAAATCTTTTGATTAACATTGTATCTGTAATCACATATTCAAGGTTACTTCCCTCTGGTAAACTCAAGTTACTTCCTAATTTATCTTTCAAGTAGGATCTCAGTTGGTAATATGCCAGCGCTGTATCTCCCGTTATATTGTACTTATCTCTCATTTGTTCAAAGGATAAGAATCTACTTCCTGAAAAACAATTTTCTATTCTTTTAATCCCTTTTTTTCCCCATTTTCTAAAGGCAAGGTTGTCTATTGTAAAAGGGAGTAGCTTATTTTGCGTCAATATTAGTTTTGGTATTTGGTAATTTATTTTATTTCTTTCTACATGAATCTTCTTCCATATATTGAGGAAATGGTGTAATACTGGAGAAGTTCTATGTTGTACCAATTTTTCGTCCCATTTATATAATATGTGTTCAGGTATCTTTTCCCCTATTTTATCTAATTCTAGTCTCGTCCAGTCTGGTTTTTCCCTTGTTTGATAAAAATCTGATAGGTACCTTAATTGTGCGGCTCTATAATAATTTTTGAAGTTTGGCAATTGTAAGCCTCCTTGTTTATACCATTCTGTTAATTTGTCTAGTGCTATCCTCGGTTTCCCCCCTCTCCATAAAAATCTCCTTATTATTTTCTTTAACTCTTTGAAGAATTTTTCTGTCAGTTGTATTGGCAATGCCTGAAATAAGTATAGTATCCTTGGAAAAATGTTCATTTTAATACAGTTTATCCTTCCTATCAGTGTTAGTGGTAGCTCTTTCCAATGCTCTAAATCGTCCTGTAATTTTTTCATTAGTGGATTGTAATTGAGTTTATATAATTGGCCTAGATTTTTGTTTATTTGCACACCTAGGTATCTTATTGCCTGCGTTTGCCATCTGAATGGGGATTCCTCCTTAAATTTTGAGAAATCCGCGTTATTCATAGGCATTGCTTCACTTTTATTTACGTTTATCTTGTATCCCGACACTTCTCCATATTCCTTCAATTTCTTATATAGTTCTTTTATTGATAGTTCTGGTTCTGTTAAGTACACTATCACATCATCCGCAAACAGACTGATTTTATATTCCCTGTCTTTTATTTTTATTCCTTTTATATTATTATCTCTTCTTATCGATTCTGCTAGTGGTTCTATAGCTAGCGCAAACAATAATGGTGATAGTGGGCATCCCTGCCGCGTTGACCTGCTTAAGTTAAATTGCTTTGATACATGTCCATTTACTGTCACTTTCGCTAACGGTCCCTTATATAATGCTTTAATCCAATTAATATACTTCTCCGGTAAACTGAATTTTTGCAATACTTTGAACAAGTAATTCCATTCTACTCTGTCGAAGGCCTTCTCTGCGTCTAAAGCAACTGCTACTGCCGGTGCTTTATTTCCTTCTACTGCATGAATTAAGTTAATAAATTTACAAATATTGTCTGTTGTGCGTCTTTTTTTGATAAATCCAGTTTGGTCTAAATTTACCATTTTCGGTACCTGTTCTGCTAATCTGTTCGCTAATAGTTTAGCTATTATCTTATAATCTGTGTTTAGCAGAGATATTGGTCTATATGACGCTGGTGAGAGTGGATCTTTCCCTTGTTTTAGTATCACTGTAATTATTGCTGTTTTACATGAATCTGGTAAGTTTTGTGTCTCATCAATCTGGTTGATTACATCCAGGAGGGGCGGTATTATTAGGTCTTTAAATGTTTTGTAGAATTCTATTGGGAGTCCATCCTCTCCTGGTGTCTTATTATTTGGTAAATTTTTTATTATCTCTTGTATTTCTACTGTTCCAAATGGTTCTGTTAATTTATTTTGTTCCTCTATTTGTAGTTTTGGTAGTTCAATTTTAGTCAAAAATTCATCTATTTTCCCTTCTTTCCCTTCGTTTTCGGTTCGGTATAATTGTTCATAGAATTCTCTGAAGTTTTCCTTAATTTCTTTTGGATTATATGTAATTTGTTTGTCTTTTTTCCTTGTTGCCAATACCATTTTCTTAGTTTGCTCTGTCTTAAGCTGCCATGCTAGGATTTTGTGTGTTTTTTCCCCTAGTTCATAATATTTCTGTTTTGTCTTCATTATATTCTTCTCCACCTTATATGTTTGTAATGTTTCATATTTTATTTTTTTATCCGCCAATTCTCTTCTTTTGGTTGTATCTTCCTTTATTGCTAATTTTTTTTCTATGTTTATTATTTCCCTTTCCAACTGCTCTGTTTCCTGATTATAGTCCTTCTTCATCTTGGTTGCATAACTTATTATTTGCCCTCTAATGAATGCTTTCATTGCGTCCCATAGTATAAACTTATCTTCCACTGATTCCGTATTTACTTCAAAGTACATTTTTAATTGTTTTTCAATAAATTCTCTAAAATCCTGTCTTTTAAGTAGCATGGGGTTTAATCTCCATCTATACATTCTTGGAGGGATGTCTTCTAGCTCTATTGCCAATAACAGGGGTGAGTGGTCCGATAATAGTCTAGCTTTATATTCCGTTTTCCTAACTCTCCCTTGTATGTGGGCTGATAACAGGAATAGGTCTATCCTTGAGTATGTTTTATGTCTAGTCGAGTAGTATGAGTATTCCTTTTCTTTTGGGTTTTGTTTCCTCCATATGTCCACAAGTTTCATTTCTTGCATTGATTTAATTATAAATTTGGTTACTTTGTTCTTCCTGTTAATTTTTTTCCCCGTTTTATCCATATTTGGATCCAAATTCAGATTGAAATCCCCTCCTATTAGTATGTTCCCTTGCGTATTAGCTACCTTCAAAAAGATATCTTGCATAAACTTTTGATCTTCTTCGTTAGGTGAATATATATTAAGTAGATTCCAAAGCTCTGAATATATCTGACATTTTATCATAACATATCTCCCTGCTGGATCTATTATTTCCTCTTCTATTTTAAATGGCACATTTTTGCTAATTAATATAGCCACTCCTCTTGCTTTTGAATTATACGATGCTGCTGTTACATGTCCTACCCAATCTCTCTTTAATTTCTTGTGCTCCAATTCAGTTAAATGTGTTTCTTGGACAAATGCTATATCTATTTTTTCCTTTTTCAGTAAATTTAGTAGTTTCTTCCTTTTAATTTGGTTATGTATTCCATTAATATTTAGAGTCATATAGTTCAGCGTAGCCATTTTATATTTTGTTTATCTTCTCTTTCCGTTTTTCCATCATTACCTTTCCTCCTTTTCCATTTCTGTTTTCTTATTTTCAACTCTTTACCAGACAACATTCCTACAACATCCAACATTTTCCTTATTCTCCTATTTCTATCTTCTTTATCCCCAATCTCCCCTTCCCCTCCTGAGTTGCCCTTTATCCCTTGTCGGACAACCACATCTCCCCTCTCCATTTGGATTTGCGAATCCACTCGCAAGCGTCAACTGATTTTGCAGTGACCGCTCTTTTCCCCCCACCCAGCCCCCCCCAGAAAAGATTTCGTTTTTTATATGTCACAAAGGTCACTCTTTTAGTTCCCTCCTTATTCTCTCTATTCCATTACCTTCCCTTATTAATTCTTGTCTATACTCTCTATGTTTTCCTCTAATTACAGATACTTTCACATATGCCCATTGTCTCTATTCACTCTTATACCTCTTTACCCGCATACATATCAATCGTGGTCATTTTTACCCTCCTTACCCGTCTTCATCCCTCAGTCTATTTTTGTCTTTACCCACATACATATCAATCGTGATAATTTTTGCTCTCATTACCCGTCTTCATCCCTCAGTCTATTTTTGTAATTGTTCTGCAAATTTTCGTGCTTCTTCTGGATCCGAGAATAGTCTGTTTTGTTGTCCTGGAATAAATATTTTCAATACCGCAGGATGCTTCAGTGTAAATTTATATCCTTTCTTCCATAAAATCGCTTTTGCTGCATTGAACTCTTTTCTCTTCTTTAGGAGTTCAAAGCTTATATCTGGATAAATGAAGATTTTTTGCCCTTTATACTCCAGTGGTTTGTTGCCCTCTCTTACTTTTTCCATTGTCTTCTCCAGTACCTTTTCTCTTGTAGTATATCTTAGGAATTTTACTACAATAGATCTTGGTTTTTGTTGTGGTTGTGGTTTAGGGGCCAATGCTCTATGTGCCCTTTCTATTTCCATTTCTTGCTGTAGTTCTGGACATCCTAGGGCCTTAGGGATCCATTCTTTTATAAACTCCCTCATATTCTTGCCTTCTACATCTTCCTTAAGGCCCACTATCTTTATGTTATTTCTTCTGTTATAATTTTCCATTATATCTATTTTTTGGGCTAGTAATTCTTGTGTCTCTTTAGTTTTTTTATTAGATTCCTCCAATTTCTTTTTTAAGTCTTCTACCTCCATTTCTGCTGCTATTGCCCGTTCTTCCATCTTGTCCATTTTTTTCCCCATTTCTGTTAAGGTCATATCCATTTTATTTATTTTCTTTTCTGTGTTGTTTATTCTTCTTCTTAAATCATTGAATTCCTGTGTTTGCCATTCTTTAAATGACTCCATGTATCCTCTAACAAGAGCAAGTACCTCCTTTACCTTGCCTTTCTTTTCTTCTTCTATTTCCCTGTACTCTTCCTCTTCCTCTTCTTCTTCCTCTAGGTTGACCATCTGTTGTTTCTTTGCTGCCCTTTCCTCCTCTTCTTTCTTGTTTCCATTGTCTTCTGTGGTCTCTTCTTGCTGCAGGTGTTCTGCAGCTGTCGTTGCCGGCTGTGGAGATCGACTCCCCAGCTGGTCCCCCCTCCCGTCGGTGTGTTTTTTTTCATGCGCATCGCGCATGCGCGAGGAGTCGCGCATGCGCGGTTGCGCACTTTTACTCGGCTCTGTGAGCCATTGTTGTAGTTCTCTTTCTACCGACCTGAGGTAGTGGGGTCTTCTCTCCACAGCGGGCCTCTTCGGACAGGTAAGGCCTTCACCTTTTTCCTCCGTTGTCTTCTCTTCCTCTCTTCTTTCCGTTGATTTTGATTTTTCTCCTTTTGTCTCCATCTTCTTTCCACCTTTATATTCACTTTTCTTTAACTTGTATTTCTGTGCCTTTGTATTTTCTCTTGTTTTTCCTGACTTTTCTGGAGAGGGCTGGAGTTCACCGTCCGGCCACTACTCCATCACGTGACTCCTCTCAAAGACCTCCTCCTTGAGTATTTATCTGGTTCCCTTTTGAAAGTTACTATTGGATCTCCTTCAACCAAGCAGCTGACCCTGAGCAATAGAAAAGGAAATGAACTAATTTAAAAAAAAAAAAAAAATTTAGACATGCAGCACGGTAACTGACCATTTTGGCCCATGAGCTTGTGCCGCTCAATTTACACCCAATTAACCAACAACCCCGGTACATTTTGGACAGTGGGAGGAAACTGGAGCCCTGGGGAAAATCCATGCAGATATAGGGAGAGATAAAAACTCCTTACAGACAGTGCGGGATTTGAACCCCGGACCCGATCGCTGGCGCTCTGAAGGCATTACGCCAATTCGATGGCTGAATAATGGGGGATAAATCGCGAGGTTGGTCTGTCTCTAAGATTCCTCTCAATTAAATTCTTAAGTCATTATTTAAAATAATTCAACAATTCCTTAATAATAAATTGAATATAAACTAACCCTCACATTCTTCCTTCTTCTGAGGTTCTTAATTCAATTTTGTTCCATTTGAATACAACTTTAATTGTTCATTTTCATTCCTTCACTCAGTGTGGGATCAATGTCAAAGCCAACATTTGTTACCCTTCCTCATTGTGCAACTGAATGAATTGAGAAGTAGTTTTCATTGATGATTCACAAGTCATACACAGGAAGGCAGATTTCCTTCCCTAAAGGCTTCAGACCAGCTATTCACAACAGGGGACAAACGCCTTCCTTTGGGGCCATAGCACATTTAAGGAGGGCCATGGAGGAAAATCATAAAATATTTTAGTAAAAACACAATACTGGGGAAACTCAGCAGGTCAAACAAACAGTGTACTTTATATAGCAAAGATAAAGATACATAACTAACATTTCTGGCTTGAGCCAGAATCAAGGTATGAGCAAAATGTGGGCAGGCACCCAAACAAAATATTGGGAGGTGGAGGAGCACAGGCCCACAGACAGGATGTAATATGACGATAAGGGAGGGAGGGCACACCAGCAAGCAGGAGGAGGGGGGAATGGCTCTGTGAATGGAGAGGGAAGGGGCTGGAAAGCTGGAGGAAATAAGACAGGGATAAAGAAGAGAGGGAGAATGGGGTGTAGGCTAGCAGAAACCAGAGAAATCGATGTTGATGCCATCCAGGTGGAGAGTGTCCAGACAGAATATTAGATGTTGCTCCTCCAATTTATGGATGGTCTTCGTTTGGCAGTGCATGAGACCATGGACAGAAATGTCAGCATGGGAGTGGGCTGCAGAATTGAAATGGCTGGCCACTGGGAGATCCCTATCACTGATGCAAACAGAGCCAGAGCTCAGCGAAGCCATCTCCCAGTCTGCGACCAGTTTCTCGAATGAAGAGAAGGCCACAACGGGAGCACCGGATGCAGTAGATGACTCCCGCAGGTTCACCTGTGAAGTGTTGCTTCACTTGGAAGGACTGTTTTGGGCTCCGAATAGTGGTGAGCTAGGGCACATGTGTGGCACTTGCTACAGCCGCAGTGTAAAGTGCCAAGGGGGCTATGTGGGAAAGGACGAGTGGACAAGGGAGTCATGGAGGGAGCAGACCAGAGAAGGGGGAGAGGGGAAGATGTGCCTGGTGGTGGCATTATGTTGCAGGTGATCGAAATTGCAGAGGATAATGTGTTGGATGCAGAGGCTGAAGGAGTGGTAGGTGAGGACAAAGGGAATCCTGTTCTTGTTGCATCTAGGGGCAGAGGGGGCCAGGACAGATGAGCAGGAAATGGAGAAGATGTAGATAAGGGCTGAGTTGATGATGGAAGAGGGGAAACCATGTTTTTGGAAGAAGGAGGACATTTTGGATGATCTAGACTGGAATACCTCATCTTTGGAGCAGTATGATGGAGACAGAGGAATTAAAAGGAAGGAATAGAATCCTTACAGGGGACTGGGTGTGAAGATGTGTAGTTGAGGTAATTGTGGGAGTTGATAGGTTGATAAAAAATGTCTGTAGAAAGTTTGTCTCCCAAGATGGAAACAGAGAGGTCAAGAAAGGGGAGAGTGTCGCTGGAGATTGACCAAGTGAATTTGAAGTCATGGTGAAAGTTAGCAGCAAAATGAATAAAGTTGACGAGCTCACGCGGGTGCATGAGGCAGCACTGATGTAGTCATCAATATATCAGAGGAAGAGTTGAGGGGCCTTGTCTGTGTAGGCTTGCAGTATGGATTGTTCCACGTAGCCAACAAAAAGGCAGGCATAGCTGGGACCCATGCGGGTATCCATGGCTACTTCTTTAACTCAAATGGAGTCAAAGGAAAAGTTATTGAAGGTGAGAACAAGTTCTGATAGATGGAGGAGGGTGATGGTGGAGAGGGACTGGTTAGATCTCTTGTCAAGAAAGAAATGAAGGGCTTCTGTAAGGGGGATGGATGTGTAAAGAGATTGGACTACCATATTGAAAATGGGGCAGTCAAGTTCAGGGAATTGGAAGTCATTGAAGAGGTGGAAGACATGAGTATGGCAGATGCAGGTAGGGAGGGATTGGACCAGAGGAGAAAAAATGGAGTCGAGGTAAGATGATACAAGTTCAGTGGGGCAGGAACATGCAGAAATAATGGGTCTACCTGGATAAATGGGTCTACCTGTATCTTGAGAAGGAGATAGAACCATGCAGTGCGGGGCTTGGGAAACAATCATGGTGTCAGCAGCCTTTCATGTTCCACTCTCATAAAATATTTTTTATGTAGTCGGTCGGAGAGAAGAATGGAAGAAACCAACTAAACTTGACTGCTTCACAGGGAAGGGAGCCCATAAACTTTAATCAGAGACCTAAGGTGGGGGGTGGGGGGAATGGCCCCAAAAAAGGCTGTTTAGACCACAATCTGTTCATTTCATTAAAGATAATTAATGTGGGATTCAAGCCTTTGTCTCCACAGCAACAGGCATCAAGAGACCAATTGAGCAGTTGAAACATTTCCGCAGTACAACTCCTGTCTGTGCTGAAAGGTCTATTAATGTGCATTACTGAAATTTAAAAAAAATGAAATTCAATTGTTTTAAGTCACTTCCTATTTGCAACTTTCATCAGTTTATTTATCATGTTATACCTAGTACAGTAAGAAGGGTCCTTCCATGAGCTGTCAAGCAGGTCAGTTCTAACATACTGTGATAGTACATATCTATCACCAATGTACATAGTGTATATAGTAGTGTATATAGTTACTGTATCTAGACTGTGCTTATAGCGATTGGCTGAGAGCTAAGCCACACCCATTACCTGGGCCTTAAAGGGCTGTGTCCCTAGCCAGGTCGGATCATTCCGGACTGGTCGGCCACCTGTGAAGAGCTCCGGTCTTTTGCTAATAAAAGCCTTGGTTTGGATCAACAAGTCTTTGGTTCTTTCGACGAGCTCTACAATTTTATTAGCAAAAGAAAAATTTTTTTTGAAAGGGATGGAGCGTCTAATTAGGCCAGAAAAACTTGATATTGACCTACGTTCGGCCTACCACCAGCTCCCGATCCGCTGTGAGGACCGACCATTCACGGCATTTGAGGCGAATGGGCGGCTATATCAATTTCTCAGGGTACCATTCGGGGTCACTAATGGTGTCGCGGTCTTCCAGCGGGAAATGGACAGGATGGTGGACCAGAACGGGCTAACCGCTACCTTCCCGTATCTGGACAATATCACCATCTGCGGCCACGACATGCAGGACCACGACGCTAACCTAGACAAATTTCTCCAAACTGCCCGTCGGCTGAACCTGACTTACAATTTGGACAAGTGTGTCTTCCGGACCACTCGACTCGCCATTCTAGGTTGTGTGGTGGAGAACGGGATAGTCATGCCAGATCCTGACCGCATGCGTCCCCTAATGGACTTACCCCCCCCACATACCCAGAAAGCTCTCAAACGTTGCCTGGGCCTTTTCTCGTATTACGCCCAATGGGTTCCACACTATGCCGACAAGGCGCGTCCTCTTATCAAGACCACCTCCTTTCCCCTCTCGACCGAAGCCACAGCGGCTTTCGATCGAATCAAATCTGACATTGCTGCTGCGACGCTGCACGCGATCGATGAGTCTGTCCCGTTTCAAGTCGAGAGCGATGCATCCGACTTCGCCCTGGCAGCCACCTTGAACCAGGCCGGTCGGCCTGTAGCCTTCTTCTCCAGAACCCTCCAGGGTCCTGAGAGTAGACACTCCTCGATCGAGAAGGAAGCGCAGGCCATAGTTGAAGCAGTGCGTCGTTGGAGACATTACCTCGCTGGGAGGCGCTTTACACTGTTGACTGATCAACGTGCAGTCTCCTTCATGTTCAGCAACACCCAGCGTGGTAAGATAAAAAACGACAAAATCGCCAGATGGAGAATCGAACTCTCCACCTTTAACTACGACATCCTGTACCGGCCTGGTAAGCTCAACGACCCGCCTGACGCGCTCTCCAGGGGGACGTGCGCCAGCATACAGATGGACAGACTACGGAAACTCCATGAGGCGCTCTGTCATCCAGGGGTCACTAGGTTTGCTCACTTTGTCAAGGCGCGCAACTTACCCTACACAGTCGAGGAGATCCGCTCCATGACCCGAGCCTGTGCGGTGTGCGCTGAATGCAAGCCCCACTTCTTCCGTCCGGATAACTCCCACGTTATCAAAGCCACCCGCCCCTTCGAGCGTCTTAGCGTAGACTTTAAGGGCCCCCTACCGTCGACCAACCGTAATACCTACATCCTTACAGCCATCGACGAGTACTCCCGCTTCCCATTCGCTGTGGCCTGCCCAGACACCACTGCCACCTCAGTGATACAGGCCCTTCACACTATTTTCACCATCTTCGGGTACCCCAATTCCATCCACAGTGATAGGGGTTCCTCATTCATGAGTGCAGAGCTGCGACAGTACCTTCTGGAGTGTGGTATTGCTTCAAGCAGGACCACGAGCTATAACCCACGCGGTAATGGCCAGATCGAGAGGGAGAATGCCACTATATGGAGAGCGGTTACACTGGCTCTCCGGTCTAAAGGTCTCCCCACCTCTCACTGGCAGGAGGTTCTCAGTAGTGCCTTACACTCCATCCGCTCCCTCCTATGTACTGCAACAAATGCCACCCCCCACGAAAGGATGTTCCTTTTCCCGAGGAAATCCGAATCAGGAACCACTGTACCGGCATGGCTCACCGTCCCTGGCCCCGTCCTTTTGCGACGCCACGTCCGGCACTCAAAGAACGACCCCTTGGTCGACCGGGTGACTCTACTCCACGCGAACCCACATTACGCCTACGTTGGGTTCCCAGACGGGCGGGAGGACACTGTTTCGGTGCGGGACCTAGCTCAGGACGCGGGAGAACCAGCAAACCCCCCAACCCAACCTTCCCCAACTCTTTACTCTCCAGGCCCTGTGCCGCAGCAGAAGGACCAACCGCACCCGGGCCACCCTGCCGACAACACGACTGGGGAATTGAGTGACGGAGCAGTCGCACCCGACAAGCCCGCTGGCGACACCACTCCAGCGACCCCGATCCCGGCACCACGGCGGTCACACCGGATGGTCAGACCCCCTGACCGCTACAGTCCTTGACCTACCCCTTCCTTTCATTCTCTCCCTCGTTTTGTTTTTCCCAGGGTCAGTTCTCCAAGAAGGGGTGAATGTGATAGTACATATCTATCACCAATGTACATAGTGTATATAGTAGTGTATATAGTTACTGTATCTAGACTGTGCTTATAGCGATTGGCTGAGAGCTAAGCCACACCCATTACCTGGGCCTTAAAGGGCTGTGTCCCTAGCCAGGTCGGATCATTCCGGACTGGTCGGCCACCTGTGAAGAGCTCCGGTCTTTTGCTAATAAAAGCCTTGGTTTGGATCAACAAGTCTTTGGTTCTTTCGACGAGCTCTACACATACATACAGCAGTATAAGTGAGAAGAACAAGAGCATAATTTTATGGAGTTGTGAAATTCTGTGATTTAAATCCATGGGCAGCACAGCGCGATGCTATTACAGCACCAGTGACCCAGGTTCCAATCCGACATTGTCTCTAAGGAGTTTGTATGTTCTCCCTGTGCCTGTGTGAGTTTCCTCCCACCTTCCAAAACATACGGGATTGTGGTTAATTTGGTTGTAATTGGCCAGCACAGATTTATGGTCGGAATTGGCTTCTATTGTGCTGTAAATAAAATTAAAAATTTAAATTTAAAAATAAATTTAAAGAGTGGAGGTGAAGCTGTGGCTGAACCTCTGATCAACATCAGGTTGTTGGGCCCATATTAAAAGTTCTTTAGTGCCCATCAAGACATCTGAAATTTTTCCAGCATTTCTCCTCAGACAACACTTCAAAAAGTATAATTCATCTCTGTAGTCTTTGATCATCCCTATGTACCTGTTTCTCCCTGGCCTTGTCACTCACTGACCTCGAACATCCACCAGTGCTATGGCATTTCGATTCACTTGTCTGACTCCCTGCAAAGCTGTGTCTTCAGATCTCCAGTGTCTAAGCCACATAATTCCTTCCCTAATTGTCTTTGCCTCTTGTATCATACCAGAAGTTTCTTGAATACTGCTCATCTGTGCAATGTTTCTAAGGATATATCAGAATTTGGACCAGTGTGTGAATCAGTTATGTATTGCTGGGCACCTAAAAATGTCACCTCACTCCATTGACCAGTGTCTGTCAGCAAGAAATCTGACTGAGTCTTCTCACTCCATTCCTCATCCATCAATACCGGGCTGAACTTCAGATTCTCGCACCCTGGCTGCAATCTATTGAGGTGATATTCATGGCCTTTGAAGACAATGCATTTACCAAGGTGGTCTCCATCCTCAGTCAGTGACCTCTCACTGTGTCCAGTCACCCAGACTCTAGTCAGTGACCCCTCACTGTGTCTGATCACCCAGACCCCAGTCAGTGACCCCTCACTGTGTCTGATCACCCAGACCCCAGTCAGTGACCCCTCACTGTGTCTGATCACCCAGACCCCAGTTAGTGACCCCTCACTGTGTCTGGTCTCCATCCCCAGTCAGCAATCCCTCACTGTGTCCGGTCTCTGTTCCCAGTCAGTGACCCCTCATTGTGTTTGGTCTCCATAACCAGTTAGTGACCCCTCACTGTGTCCGGTCACTGTCCCCAGTCAGGGACCCCTCCCTGTGCCCAGTCACCCACACCCAAGTCAGTGACCTTTCACTGTGTCTGGTCACCATCCCCTGTCAGTGACCCTCTCAGTGTCCGGACTCCACCCCTAGTTAGTGACTTTTCACTGTGTCCAGTCATCCAGACCTGTCAGTGACCCCTCACAGTGTCCAGTCACCCAGGCCCAAGTTAGTAATCCCTCACTGTGTCTGGTCAACCAGACCACAGTCAGTGACCCCTCACCATGTCTGGTTTCTGTCTCCAGTCAGTGACCCCTGTTACGAGCCCAAAGGACCCCAAAACCCAGCAGCAATAGACATTCACCACAACAAAGGGTTACTTAAACAAAAATTGCTTTTAATTATCTTTAAACATTAAAGCAGAATCAAACTTTAATTTATCTCTATTTTTATTAACTTTCTTCACCTAATTCTAAGTGCACGTGTGTTAAGTTTAGAAAAGTTCTTTGGCTCACTGTCCAATCTCACTTCTCATTCTTCCAAGTTCACTGGTTGCAGACAATTCTTATACTGTGCACCGAATTTAACATGTATAAAGTTCACCAGGCTTTGGTGCTCGAAAGGTAAATGGTTACCGTTCAGGAAGGTTCTTGTAGGTTTTGTAGAGAGAGATGTGTGGTTCCAGGATTTCCACAACTGAGGTACTTCCCTCAGTCACCTCAGTGTCTTGCTGATGAAACTGCCCCATCAGGGCTCTCCAGATAATAACCTCTTTCTTTCAGGTTATCAGAGAGTTCCTTTCTGTTCCACTTATTCCAAGAGAAACACCAGACATCTCATTTTCTCCTCTTGCATGACACACAAGAGTAGGCCGTCCTCCACTCTGGAGCTTCTGTTTCAGTTCCAACAAGCTTCTCCTGGCTGACACTGTTCAGTCTCCCTCTCTCTCTCTGAGACCCTGACTCTCAAAGTGCCAGAAAGCCCGTGTGACTCTCTCTCTCTCTCTTTGTAAAAAAACATCTGACTTTCTCCAGCAAACAATAGAAGTCAGTCTTCTGGTACATCTATTGTTTTTAGGTAAACAAGAGCCCTTTAGTGACCTTTGAGTGCACTTTTCAAAAGCCTTACAAAAATGTATCAACAGACAGCATGTCTGTGCTTTTGCTTTAAAAGTCAATAGTTCATTCTTCAGTTCAATTAACACCTACTTGTGAAGTCTCCATAAGCAATCTTCACAATTTCTGCAAGATCACTGTGGATATGAATTCTCCAATATTTTCAAATAAGATCCATTTTAAAGTGTGCATATGTAACCTACTCTATTTTTTTCCCAATTTATCTCCCAAAAATATTTCTATATATTCTGTCACACTCCTCAGTGTGTCCGGTCACCCAGACCCCAGTCAGTGACCCCTCACTGTGTCTGGTCTTCATCTCCGGTCAGTGACCCCTCACTGTGTCTGGTCTCCCAGATTCCTTTCAGGGCTTGCAGTCACATTCCGGTCCAATCATTTTAATCATAAACAATAGAGTAAACTCCACACTTTCAAAGTTCAAATTATAACATTAATCACATGGTTCATTTCCATGGCAGTGGCAAAGCCACCAGAAAGCCCTTCAGGCTGCCAGTTCCTAGTTTCAGTGGCTATAAATAATCTGCTGGGGGAACTGAGTGGGTTGAGCAGCATCATTTGGAGAATGGTCTATAGTTCAGTTCAGACCCCTTGATCCAGATTGAGAGGCAGAGGGGAGACAGCCAGTATAATGAGGACAGAGTGGAGGGGTTGGACAGGGGGCATTCGGGATTGGTGAGGCAGGGAAGGCTGACAGATGACTGACATACCAGGATGCCAAGGCAGTTGATTGGCAGGTACCAAATAAGGGAGTCTGCGGAAAGAGGCAAAGGGGTCAGATCAGACAGACAGGGTAGTGTTGGAGGTGGCTGGCAGAGGGAGAGAAAAGGAGTCAAGTTGATGGTGCTGTAGGGAAGGTGATCGTGGAGGCTATTGGGGAGAGGCCAGATGGGAACGAAAGGGGAGCTGGGGTGGGGTGGGATGGAGGTGGGAAATCCTGTGTGTAATCCACAGACACACTGACTGTGAAGGAACTCTTTTGCTTCTTTTTCTCCTATTGTTAGGGGTGCTGGGCAACGCTCATGGCAACTCTTAGTTTGCCTTATGGCAGACGAAAAGTTTTAAGTCTATCATGTACTGTGGTAAACCACCGTATATATGTTTGGATGTGCTGTATATATATTTGGATGTACTAGGACATGTCCTTTGCTGACTGTGCCTGAGGTTCCATCCACTGACCACTGAATAAAGGCGACTATGCCACAGCCCTCTCCTCAGTTCAGGGCAGTCGATCAGCATGGACAGATATCCATTCTGTAGTTAATAAAAGGCTATCAATTTCTCTACAACTTCTAGTCTTTTAAGTTATTGATGGTACATCAATTTTATTAACTACAGTTTTTTTTGATAATGGAGCAGATATCCTGAAGCCAGAAAAGCTAGACCTCGACCCACAATCGCCAGATGCATCCAAATTCTGGCTGCATTGCTTAGAAGCATTACTGCAGGCCTACTCCGCTATCTTCCGATCAGCGGATGGCAGGCTGCAAGTGCTGTATTCCCGGGTCAGGCCCCTGGTATACTCAATGATCAGAGATGCCCAGTTGCTCTCAGCAGCAATGGACATTCTGAAAAGTCAGTACCGGAGGAAGGTAAGCGAGGTCTACGCAAGGTAGCTCCTGGCTACCCATAAACAGTGACCTGGGGAATCGAGCATCGAGTACCTTCGGGCTCTGCAAGGCCTCAGATGGGCCTGCAACCGTAAGGCTGTGACGGCTGCGGTGTACACAGATGATCTGATCAGAGACACCAACTTTGTGAGCATAAGATCCAGTTACATCCGTCAGAGACTGTTAGAGCAAGGTGAGCTCAATTTGCAGAAGGTGGTTGAGCTAGCAGACGTGCTAGAGGTGGTCCTCCAAAGTATGGGCGTGCACTCTGCCGACAATGTGGCCACCTCGTGGTTATCACGGGTACCACCATCTTGGGAAGTGGGATGGCTGCAGGCCTGCAGAACACCGTCACATCCTGCCAGTGACCCGACCACAGCTGTGGTACTCTGTGAGCACCTGAAGTGCTATTTCTGAGGCCTGTTAAAACACCTGAGAAAATGCTGCCCAGTGAAAGACATGGTTTGCACTAACTGTGGGACCCTACACCAAAGTGTGTAAATTCGGGTCGCCCACCAAACTCGGTAGTGCCACATGCAGGCCATGGGGACCATCATCTTGGACGCCGCCATCTTCCCAACCCAGCAGTGCTCTGTGCTGGCCATGGAGCTGCCATCTTGGAACCAAATGCCAGAACACTCCACCGTATCTATGGAGTCCGATGGCAACTCAACACTGTCCTCCAGCGGAGTCCTCACCAACTTGCTTGATTGATGATGGACATGGGGTAAATGGCCACGTGACAAGCTGCCTGTTCAACAGTGGAAGCACGGAGAGCTTCATCAACCCTGACACGGTACAGAACTACTCCCTCGCAGTAAAGCCAGTACACCACAAAGCCTCCTTGGTCTCAAAGTCCTAAATGGCAGATAACTACAGCTATTGCTAGTGACTCTGACAACATGGGGCACAGACTACAAAGATTTTAAACTTCTTGTGATGCTGCAGCTTTGCGCTGGCATGCTGCTGGAGCTGAACTTTCAATGCCACCTTGAGAATGTCACGATGGAGAACGACAGGCCCCATCGCCCCCTCACTGTCTGTAACCAGCAGTTTTTAAACTGCCCACTGTGCTCCATCCACAGAAACCCACGGCCTCTCCTCCCATTATTTCCAGCCAGCAACCAGCCGATTGCACACTGCACACGACCAGTGGCCTCTCAACCCTCAAGATCAACCCTCCACCGCTGTTTGCTAATCTCACCCCTGACTGTAAACCCGTTGCCACCAAAGGCAGGCAATACAGTGCCAGGGACAGGGGCTTTATCAGTTCAGAGGTACAGCGGCTACTGAATGAGTTGATCATTAAAGCCAGCACTAGCCCCTGAAGAGCCCAAGTGGTGGTACTAAAGAATGGGGAGAAAAGCAGAATGATCATTGTCTACAGTACAATTAACAGATATACACAGTTGGACGCGTACCCTCTCCCCTGCATAACTGACGTAGTAAACCAAATCGCCCAATATCGGGTATTCTCCACCATCGATTTAAAGTCAGCATATCACCAGCTCCCCATCTGCCCGGAGGATCACCAATACACTGCTTTCAAAGCAGATAGCTGCCTCTAATATTTCCTGAGGATCCCCTTTGAAGTCACCAATGGGGTCTCGGTCTTCCAATGGAAGATGAATCACAATGTAGACCAGTATCAGCTGCCCGCCACATTCCCATATCTGAACAACATCACCATTTGTGGCCATGACACATAGGACCATACAGGCAACCTCCAAAAATTTCTCCAGGCCACCAAACTCCTTAACCTTACATACAATAAGCATAAGTGTGTGTTTCACACAACTCGCCTTGCCATCCTTGGCTGCATTGTAGAGAACGGAGTCATTGACCCTGATCCCAACCGCATGCGCCCTCTGTTGGAAGTCCCCCTTCCACAAAGCCTCAAAGCCCTGAAATGATACCTGGGCTTCTCTTACTATCCCAATGGATCCCTCATTATGTGGGCAAGGCTCGACACCGCGTCAAGTCCACCTCTTTTCACTTGACGTCAGATCAGCCTTCAGCCTCATCAAGGCGGGCATTGCCAAGGCCGTAATGCATACAGTGGATGAATCCACCCCATTCCAGGTGGAAAGCGATGCATCTGACTTCACCCTGGCCACCACCCTTAACCAGATGGGCAGACTCATAGCTTTTTTCTCCCATACCCTTCAGGGCCCTGAAATCTGACACTCCTCGGTTGAGAAGGAGGCCTAGGCCATTGCTGAGGCGGTACGGCACTGGAGACACTACCTTGCCAGCAAATGATTTACCTTGCTGACTGACCAACATGCAGTTGCTTTTATGTTCAACATGAAACACGAGGTAAAATTAAAAACGACAAGATATTGAGGTGGAGAATCGAACTTTCCACCTACAATTACGATATCTTGTACCAGCCTGGAAAACTCAATTGACCTCCAGATGCCCTATCCTGCAGAACGTGTGCCAGCACACAAATCGACTGGCCTCAGGCCCTCCACAATGACCTCTGCCACCCTGGGGTCACCAGATTCTACCATTTTGTCAAAGCCCACAACTTACCTTACTCCATTGAGGAGAACAGGACCATGACCAAAAATTGCCAGTTCTGTGCAGAGTGCAAACTGCATTTCTATCGGCCAGACAGAACACATCTGATAAAGGCCACTAGCCCCTTTGAACTCCTGAGTCTCTATTTCAAGCGGCCCCTCCCCTCCTCTGACCATATCATTGACGAATACTCACGTTTCCAGTTTGCCATCCCCTTTCCAGGTATGACCCCTGACACAGTTATCACAGGCCCTGCCCAATCTCTTCACCCTGCCCGGGCACCCCTGCTATATCCATAGTGTCCGGGGGTCCTCTTTTATATATGATGAGCTGCGTCAGAACCTGCTGGCCAGAGACATTGCCATGAGCTGGACCACCAGCTACAACCCCCGAGGGAATGGGCAGGTGGAAAGGGAGAACACTACCACCTGGAAGGCCATCCTCTTTCCCCTGAGGTCTAGGGGCCTTCCAGTCTCCCATTGGCAAGATGTCGTCCCCGATGCGCTCCACTCAATCAGATCACTCCTATGCACCACCACCAATGCCACTCCTCATGAAAGGATGTTTTCCTTCTCCAGGAAGTTCACTTCAGGGGCCACACTGCCATCTTGGTTGATGTTCCCAGGGCCAGTCCAACTCTGGAAGCATGTGAGGAGCCATAGGTCTGACCCACTGGTCAAAAGTGTCCATCTCCTCTATGCCGACCTCCATTACGCCTTTGTGGTGTACCCCGATAGGCACGAGGAAACATTCCCTGTTCGGGACCTGGTGCCTCTTCATCTACCATTATCCACGATCCACCAGTGTCATGGCATGTAATCCCTACCTCAGTGGAGAACATGTCAGATCCGGTGCCACGCATACACCAAACCATCGTTGATGACAACATACAGGTTCCCACACCAACCGAGGTTCAACACTTGCACCGCAGCCGACACTACAATGATTGCAATGGCAGACCAGCCCACCTGAAAGACTTAATCTGTAAGAACTTTTAAATCACTTCACCCCGCTGGACTCTTTTTAAAAGCAAGATGTGAATGTGGTAACTCACTCTGTATATGTTTGGATGTACTAGGACACACTCCTTGCTGACTGTGCCTGAGGCTCCTCCCACTGACCCCTGAATAAAGTCGACTGGACCACATTCCCTCCTCAGTTCAGGGCAGTCGACCAGTATGGATGGACATTCATTCTCTTGTGAATAAAAGCTTATCAGTTTCTCTACAACTTCCAGTCTTTGAAGTTATTGATGGTGCATCATGTACATTACATTTTTAATGTAATATTACGTGACAATACATGGAACCTTTGAACCTTTTAAAATGTTGGTGGAGGTGGATGGAACCTGAAGGAGAACCTTATCACCTCCATTCAGTGGGTTCCTGCCCCACTCAGTATGACTCAGGGTTGGGCTGGAAAGCTGAAACATCGCCCATTCATTTTCTCCCACTGCTGCTGTTCGACCTGCTGAGTTCCTCCTGCAGACGGTGTGCTGCTCCATCTGCAGCCGCTTTTCCCCTACCTTCGTCGTCTTCACATCACAACGATGGGAATCAGCAAACCACCCATCTCCTGTGGAACACTGGTCAATATCCAGGCTCTCGAGGTTGATGTCAATCTGCACCACACCCCTGAAACAGAGAAAGTACTGTTTTAATGGCAAGGAGTTAAAGTGCTGGCAGAAGACAAGGAAGAGTATAAATGCTTGCTACTGTCAACTAGGGTGAGATATATGAGTTCATCAACATGTGGAGATGCACAGAAATTCTTACTGCGACCACATCCATAAAATACACAAACTATAATGATATAAATTAAATCACCACCCCAACAGCCTTCACATCCAGCATATTCTACTTTGCCATTTTCACCAACTACATGATCCCACTACCAAAGTTCTGTGAAAATCACCAAAGTATACTCATACAGAAAAAAGATAATAAATAAAAACAGGAATGATAAATAAATATTCACAGTTGCAATCAGTGCAACATAAAAAGTGATGTTTCAACAATGCAGACAGATCTTTTGGTGATCCCAGAGTTGTTTATGGATACAATTAGGGTAATATGGGGAGGGTCAAGAGCCTGATCGCTGTTGGAGAAAAACTATTCTTGAACTATTCTAGAGGTGCCAGATTTCAGGCTTCTATATCTTCTGCCTGAAGGGAGCAATGAGAAGAGGTTGTGACCAGGGTGATGGAGTCCTTTATGACGTTGGCTGCCTTGTATTCCTATCAAAGGTACCAGGGGTGGCCAACCTTTTAATTTTTAATTTAGACATACAGCACGGTAACGGGCCATTTCAGCCCACAAGTACATACCAGGGTGTAGGTTAATTGGGCAATATGACAGGGTTGGTGTCAGAACAAGTTTTAGTAGGAGGCATTAGGGTAACTGCGGGGGGCACAATCTGAAGTTTGAAAACTTACTCGGGGGTTGGTGGTGGTGGTGCCTACCTGCTTACCATGAACCTCCTCTGTGTGGTGCCACTGTCTCCTTCCCTCCGATGTAACAAACAAATGCACTGCTTATATTGCGTGGAGACTAGTGACGCTGGACACTGGTGATGCTAGAAGCTAGTGACACAATGCACGCTAGTGACACTAGTTTTGCGGGTGGGGTTGGTCACAATTCCTCATTTGGGGGTGATGTCCGCGAGCTGGTGGGGGGGGGGCAATGCCTATGAATGCCCCCCCCCCTTGGCGCTGATCCTGCAGCGCGGACTCGTGGGCCAAAATGACCTATTACCGTGATGTATGTCGAAATTAAAAATTAAAAGGTTGGTCACCCCAACATAGATAGTGTCGTCTATTCTTCCAAGGTTTGAGATGGATAAGTTCATTCTCCTTTCTATGGTTAAATGTGTGATGTAGTGAGGTATGTTCATTGAACCATTAAAAAGGGTCCTGGATCTGAAACGTTCACCACAGACGCTCCCTGTCCTGCTGAGTTCTGCCAGCACTAACTGGCTTTATTTCAGATTTCCAGCATCTGCACTAATTGTGGATTTTCTTTTTGCAAAAGGCTTTTAGATTTGCCTTGCTCCCTCCTCCTGAATCTTTGCTCAGCGTCCTCTGCCCTTGCCAAGTTAACTTAAACTCTTCCCAACATCACCAGTAAATGTGCCTGAAAGGATATTGGTCCCAGGCTGTGCAAACTCAACCTGCCTGGCCTCCTCCTGTCCCGGGACTGAATCCAATACTTCTGGTAAACCTCCACCCCTCCCTCCTGCATCATCTCTCTCTAATCCTACCTCCTCCCTGCACCAGTGCCTTGATGTTCTTCATCCACCCAAGGGGTTAAGTGTCGCAGATGGAAAATGGGACAGAGTTACTGCAGATCATTTCCGTGGTGGGATTACCAAGAGGAGCTACAGAGTATTTTTTTCAATCGGAAAGAAAGAAAAGGTAATAAAGATGAAGAAATCTGGATGTCACAGCTTTTAAAGGATGTCTTTCAACTGGAGCATAAAATGAACCAATACTGTTAGCGAGCTCCTATTAAAAAGTAATTATTGATTTTCAAAGGGCTTTCAATGTGATGGGCAATGTAAACATAGTGAGACTGAAGAGGAATTTAAATTTCCTGGAGTTAATGTTGCAAATCAGCACAGAGGAGAAACAAGACAAATTTATTTTTGAATATTTTTATTTTTTGATTTTCATAGACTCATAAAAAATTCAAACAACCATTACAATCCCTTTCAACATTCATATAACATACAGATTCTGTATTTATCCCCCTCTCCCACCTCCCTAACCCTACCTCAATACATGTGGTCATATAAATGATACAGATACAATTACTAGTGGGGTCCACAACCCCTACAGAAACTTTGGAAAAAACCAGGGTGACTAAATAACAAAGGTAAGGAATAAAAGGAAAAAAACTAAAAACAAAACTAAAAAAGCACGTCGCCGCGTCATGTCCTTAATTCCACTCATTTCCCTGCTGGGATGGATTTTACAGTACCCATATTTTGAAAGGGGGGAGCTAATCAAGTCCGCATCCCAATGTATTTCAAATAGGACTGCCACACTCTAACGAACGTGTCATAGTTCATCCTTAGATTGTATGTGATTTTCTCCAGGGGAATGCAAGTCTGCGTTTCCATATTCCATCGTGTGATATTTAATTGGGAGTCGGACTTCCATGTAACCATTATATACTTCCTGGGTACTGACAGGCCAACCTTCATGAACTGAATTTGGTATTTGGCTTGTGTAAAACTCATTGCCCCAATATCTCCCAGAAGGTACAACTCCTGATCCTGTGGAAAACCCACTTTTGTAATTTTTTTCAGAATGCCCCCCAGGTCCTCCCAGAAGCATCTCCCCCTTGTACATAACCAGGTGGAGTGGACAAAGGTTCCAATCTCCACACCACATCTAAAGCACGTTTCCAAAATTTCTGGCTTTGACTTATGTAATTTTTGAAGTGTGAGGTACAGCTGGTGCAGGAAGTTGTATTGCACCAACCTGTATGACTCCAGTCACGCTGTACAGACACAGGTTTTGTCACCACTCTTCATTGATTGTTATGCCCAAGTCCAACTTCCATCTCTCCCTCGGCCTGTGTAAGCCCACTTCGGGCCCTCACTTTGGAATATTAATACATCTTAGAGATAAATTTACACACATTCCCCTGTTGAATTTGTTCCTCAATTGCTTGAGTAACATGAGCTGCCTTCGCTTGCAACAATCCTTGATACATCTAATCCCTTTCTGGCACCAAGTGTCTGGGATTTTATTACCCAGAGTCAAGGGTTCTGGTTTCAAGGGTACTTTGGGTGATACCCCCACCTTTAATCCAATACATTAATTTATTCTTTGCCATATCTGAAGTACATGCTTTAGTATGGGGTGATCTGTTTTCTTAGGAATTAATTTAGTGTCCTATTTACATATACCACATGTACCTACCACATGTACCCCAATTTGTGCCTGGGGGGAGGGGAGCCCTCCCTCAAAGAGTGAGGAAATAAACCTGGGCTTCCTAGTAATATTTTTTGAAATCAGGTAATTTTAAACCTCCCAAATTATAGTCCCACTTCACTATTCCATAGGGACCTTCTGACACATTTGTTGAGCATCTTAAAAAAGCCCTGGGGCAATTAAATGGATAACGATTGAAAAAAATACTGGAGCCTTGGCATCACCTTCATTCTGACAGTTAACTTTGTCCACCAGTGTTATGGGCACAGTCCTCCATCTAACAAGCTCCTCCTCAATCTTCCAGAGTAAAGGGACATAATTAAGTAACAGATAAATTCACCGAGCCAAATAAAAAGATGACGAATACTCTTCAGCTGAGGCTAATAAAGAGTGAAACGAGTCATAATTAAAATTTTACTGGTTGTAGCCAACAGGATTGCTCTGCTTCTCAATGCATCTGAGTCAGATTATGTCTCCTGTCTGCAATACCATCACTGGTTTCCCTCCAACTGCACCTGTCTGCATTTATGAGACGGTGATGGAGAGGGTTAGTACCTTTAAGTCCTTGAGAGACCACATATCACTGTGCATGGACTCAGCTCACTTCTGTTCAGATTTCTGACCCACGACTGTATCACCAGATCCAGCTCCAATAGTGTCATCAAGTTTGCAGATGACACAACAGTAGTTGGCCTCATCAGCAACAACGATGAGTCATACTACAAAGAGGTGGAAAATCTTGTGATATGGCGTGAGAATAACAACCTGAGACTCAATGTGGACGAGACAAGGGAGATGATCATGGACTTCAGGGGGGCCAGGAATGACTACACATCAACAACTCTAGTGGAGGGAGTGGAGAGCACCAGCTTCCTTGGACATTCAACATCTCCTCACTTGTCAGGAAGGCTCTACAGCAACTGCATTTCCTCAGAAGACTGGTGGGAAAGGCTACCAACCACCATTATGTCAGTCTTCTACAGGAGCTCTATCAAGGGTGTCCAGGCTGGCTGCATCACAATGTGGTACGGTTGCTGCAGAGAAATGGATCGGGGGTCAATCCACAGGACCATAAGAGTGGTAGAGAGGATCACTAGAGTCTCCCTCCCTATCGTTATCTGAAGAGAGCACGCAAAATCATTGAGAACCTCTTCCATCCTGCACACAGCATCTTTCAGCTGCTCTTGTCAGGGAAGAGATACAGGAGGATCAGAGCCAGCACGACCAGGCTGAGGAACAGCTGCTTCCTACAGGCAGTGATAAAACTGAATGACCAAAGGAACTACTCACACTGACCAGCCGAGACTCTTATATGTACAAAGCAAAATTTATTTATTTATTTATTTGCATAGTTATGTTGAGGGAGGTGGAGGAGCATTTGCAGGACTGCTTTGGATCAGTGGACTGGAACATATTCAAGAGCATCCACAGACTTGAATGAATATGCAACAGGTGACACTGACTTCAACAAGACCTGCCTGGATGAGTGTGTGTTCCCCAACCAGAAGCCCTGAATGAATCAGCGAATCCACAACCTGCTGAGGGTGAGAACAAGGGAGTTTAAGGCCAGGGATCAAGATCTTTACCCGCGGAAGGTCATCTCTGAAGCAAAGTGGCAATTCCAGAGGAAGCTTAAGACAGAGATACATGCCAGCCATGGCAGAGAGTGCAGGCCTTTACAGCCTACAAAGGCGAGGGTGAACACTATAGATGGCTGTGATGCTTCACCACCCGATGAGCTGAACACCTTCTATGCCTCTTTAAGAAGAAGAACCAAGCAGTGCCTACTAGAAAATCCTTGAAAAGGCTGATATCTATCTCTGAGTGCAATGTCAGAACATCATCCAAGAGGGTGAACACTTGCAAGGCATCAGGCTCTGTCAGCATACCTGATAGGGTACTGAAAATTGGTGCCAACCAACTAGCCGGAGCATTCAAGGTCATTTTCAACCTTTCATTATGGCAATCAGAGATTCCCATCAGCTTCAAAAGGGCATCAATCATCTCGGTTCCCAAGAAGAGTAGCGTGGTCTGCCTCAACAACTACCACCAGTAGCATTAACTTCTACTGTGATGAAATGCTTTGAGAGGCACGACATAGCCAGAATTGTAGCAGACTTCAACAGGGATTTTATCTGAAGGCTGCACCTGGCAATTGGAGTCAGGTGACTCAGGCAGTTTGAGTTGAAAAGCTCAGATCAGCAGGAAGCTGATTGGGCAATAGAGATCAAATGATCCAGGGAACTTGTGACACAGAGTGGTATTAATTCACTTCAACTCAGCAGTTTAGGCAGAGGGTACTATTGACTGGAGTTACACACAGTAGTGAGTAGGAAGTTTACAACTAATTTGTTTTTTTTTCTACAGAATTAACCCATATCTAAGTAAAGATCTGGACCCTCTACAATTCACCTATCATCACAATTGCTCCTATGGCAGATGCAATATCGCTAGCTCTCCACTCAGCTCTGGTAACCTCAAAAACAGCAACGCATACATATGGCTGTTCTTTATAGACTACAGCTTGGCCTTCAATACCATTATTCCCTCAGTGCTGGTCAAGAAGCAACAGACTCTAGGCCTCTGTACCCACCTCTGCAACTGGATCCTCGACTTTCTCATTGGAAGACCATAGTAAGTACGAATTGGAAACAATGTCTCCGCCGCATTGATCATCAACACGGGTGCACCTGCATGCTTAGCCCACTGCTCTACTCATTATACACATTACGAATGTGTAGCCAGGTGCAATTCCAATGCCATCTACAAGATTGGCGTCAACACCACAAGTTGTTGGCAGAATCACAAATGGCAATGAGGAAGTGTACAGGAAGGAGATAGATTAGCTCGTTGAATGGTGTAACGACAACAACCTTGTGCTCAACGTCAGCAGAACCAAGGAGTTGATTGTGGACTTCAGGAGGAAGTCAGAGGAACGTGACCCAGTCCTTATTGAGGGCTCAGTAGTGGAGAGGGTCAAAACTCCAAATTGCTGAGTGTCAACATCTCCGAGGATCTGTCCTGGAACCTCCACGCTGATGCAATCACAAAGAAGGCTCACCAGCAGCTATACCTTATGAGATGTCTGAGGAGATTCGGTATGTCACCGAAAACTCTTGTAATCTTCCATAGGAGTACCGTGGAGAACATTCTGGTTGGTTGCATCATTGCCTGGTATGGAGGTGCCAACTCTCAGGACAAAATAAACTCCCAAGGGTTGACATCACAGGCACCAGACTTCACCCAATCGAGGACATCTACATGAGGCTGTGTCTTAAAAAAGCAACCTCTATCCTCAAAGACTATCACCACCCAGGCTACACCCTCTTCACTCTGTTACCATCGGGTAAAACGTACAGGAGCCTAGACGAGCACTCAGCGGCACAAGGACAGCTTCTTCCCCGCTGCTATCAGATTCCTGAATAATCAATGAACCAAAGAACTGCCTTACTTTTCATACACTGTTATTGCCATTTTTTTAATATAGTAATGCCATGAGATGGTTATAATCTGAATGTTTGCTCTTTGATTCTGCTGCAAACACCCAATTTCATGACTTGCTCATGACAATAAATTCTGATGCTGATTCTGATAAAATCTTCTTTGGCTTGGCTTCGCGGACGAAGATTTATGGAGGGAGTAAAAGTCCACGTCAGCTGCAGGCTCGTTTGTGGCTGACAAGTCCGATGCGGGACAGGCAGACACGGTTGCAGCGGCTGCAGGGGAAAATTGGTGGGTTGGGGTTGGGTGTTGGGTTTTTCCTCCTTTGCCTTTTGTCAGTGAGGTGGGCTCTGCGGTCTTCTTCAAAGGAGGTTGCTGCCCGCCAAACTGTGAGGCGCCAAGATGCACGGCTTGAGGCGATATCAGCCCACTGGCGGTGGTCAATGTGGCAGGCACCAAGAGATTTCTTTAGGCAGTCCTTGTACCTTTTCTTTGGTGCACCTCTGTCACGGTGGCCAGTGGAGAGCTCGCCATATAACAGGATCTTGGGAAGGCGATGGTCCTCCATTCTGGAGACGTGACCCACCCAGCGCAGCTGGATCTTCAGCAGCGTGGACTCGATGCTGTCGACCTCTGCTAAAATACTTGTTCTTTATATGTATTGTTTGTCTGTAAGTGTGTTATATCTGGTTGTGTGTCTGCATGTTTTGCTCCGAGGTCTGGAGAATGCTGTTTTGTCAGACTGAACTTGTGCAATCAGATGACAATAAACTTGACGATATCGGAGGGCCTCTGTTGGAGTCAGTACATTGAGGCAACTGTGTAGAAAACACACCAATACCTATGCTTTCAAAGAAGTGTGTGGAGATTTGACATGTCATCACATTCTCCATCAAACTTTCACAGGAGTACTGGGGAAAAGTATACCGATTATATCACTGCCTGGTTAGGTAATTCCAGTGCCCAGGAACAGAAAAGGCTGTAGAAAATAACAAATCTAGCCAAGTCCATTATGGACTCTGACCTCCCATCCATTGAAGTCATCAATGTGAGATGTGACCACCCCCCACCACCCCCCCACCCCATCACAACCTCTTTTCAATGCTACTTTCAAGCAGAAGGCAGAGAAGCCGGAAGTCCAGCACCTCGAGGTTCATGAGCAGATATTTTTTCCAACGACTATCAGGCTCTGAACCTCCCTACATTACCCTAACCCGAACCATAAACTATAACGGTAACACAAAAAAGAACCTGTCTGTTCAGTGTGGAACACACTTGTTTTTCCTTGCTTCACTTTAACTGTGAACAATTTAATGCATACTTTTGGATGATTTAATGTATACTGTTGGAGTTGTTTTTGTTTTACAAACATACTTGTGTGGCTGCAGCAAGTAAGAATTTTGGTGCATAAGTACATTGTACATCTGTATACAACAATAAGCTCATCATTACCATCTAAAAACATCTTTGTTATACAGATACTCCCCGACATATGTCCGTGATCCATTCTGGGCGACCGGTCATATCTTGTCCCGTATCCCTGTTATAGTTTACCAAATACAACTCTCGTGAGAGCTTGGCCACCGCTGCCAACCTCTTGCAAAAGGCATTATTTTCCATAGATAGGCCCGATTTTCACCATAATCCAATCTTATGTGCGGATGGATGTAAGTTACATAGGTCGTAAGTCAGAAGTACCTGTATAAAATCACAAGGGCTTAGATAAGATGAATGGTCATAGTGCTTTACCTAGGGTAGGGAACCTGAAACTAGAGGGGACATGTCTAAGATGAAGAATTTAAAGGCTTGAGAGGCAACAGAGGGTGGTGACTGTCTGGAATGAGTGCCAGAGGAAGCAATGAATGCTGGTACAATTCCAATGTTTTGAAAAATTTTGGATAGATACATGGATAGAAAAAGTTCCTGCAGATAAGGTAAATCATCACAGTCTTTTTCTCAGGGTTTGTAAGTTTAAAAGTAGAGAACATGGGTTTAAGGTGAGGGGGTGAAGATTGAATGGGACCTGAGGGGATAGGCACATAGTTAGGGAAGGGTTAGAGGGATATGAGCCAAGCTTGGGCAAGTGGAACTCGAGCACCTGGGCAGCTTGGTAGGCATGGATGCATTGGACCAACGGGTCTGTTTCCATGCTGTATGGTCTCGCGACCTCCTCCAATCTCAAACTGAACTCACTTGTTAGCCTGGCTGGTATTCCAGCCATGGACCTGGAGCAGATTTAGGGAGGCTAGTAGATAACATCTTCCTCTCCCCTTTCAATACTTTTAGAACCATATACCTGACAAAGAGCCCAACCCAAAATGTTGGTTACTCTTTACTTCCTATGGACGCTGTGGAACCTGTTGAGTTTCTTCAGCACATTTGTGTATTGCACTCGACCCCAGCATCTGCAGACTTTCTTGTTTAACTCCATTCAGTTGGATAGGTACTCTCTTGTTGGAAATGGACATTGCCTTACATTTTTGTGCCACCAATGTTAACTCCCAATCACATCTAAGAGATTGACCTTTAATCACTGGAGACTGTAGGCAGGCACTCCTGATTAACGTCTTCAACTATTCTCATGTATTATTGGGCATTGAGAACCATTACGTATTTCAGAGCCATTTAATGCTCTTATTTTACAATTTTAAAAAATTGTTCCACAACTTTGTCGCAGGCCCTTCCGGCCCACAAGCCCACACCACCCAAATACATCCTTGTGACCAATTTACTTACTAACCCCGTATGTCTTTGGAGTGTGGGAAGGAAACCGGAGCGCCTGGAGGAAACCCACGAAGACACAGGGAGAACTTGGAAACTCCTTTCAGACAGCGCCAGACTTGAATCCATGTTGCTGGCGGAGTAATATTGTTGTGTTAACCACTAAGCTAACCTAAACATTTAAGTTGCTGTTTAGGAGCAAGACTTAGCAACATGAAATGATGTTTCTTGGTGAATTTTTCTCCCATTCATAAAAGTCACTCTATCTTTTATTGGTTGGATAATTCCATCCCAGGTGTTCCGATATTTTTAATTGGAAATGGAATTTTAATTACATGATTAATTACTAGCATAGGAATTTGTTTACAAATTTTACTGCTTGTTACAAAAGTTGTCATCAAGAATGTGATTTGTATAATTAATGGTGAATCTCATCATGTATCAATTACACATAAAGCTAATTAACTTCTAGCAGGGGGTGAAATGCTTTTTATGTTAATCTTCATTTTGAACTCTTCCTGTTTTTTTATTGCTTTTCAACAAAGTATTTTCTCCATGTGATTTATGTCACTTTTTTGGACAAACCCTTTCACTTTTTACCCTGGTGCACATTAGAACCAAAAGATTGTTATGGTATAGAAGTATCCATTTGATCGATTGTTAGCTGGCTCCCTCCTAGAACAATTTGATGAGTCCTGTGTTCCCCATCTCTTTCCCCAAGGATCTGCACTTTTTTCTCACTTAAAAGTATCTGTGGATTTCTTGAATGGAGGCAGTTAATTTGCTGAATCTCAGGCTGTGCTTTCCAGACCATACTTGCTTGCTACACCTAACTACTCTTCCTCATTTAACTCCTGAATATTTTGCCAAATCACTGTAAATCTATATCCCATTGTTCTTGACCCTTCAGCCAATTGAATCATTCGCCAATAACAATGGACAATGAAAATGTTACTTCATGAACACTTTTGGATTTTATGGATTTTAATCTGCTGATCATGAAAATCAACTTAAGATATTGTTTATTAGATATAACCTATTTTTGTGATTTCCTGCCATATTTTAAGTCGAGGAAGATACATTTTTTTGTATTTGCACTTGGACTTCCCTACTGATCTTGGTACAGTTAGTGACAAACATAGTGAAACGTTTCACCAGGACATTGCAACAATGGAAAAGTGGTATCAGGGCAACTGGAATCCATCAAAACTGGCCGACTATTGTTGGACACTGACATGAGAGAAATCAGATGCTGAGTACAAATGAAAATCAATAGCAAGACATTTTTTAAGTCAGTTGAATTAATGCAACGTGTCAGCATCATTATGCAATTAAACATGCTAAATTCAAAAAAAGTTAATTTAATGTTTCTCCAACTTCCTACGTGTTGCAGCAAACCTGAAATTATTTTTGTATTCGGCTTGAAGTTGTCTATCAGAATCCCCAATTTTTTTCAGGAAGCAAACCATTTGAAATAAAATGTTGTCCAGTGTCATGGCATCTACATTGCAATAAAAGGCTACATATCATCACAGGACAACAGGGAGGTGATTGGTGGGTAATTTTCTTTAATTTTCTCTCTGTCTATTTTGATGAGTCAAGTACTTCAAATCAGGGCATACCAAACAGAGCAAGGTCTGCATGTTTAAAGTTGTAATAAATATCATTCTTTAATTGGAACAGAGGCTCAGATCCAATGAACTACATGCATCAGGGAGTAGGAGAATGAGCGAGACATGAGAATCCAGGAGACAGTTACACCACCGAGATCACCAAATTTAAGTCCTTGGGAGTCACTGTCTTGGAGGATCTTTCCCGGATTCAACAGACTAATGGCATAGTGAAGAAAGCATGTCAATACCTCTACTTCCTCAGGAGTTTGAGGAAGTTTGGTATGACATTGGAAACCCTGGCAAATTTCTACAGATGTGTGTTTGAAAGTGTGCTGACCGGCTGCATCATGGTCTGGTATGGGGGACACCAATACTCCTGAGTGTAAAGCCCTGCAAAAGGTAGTGGACATAGCCCATGATTTCACAGGCAAAATCCTCCCCACCATTGAGAACATCTACAGGGAACACTGCCGTCGGAGAGCAGCAGCAATCATCAAGAATCCACACCACCCAGCACGTGCTCTGTTCTCACTGCAACCATCAGGAAAGAGGTCTAGGTGCCACAAGATTTGTAGCACCAGGTTCAGAAACAGCTGCTACCCTGTTATATTGTTGATTGCGGAGGATCACGTGACCTCCCTGTCTGAAACCTATTCAGGGGTTGCATCATCTGCCATTCAAGGTTGGACTGCAGCCATCGATTTGTCCACATCTTACCAGTGTCTCTTTAAAATGATTCAATGTTATCATTGGGCCAGACACCCAGCTCAGAACAGTATAAACAGTGATGCACACCACCTTTCTCTCTCTCTGCCTCTTGGTCCAAGTCCTGGATATCGCTCCATGCCAGGTCGCCACTGTGGATATTGCTGGAGGAGTCTGCGTAAGATGTGCACCACACTGACCTGAGCTGTAGTACTGGAATAGATCAGTGCTTGCAGGGAGTCGCACTTCCGATGGTATAGAGAATCGGGAGTGTGTTTGAAAGTCTCTGTCTGTGAAGTGTATACATGTGCGAGAGAATGTGGTAGGGTAAGCAGCCACCGGTATCGGAGTCGTTTGTGCCCGATGTGCCTGCTTACACTGTTATAGTTTTTGTCTTGAACCATGTAGAAGATAGGAAGCTGCTGGTATTGGAGTATAACCTGGGACCAATGTGAATGAGTAGGTTTTTTTAGCACCGCCAAGAAGTGGTAATTCTGTTTCATCCTCAGGAAAAAGAATCTTATGGTTGTAGGTGATGTCATGTATGTTCTCTGACAATAAATCTGAAATTGACAAATGGGGACAGGAGAGTGTGACTGCAGAAGAGGCAGGTAGAGGATCCAGAGTGTATTCCAGAGGATGAATAGGTATTACATAGGATGAGTGTGGAACTGCAGGCAGGATGTTTAAGCAGACTAGAGCTCCACATCAATGAGAAACACAGTAGTCTTTGGTGAGGGGAACAGACACTGCGTTCTCTCTCAACGACAGAGAGTCTCAAAGGTTTTATTGGCTGCCTGGAGTTTGGATGAAGGATATTTCTTTGCGGCAGAGCATTCATGGGAAAATATAAATTGTACTTTTTTAATAAATTTATGCATTCAGAATGATAACAGGCCCTTTCAGGCCACAAGCCCGTGCCACCCAATTACACCCAAATGACCTACACCCCTGATATGTTTTGAACAGTGGAAGGAAACCGGAGCTCACTGAGGAATCCCACACAAACATGAGGACTACATACAAACTCCTTACAGACATCGTGGGATTTGAAAGCTGGTCCCGGTCACTGGCAGTGTAATAGTGTTGCACTAACCATTAATGCCACCATTAATTCTAGGGCATATTTGAAGGGAACTGCAACTGTCATAGAAGATGACACTGGTTGGCTAAGATGAACCAGCAAAGATTTTGTCAAAGAAGAAGGGGGATTTCATGATAAAATGGCACAATGTGCAGTTAATAAAGGATTAAATTGAAAAGTAGGTCATATGAAGCAGAACAGGCTGGTGAGAGGTCAGACTGGGAAGATTTTAGGATTCAGCATCAAAAGACTGAACAGCTCATAGGAATGGAAAGAAAAAGTTTTGAGAGAGAACTTGCTTGTCATATCGAAAGAAACAATAAGAGTTTCTGTGGATATATAAATTGGAAGTAGGTAACTAAGGTGAATTAATAACGGGAAAAAAGAAAATGCAGATATGGTAAATCAATATTTTTACATAAGTCTGTTTTCTGGCTGACGCTGCATATATCCCTTTGACCGACGGCCTGATTTCACACAGCAGGGAGGAACTAGTATGAGAGAAGCTCATGAGGCCAAAGGTGGGCAAGTTGCCAGGACCTGACGGCCTGCGCCCAAGGGTTTTAATTGGAAGCGACTACCAAGACAGATAGATCCAATAGCTGCCATTTTAAAAAAACTTGTATATTCCAGGAAAATTTCAGAACATTGGAAAATAGCCAATGTAACTTGTTGAAAAAGAGAATGAAGTCAGAAGGCAGGGAACTAAAGGCCAGTTAGTTTATATCTATTGCTGGCTGCATGCCAGAAACAATAATTAAAGAGGAAATAACTAATAATTTAGGAAATATATTAAACCGAGTCAACATGGATATATGAATTTGATAAATGTGCTTAAATTCTTTTGAGGATGAGACAGGGAGGGTTGATAGAAGGGAACCTGTTGATGTACTATATTTAGATTTCCAAAAGGTATTTGACAAGGTTCCACATAAGAGGCCAGAGCATATATTAAGAACACAAGGTATTGGATGAGGTTTTTTTTTAACATTTAGATATGCAGCATGATAACAGGCTATTTCATCCCATGAGTCCGTGCTGCCCAATTTACACCCAATTAACCTACATCTCCAGTATGTTTCAAATGGTGGGAGGAAACTGGAGCACATTAGAATGGATTGAAATTTGGCTGTCACACAGAAAACACTAAGTTGGAATAAATGGATTATTCCCAGGCTCGAGTATCCCAGGTTGGTCCTCAGTTGTTTACTAATTACAATAAAAATCCATGTTATCCAGAATTCAAGCAACTGGCAACCTCAAACAACCAGCAAAACAAAACTCTGAAAATAAATGGGTGAAAAATACAAAAATTTAAAATTAGTGCCCCAGGCGGTCAGTTTGTCAGTCCGTGCAACACACAATCTCAAGCATCCGGCAAATTCACTTATCTGACATCTACCGATTCTCATAGGTGCTGGATACTTGGGTTTTTTCCTGTACCCAGAGGAGGGAATGGAGTGTGAAATTTCCAAGTTTGCCCATGATACAAACATAAGTGTTAAACAAGAATGTCTGCGGACGCTTTGATTTAGTGAAACACAGAAGCGCGGGAGGAACTCAGCAGGTTTCACAGCTTCCAGAGGAGGGGAGGAGGAGAACTTCTTCAGGGTGGGCATCCCTCGAAGAGATTTTGCACTGGAGCACCAAATGGAGTGAAACATGAAAGAGAGGAGGAGAACCTATCTTCTCCTATGGACACTGCAGGAGCTGCTGAGCTTCTCCAGCACTTTTGTGTTTTTAATACAAACATGGGTGGAAGGATGTGATAAGAATATGGTGCTCATGTCAACAGGACACAGATTGAGCAATTATTCAAAAATCTGACAAATAGAATTTAATGTGGGGAAGTATCAGGCCACTTTGATGACAGAAATCAAAAGACAGATTACTATCTACTTGGAGAGAATTCATAAAATAAGTGAAGTACAGGAAAAACCAGGTGTTCTTGAGCACGAATAACATAAAGTCAGCAAGCAGTTCCAACAAGTGGTTAAGAAGCAAAAAGTATGTTGGCCTTCATTGTGAAGGATTTGGAGTTTATGATGAGGGAGGTTTTATTACAGAGCTAAGCTATGTTGTTGAGGCCACACCTGGAATATTGTGAACAGCTTCAGTTCCCTACTTAAAAAGATATAGTGACACTGGGGCAATCCAATGGAGATTTTTCAGCCTATTCCCTGCAGTGAGAGGGTTGTCTTTTCAAGAGAAGCAAGACAGTTCCAAATCAGAATCACGTTTATTGTCATGAACATGTGTCACAAACGTTGCTTTAAGGCAGCAGTCGTGTGCATTACAGGTGCAAAATTACAGTAAATTATGGCTCTGTAAATAAAATATTTTAAAATAATAAATTTCTGAAAAAAGGGGAAAAAGTGGGGTAGTGTCTATAGTTTCATTTTCTGCTCATAAATCTGAAGATGGAGGAGAAGCTGTTTTTGTACTGTTGGATGTGCAGCTTCAGGCTCCTCTACCTCCTTCCTGATGGTGGCTGTGAGAAGTGGCATGGCTTGTTCTGATGAAGGTTCTTGCTGATAGAAGCTGATTTTTTGAGACATCGCCTCTTAAAGATGTCCTTAATAGAGGGAAGACTAGTTTTCAACCCTCTAGCCTTTTCCTGCCCTGTGAATTGGCACCTCCATACCGGTTTAGAGGATGAGGGGTGACCTTATTCGGGTACACTGTACAAGATCACAGGGGGAACTTGACAGGATAGATGTTGAGTTGTTTATCAACAGCACTGGAATCGGCGTGACTTATGAAGGCAGGTTCCCATCAGATATTCAAGAGGAACAAGCAAACAGACCATGTGGATACTCTGCCAGTAATGAGAGGGCATCACACAAATGTACAGGTATTACAAGCTCCTGTTTTTTAGCGAGTGTTACTTTGGGGGGTTGGTTTAGGGTGCAAACATTCACAGATTTTACAACATTTGTTGCAGACTGCATGGCACCATTGAATGTTGACTATAACCAAAGTAATGGTCTGGAAGAAGACAAAAGAACAATGGTTGTTTATCCAAGGAAAAGCAGATGGGACACTTACTGAGAGTCATACTATTATGAGTCATGTGTTTGGAACACTTAAAGGAACAGTTTTTCAGTATTGATTAGCAAGAACACAGAGGTGAAATGACTGTGTGGAAATGAACATTTCTGCTAATTCGCCATGTCAGGGGAATTATTGTAATTATTGACTATTGTAATGGTCATTTTGATTGACCCATATCTGGGTAAAGGAAGCAGGTTTATTCATGCATTTGAATTGTGACCATTTTGATGGTCATTTTGTCTGACCCGTGACTGGCTTTGGAAGCATCATGGAAGTCAGACGTTTTGTTTCCCCTACGCAAGGAATAGGGGAGTTATGACAACCATTTGTATGAAAGGACATTTCTCTAGAAGCATCTCGACAAGGATTCATGCATTTTCAGAAGTCTGATCACTCAGTATCTCAACTCCTTCATCATTACTTAACCATATAACTATATAACCACTTACAGCACAGAACAGGCCAGTTTGGCCCTACTAGTCCATGCCGGAACAAATCCCCACCCTCCTAGTCCCACTGACCAGCACCCGGTCCATACCCCTCCAGTCCTCTCCTATCCATGTAACTATCCAGTCTTTCCTTAAAAGTAACCAATGATCCCGCCTCGACCACGTCTGTCGGAAGCTCATTCCACATCCCTACCACCCTTTGCGTAAAGAAATTTCCCCTCATTTTCCCCTTATAATGTTCCCCCTTCAATCTTAAACCATGCCCTCTAGTTTGAATCTCCCCCACTCTTAATTGAAAAAGCCTATCCACGTTGACTCTGTCTGTCCCTTTTAAAATCTTAAACACCTCTATCAAGTCCCCTCTCAATCTTCTCCGCTCCAGAGAAAAAAGCCCGAGTCTGCACAACCTTTCCCTGTAACTCAGACCCTGAAATCCTGTCAACATTCTCGTGAACCTTCTCTGCACTCTCTCTATTTTGTTTACTTCTGAGCATCAGTTTAAAAGTGTGAGTTTCAACACAGGATTTCTAAGACTGCACTTTGGGAATGACTTTCCAGAATTGTACCTAAGCTGTAATGTAACACACACACAGACACACACATAGGTATATTTGCGCATAGTTGGGGGTTAAGTTTAGATAAGTTAAATAAGGTGTTATATTATTAACAATCATTAATAAATATATTATTTTAAAAATAACACTGTCTTGGTGAATTTCTATTGCTATGGTCTGCGACATAACACAGGTCACCAAACTGCAATGTCCCAGAATAACCTCTGGAATTTTGCATATTATTTTTGTTCAGTCTCTTGCTGATTTCTCATTTAATGCAAGATTCTTGCCAGGAGCTGCTCTGAGGCAGCTGCTGTTTCACCAGTTTGTGAACCCCAGCGGATGCCCTCAAGAACATGCTGACTTTAATTTTTAACTGATGACAAGGTGTCAGGACTGTCCTGTTCATTATTTGTCAAAATTAAAATGTTTGTCAGGGCACTGTCAATCTCATGTCATCCAGATACCCATATACAAATCTGTAATTGGAGTAGGATGTGATGAAAGATCAGTACAAAAGGTAGTGGACACAGCCCAGGACATCACAGGCAAAACCCTCCCCACCATCAAGAATATATGTAGGGAACACTGCTGTTGGAGAGCAGCAGCA
Organism: Narcine bancroftii; assembly: GCF_036971445.1. NCBI lineage: Eukaryota > Metazoa > Chordata > Chondrichthyes > Torpediniformes > Narcinidae > Narcine > Narcine bancroftii. The sequence continues at coordinate 78,694,808 of NC_091480.1, read as the reverse complement.
ATCATCAAGGATCCACATCACCCAGCATATGCTCTGTTCTCACTGCTGTCATCTGGAAAGAGGTAGAGGTGCCGCAAGACTCACCAGGTCCAGGAACAGCTGCAACCCTTTCAAACAGTGTATTTTAGATACATAACCAACTTTTTTGGACTTGAGACCTTCATCAAGGTATTTACTTCAACCATAGTGTCTGCAGACTTTCGTGGTTTACTCATTTAAGGACTCATACTTTTGCCCTTTATTGATTTTTCACAGTCTGTTTACATTTCTTTATTTGTTTACAATGTGTATGTTGAGTACACTTTTTTTTGCACTACCAGTAAGTGGTCATTCTGCGCCCACAGAAAAAAGAATCTCAGGGTTGTATGTGATGTTTTGTATGGATTCTGATGATAAATCTGAATATGAATCTGACTCTACCTGATACATTAGCTCTTTTTTTTCTCCCCATTGTTGCTGCCAGACCAGCTGACTATTTCCAGAGTTTTAATTTGTTTTATTTCAGGCTTTAACCATCTGTACTTTACTGTTTTATAAGCGTGGAATGGGTCCTTCAGCCCATCTGATCCGTGCTAAGCATTGGCATTCTGGGCCAAACCTATTTGCCTGCATTCCATCCACATCCATCTAATTCTTTCTATATATAAACCTGTGCAAATGTCTTCAAACATTATAATCACATCCACTTCCTCTGGCAGTTCATTCTAGATACCAATTGAATAAGGTGCCCGTCTGGATCCTCTTAAATTTCCCCCCTCTCACCATAAACTCTCCAGTTCTAGAATCATCTACCCTGGGAAAAAGACTGTGAGCACTCACTTTATCCCATCCCTCATGATTTTATAAACCTCTGACAAGTCACCTTTCAGTTTCCTTGCAGACACTCTTGTCTTTTGCACAGTAGAGAATGTCCTACAGTCAGTCAGAAGACATATTGTGTTATAAATGAAGATGTCTCTGTTGTGTGTGTGTGGAAGAAACATGGTCTCCCTGCCTGTCTGAAATGTGTGATTTGTGGGTGTTCACATATCCTCCCTGTCTGAAACTTATTCTGAAGTCACATCACCTGTCAATCAAGGGTGGACTCTGGCCACCCATTAGTACACACCTGCCGTTGTCTAATTTAAATTACCTTGGGTCATTATTGGCAAGAAGCACATATTAGGATGTATAAAACATAGGTGCATAGCACATTTCTTTCTCTCTTCCTCATGGTCAAAGTCCCGGATGATGCTCCGCGCCAGGCATCTATTGTGGACATCGCTGGAATTGATGCAGATAAGGCGTGCACTACATTGAAGCTGAGCTGTAGTTTGTGATAGATCAAGTGAGTGTAAGAGTCCCTGTTTTTAGTGCATGTACTCAAATGTGTGAGTGTGTCAAGTATAGGTTCATTATTGTCGGAGTCCAAACAAGGTCTGAGGTAAATGTCTATATCGTTGCTATTTTGGGAAGGGTTGTGGCTGTCATGTGACAGCCGTGCCTCCTACCGAGTCGGAGGACACACCAGCTGCCAATCAAGGTTTGGTTCCGCCACATCCATTAGTGCACACCTTGCTGTTGGTTCCATGTAAAATACCTGGACTGGACTCTCCACCTCCCTGTACTTGGCCTTGGGCCATTGGCTGTTGTAACCCTCCTGGCACTGAGCCATTTGTCCCTGCTAATGACCTGGGCTGGTACTATAAAAGTGCCATGTGTTCTTTGTTCTCTCTCTTTGCCAGCTTGGGACCACCTTGCTTCAACCCAGGCCTAGGAATATCAAAGGGTAATGGAGAAACTGTTGGTAAGATGTTAAAAGGGTTGGGAATGTTTAATTAGTATCCCTTGTAGCATGGAGCTGTGCCTGCACTGAGTCAAGGGGTGGTGGGACATTGTAGTGATTTTTCCCTGATTATTGTATGTACCAGTTCATTGTATGTGTGTGTATTTTGTTTTCACACCATTTTCCCTGTTTGTTATTATCCGCTATTTCCCATGGCTGCCGTAAAATATGTGTGTGCGCGCTGCATCAGTTACCGTTTTCCACACTTGCCTTCTGTAAATAAAATCCTTCCCTATCAAAACTGTGTTCAGAGTCCTTGTCTTTGAGGCCAACCAAACTTGTTTCCTCACTCACAACAGTTGCTTTAGTGAAATAATGATCGAGTACCATTTAACATTCTTCCCCTGTTTGTCTCCTGTTTGTTGATTAAAGTTATGTGTGATTGTAACACTAGTTTAAAAAAAAATTTAACTGGTCATTTTGGCCTACGTGTTCGTGCCACCCAATTTTCACCCATTAACCTATACCCCCAGTGCATTTTGAATGGGGGAGGAAACCGGGGACCCTATAGAAAACCCACGCAGACACGGGGAGAACCAACAAACCTCTTACAGCGTGGGACTTGAACCCCGGTCCAGTCTCGATCGTAGGCGCTGTCAAGGCTACACCAACCATGCTGCCCTTATCTCTGTGAACCCACTGAACTTGATACTCTTCCCAACATGACAGTCTCATATTCACTCTGTGGCTCTGTTGTGGGAAGTGGTGAGGAAATGTAGCTTGTGCATATCCACCACACTTCCTTGAATTGAATGCAGAAAATTAATTTTCAATGATCTGTTCCACTTCATGGTTTTGTATGCTTGAAATAGACTTAAAATATTACAGGAAATCATATAAATATGTTGTACCTTTTTTAAAAAAAACTATGTGATAGGAAAATTTTAAGGTGATTTTTGTGATCAGTAGCCCAAAATCCATAAAATACACCCAAAAATGTTCAGGAAGCAAAATCTTTATTGTCCAGTGTAATTGGAGATATAGCTTTAATTTTATTTGAAGTGCTGTCTTCTGGCTGTATTCTTTGATATATTAATCATATAAAAAGATTAAACAGAAAATGTTTGCTGCAGGAGCAATGTTACAAGTTAAAACTGGGATTAATTAGATGTGGGAGCCATGGGCTTGTGGTGTAATGCCTGTGATTGGATATTGGTCCACCACCTTGTTACAATAACCATGAAAGCAATAAGTAGAAGATCCATAAGAACTAATAACTTGAACAAAAACCACAGGGATGTTGATGTTCACCACACAAGTCCTGCTGACTCTCTCATTATAACTTCCAGCTGCATTTAGAATATCCCAAATGTCTTGCCTCCACTTGAGTAAAGAAACATTTCCTTTTCAGTCTACTTTTAATCAATTTAAAATTATCTCATTCTTCCTACTACCTTGACCTAATTTGAAATATAACTCCATATTTAATGCAGTATTCCTCAATGAATTCTTCAATAACTTTCATTTCTACTTTTACAACAGCATATTGCGTTTCCTTTAAACTAAGTTACAGGGAAAGGTGAAGCAGATTTGGACTTTATTCCCTGGAGTGTAGAAGAATGAGGGGAGATTTGATAGAGGTATTTAAAAATTGAGGGGGATAGACAGAGTTCACGTAGGTGAGCTTTTTCCACTGAGGTACGGTGAGATACAAACCAAGGACATGGGTTAAAGATGAAAGGGGAAAAGTTTAGGGGGAACTTCTTCACACAGAGTGGTGGGAGTATGGAACAAGCTGCCAGCTGAAGTGGTGAATGTGGGGTCAATTTTAACATTTAAGAAGAATTTCGACAGGTACATGAATGGGAGAGGTATGGAGGGATATGGAATGGGTGCAGGTCAGTGGGACTCGGCAGAAAAATTGATTGGCCCAGAATTCAAGGGCTTATTTCTGAGTTGTAATGTTCTATGGTTATACAACATCTTTAAATTGTGAAACATGGCAAAGCACCTTTACAAAGCAAATCAAATTTAACATGGATCCACATAAGGACTTAAGACAACTGAATGTGGAGGCTTTAAAGAAAGCCTTGGAAGGAAGTGAAAGTAAGGTGGAGGTTTAGGATGGGAATTTGAAGAACATATATCGCTTTCTTTTTACCATTTGCTTCACTCCTCTGTGAAATAGCATGCAGTAGTCAATTTGTTGTACTGTACTCTGAGATATTGTTCACTGATCTGTACATTAGATGTTGTGGCATAACTTCCTAGAGCCCCACCATCTTGCTGTGTAGTTCCTAGATCCTGATGTTTTGCTGGATTGAGGATACATTGATGGAGCTCCCAACAGCTTCCATGAGGGCGAGATGTTAAAATGAAGCCATGTCTGTCCCCTGCAGGTTCTGTTCTGAATCAGAATCCGAAATTATTGTCATGAACAATTCATGAAATTGGGTGTTTTGCAACAGAATCATAGAGCAAACATCCATATTATAGACCATCTTATGACATTACTATTAAAAATAATAGTGCATGAAAAGTAAAGCAGTGTCTTTGGTTCATTGATCATTCAGGAATCTGATGGCAGAGGGGAAGAAGCTGTCCTTGTGCTGCTCGTCTTTAGGCTCCTGTACCTTTTTCCTGATGGTGGCAGAGTGAAGAGGGCGTGGCCTGGGTTGTGGGGGGCTTTGAGGATAGAGGCTGCTTTCTTAAGACACTGCCTCATGTAGATGTCCTTGATGGAATGAAGTCTGGTGCCTGTGATGTCGTAGGCCAAGTTAACAACCTTCTGGAGTTTATTCTTTTCCTGAGAATTGGCACATCCATACCAGGCAGAGATGCAAACAGCCAGAATGTGCTTCACGATGCACCTGTAGAAGTTTACAAGAGTCTACGGTGACATTCCAAATCTCCTCGGACACCTCACAAAGTATAGTGGCTGGCAAGCCTTCATTTGTGATTTGATCAACATGGAGGTTCTAGGACAGATCCTCGGAGATGTTGACACCCAGGAATTTGAAGTTCTTGACCCTCTCCATTACTGAGCCCTCAATGAGGACTGAATCATGTTCTCCTGAATTCCACAATCATCTCCTTGGTTTTGATTCAACAATCTGATCTATCTCCCTCGTGTATGCTTCCTCATTCCCATTTGTGGTTCTGCCGACAACTGTGGTGTCATCGGCAAACAGATACCATTGGTATCTGGCTACTCAGTCATGGGTGTATAATGAGTACAGAGGTGGGTAAATACACATCCTTGGGGATGTGCCTGTGTTGATAATCAATGAGGAAGAGATGCTGTTTCCAATTGGTACTGACTGTGGTCTTCCGATGAGAAAGTCAAGGATCCAGTTGCAGAGTGGGGTACAGAGGCTAGAGTTTGTTGCTTCATGACCAGCAATGAGGGAATAATGGTATTGAAGGCCAAGCTGTAGTCGAATTGATGTTTTCAAGGTGATCCAGAGCTGAGTGGAGAGCCAGAGATATTGCATCTGCTGTGGAGCGATTGAGACAATAGATGGATTACAGCGGGTCCAGGTCTTTGCTTAGGTATGTGTTAGTTCTGGCCATGACCAGCCTCTCAGAGCATTTCATCACAGTATAATATGGTTCTATCAACCACATTTCAAAATAAGCTTGGTGGAAGGAAAAGTTTTAAAAAAAAGACAAATTGAGGCAGTGTCTGTGGTTCATTATTCATTCAGAAATCTGATGGCAGCGGGGAAGAAGCTGTCCTTTTGCCGTTGAATGGTCATCTTCAGGCTCCTGTACCTTTTCCCCAATGGTAGCAGAGTGAAGAGGGTCCTTGAGGATAGAGGCTGCTTTCTTAAGACCCCGCCTTCTTTAACACCTATTTTAACAACAGTTGAATTGACACCAGTCTCTTGACCAAGTGTCTTCATCTCAACAAACTTCAAGGAAAAAGATAATCTGCTCCATATCACATTGTTGTGTGTGGGTGCATATTGTTATAATAATAATAATAATAACGCATCAATAAGTGGCTCACAGAAACTTTGGGATGTTAAAGAGTGCTGTGGAACTGGTGCACAACCTAGAATTGCTCTCACTGTGGTGTTATCCACCTGTGACTTGTCAGTAGGATAATCCCTAACATTAATTTCAACAAGCACCATTAGCATTTTCCCAGCAAGATATTACAAGGCTTGCAGTCACCAGTGATGCATTTGTTCTCGCTTCAACTGGTAATCTCAGGGGTCCAAAAGAAAGTGATTGGCTAATTTAATCTGAGCTTCGTATGGCCCGAACCTGCTGTGATGTTCTGGGGCAGTGGAGACGCAAATAGGGTTAGAATCGCTCCATCACCTGCTGCTCAGTGCAGCAGGTTAAAAAGTTCAAGTTTATATGCCATCTGATTGTACCCGTATAATTGGGTGAAACAGTGTTCTCTGGTCCACAGTGTGAAACAGTGCAAAAATACATATAGACATAATACACATACCTAAAAGTACTGTACATATATACATATGTCTAAAATAAATATTAATAAAGAGTGGAGTCTTGGAGAGTTGTTTTAGCAGTACATTAGAAAGTAGTGGATTAGAAAGGTTCATTCCCCTTATGGAGTTTGAGCATGGAACAGACTCCACTGAGGTGTACTCCATAGTCCAACAGCCATGCTGGATCTCCAGGCCCATTCAAGAATTTAGACAGGTACATGAGTAGGAAAGTTTTAAAGGGATAAGAGCAAAGCACAGGCAAAGGGGACCAGCTCTAGTGGACAACTTAGCTAGCATAAATGAGTTGGGCTGAAGGGCCTGTTTATGTGTTGTATACCTCTGACTATAATAGGGTCTGAGATTTTGTGCTGGATACTGACTAATACTAAATCACATTCAAGACATTTTTGCACAGTGTGCAAATGAATTTAATCTAAAACCTCATTGCGAACTGCAGCACGTTAAAGTCAAATCAGTCATCTTTTAATGGAGGTGACTGTCAGCCTCACTCCCCCTGCTCTGCTCTAGATGAGTCTTCTGGCTGTTGCACTTTGTCACGTAGGTTTCCAAATATATCCTTGGTTTTCCATGCTTATGAATAACCTATGCTTGATGGTTGGCAGGCGTGTGGAGTGACATCACTTAACAAAATTAATGTGTTTAAACCAAGATGACAACATTACCAAGATACACATAATCAAGATAGACCAGGGCAGCTTCTGCATTACTTTAAGGGAACTGACAGCATTTGGATGATAGTCATTTGTGTCAGAGGGTCCCCTTCACCATCATTTTTCTCCTATTGGTTCCTGCCACGACTGGAATTGTTCAGTGTCCTCTCCATCCTGACCACCACCCCAAGTACTTCAACCAACACCACCCACCTAATCCCAGCCCCAGTGTTCCTCCTGAAGCCTACATCAAGCCGTAAACCCAGCCTTGGCGGTCCCAGTAAGACTCTTGAATTCTTCCACCACTGCCCACCAAATGGTGAACTCAACCCTTGATCATCTGAACCTCTCAAGTTGAGATAAAATTCAAGTCAAGTTTCTTGTCATCTGAGGGCACAAGTTCAACCTGACAAAACAACGGTCTCCGGTCCTCGGTGCAAAATGCGCGGACATACAATCAGACGTAACACGCATACAGACAAACAATACATATGCAGGACGAGTATTCAAACATACAAATAAATAAATAAATAGGCATTGTTTCATGAATATGAGAGTCTCAGGTAGTTAGTGTGAGCAGTTCCTTTGGTCGTTCAGTATTCTCACTAGCCACGCCTCAACACGTCTCAACTTGGATAACAAAATAGTTAGCACAGTTAGTAATTTTGCAGATACACCAACAGCGTAGACAGGAAGAAGGTTAACCAAGCTTATACATTTCCAATTATCTGAAAATTGTTTTACCAAAATTCTCAATTACCCGAATTTTAATCCATGATGTCACAAGTTGAAACAAGTTGAATTTTTTTTACCCATTGGGCTTAAGTGAGGCTCTGACGCACTGTTAGCGCCATTTTGAATCAACAGAACTCTCGTGTTCTGTTTGAAGATATAGCTGCAAGGGCAAAAGGTCTACATCTAGCACTGAAGAGGACTTGGGTGTGCCTATAGACAATACTGTGAACATGTGTGATGGACTTATTGATGCATGAAAGCAGCAGGCATTCAAAACCGAACAGAATCAAAGACCAACTGCTGAGACAAAAAACATTGTTAGAGGCAGGTGACACTGGAGGAAACAATGGAAAAGAACCATTGCACACAAATTTTAGTGTTGGTTGCTGCATTTTGTAAGCAGAGATCATGTTTTTTTAAATAAGAATTAAACATTATTTCATGCTTGAAAAACATTGTTGTTATTTGTTGTCGTTTAATCGCGGGTACAAGTATTTTGCTGATGTTATTGGTCTGCTTAAAGAAATTTCTCAATTATCTGAAAAATCCGGATAACTGATATATGTCAGGTCCCAAGCATTTTGGATAATCAGAAACACACTGTAATAGCATCAGGAATCTGGGAAATAGGCCAATGAATGGCAGCTAGGTGTTGCACTTTGGAGATTAAACTATGGGAAAACTTGCATGATGAATGGGGTGGCCCTACAGTGAGTTGTAGAACAACTCATGGTACATAGTTCCATGAAAATGGAGACACAAGTGGATAGGTTGATGGTCAATGTGTTTGATACACTTGGGTTCACCAGTCAGGGCAATGAGTCCAGAAAAAAACCCCAGAAATTGTGGAGGAACTCAACAGGTCTCGCAGCGTACAGGGAAAGGTATATAGCTGACATTTTGGGCCTGAGCCCTTCTTCAAGGTGTGAGTGAAAAGCAGGCAGGTGCCTGAATTATCAGGCTTGGGAGGGAAGAATGGGCAGGGGGAGGCGTACAGAACGACAGATAAAATGTATTCATTGGATATGGATGGGACACAGGAGAGAGGAAAGGTGAGAATTGACGGGGTGGGGGGGGAGGTGTTTGGGGCTCTGTGGAAGCAAATCTAGGCGAAAGGAGACAGAGGAAAAAGGGAAGAAAGAGAGAGAGAGAGAGGCAGAGCTAGAGGAAAGTAGACAGGGAAAGGTGGGTTGGGGGGGTGCTAACAGAGCCCAGAGAAATCAATATTAATGCCATCTGGTTAGAGGGTGCTAAGACAGAATATGAGATGTTGTTTCTCTCATTCCTCCTCAGTCTGGCAGTGCATGAGACCATGGACAGACATGTCAGCAAGGGAATGGGGCAGGGAATTGAAATAAGTGGCCACTGGGCGATCCATGCCATTACTGAGGTACTCAATTTGGCAATCTCCCAGTCTGTGTCCAGTCTCTCTGATTATAGAGAAGGTCACAACAGGAGCACCAGATGCAGTAGATGACACCTGCAGATTCACAAGTGAAGTGTTGCTTCACTTGGAAGGGCTGTTTGGGGTCCTGAATGATGTGCTGGAGGACGTGTAGGCACAGGTGGGGTATCTCCTGCGATCACAGGGATAGGTGACAAGAGGGCGATTGTTTCCTTAGAATTGGGACATGTCTTCTCAGAGGAAAGAGCCATAGGTGTAAACATCTCCAGTGACTTGTCTTGGCTCACTCACGAGAAGAAAGCATGCCAGCACCTCTACTTCCTCATTGACTGAATAGTTTTCTATGTTGTAAGAAATCATTCAGAAATATATATATGAGATTTTGGAGATGGTCTTGCAGTTAGTGGTTGTCAATAACTTAGGTATCATATAACATCCTGACTTAGAAATATAACACTGTAGTGTCCATTATCATTGGTTTTAATACCCATCACTGTACAAGTAACTTCAACAAATGATTGTATACAATCTGATATGCTGTAGCTTTGTCTTTCCACTCCGTCCTGATCCTCATAGGCCAGGCTGCTGTTCATAGATTTCAGCTCAGCTCTTAATGTGAGCATTCCCCAGAGGCTGGTGGAGAAACAGTCTTTGATGGAACTCAACACCCTCCCTGTAACTGGATTCTGGACTTCCAAACAGAAAGACCACAACCTGTCTGGGTCATAGTAGAATGTCAAGCACCGTCACGCTGAGTGCAGGGGTACCACAGGGCTATGTGCTCAGTCCGTTTCTGTTCATGGTACTGAACCATGATTGCATTGCCAGATCCATCTCCCACAGTGTCATCAAGTTTACAGATGTACAGTCATTGGCCCTCATCAACAAAATGATGATGAGAAAAGAGGTGGAAAATCTCGTGATATGGTGCAAGAATAACAACAGAATCTCAATGTGGACAAGATGAAGGAAATGATTGTGGACTTCAAGAGGACCAGGAATGACCACACTCCAGTACGCATCAATAACTCAGTCGTGGAAAGACTAGAGTGCACCCAGTTCCTTGGAGTCCACTTACAAGTGCCATATTATGGACATATAACATCTCCTGACTTGTCAGGAAAGCTCGACAGTGACTGCATTTCCTGAGAAGAATGAAGTGGACAAGGCTACCAGCCACCATCATGTCAACTTTCGGCAGGAAATGTATCGAGTGTGCTACGGTTTCTGTAGAGAATTCGATTAGAGGTCAATCCATAGGACCATAAGAGTGGCAGAGAGGATCACTAGCATCTCCCTCCCACCCTTCGTGATCTACTGGGATCATTATCTGAAGAGTGCACTCAAAATCATTGAGGATCCCTTCCACCCTGCACACATCTTTCGCTGCTCCCGTCGGGAAAGAGATACAGGAGTATCAGAGCCAGCACCACCAGGCTGAGGAACACTTCTCCCCACGAGCTGTGAGAATGCTGAACGACCAAAGGAACTGTTCACACTAACCTGATATTATTAAACATTATTTGTATGTATATTTGTCCTGTGTATATATTGTTTGTCTGTAGGTGTGTTATGTCTAATTGTGGGTCTGCATATCTTGCACCAAAGACTGGAGAATGCTGTTTTGTCAGGTTGTACTTGTGCAATCAGATGACAATAAACTTGGACTTGAACTTGAAAACTAGCTCAATTGCCCTGAAGAAAGGCCTATAAATGTTGTCCCTGTCAGCGATATCCATACCTCCTGGTGTGGAGTAGGAAATGGGCACTGCTGGATGTGTTGCCACTGTTGAAGTAGGTAGGAGAAACTTGATGCGGAGAGACTGGAAAACAATCAATGTTTTTCTTGAAGAAGCAACAGTTAAGGGAGACTTTTTAATCTTGTATGGGATTTTCACTGAGGAAACAGAAGGAAAAAAACGTAATGTAAAGGTAGTGACTAAAGAACCAGAGGGGAAATGAGAATCAGTTTTACAGGCTGTGGCAGGCACATAAGTGATGGAAGCAAATTCAGCCGCAACTTAAAAGAAGGAAATTGAATTGTTCTTGCAATAGATAAATCTGTAGGGCTCCAGGGGAAGTGTATGGTTTGGGATTAATCGAAAAGCCCTTTGCAACCAGAATAGGCAGGATACAGCACTCAGGACTGCTCCAGTAAACAGTGTGGTTTAACACATCACGGATTAGTCACAGAAAATTGCCGCCTGCTTTATTTCCATGAGGCACACAGTAACGTTGAAGCAGCTGTGCATGTGTCACATACTGCCAGAAAATGTCTGGCCTGTCAACCTATCAACTCTTTTGATAAGTTTAAAGAAATAACAAATGACCATCTAAGAATTATTTTTATCAATTAAATATGGTGAACTATGGATTGAAGACAGTTCAATAAAGTCACTTCAGTATATTTAAAATCATATAGAATATTTCATCACAGCAAACAGACCCTTTGACCCCTATAGTCTGTGACAAACTGTTATTCTGCCTAGTCTCACTGACCTACACCCATTGCATATCCCTCCCATCCATGTACCTGTCCAAATTTTTCTTAAATGTTAACATTGAGCTTGCATTCACCACTTCAGCTGGCAGATCGTTCCATACTCCCATCACTCTCTGTGTGAAGAAATCCACCCCTTCCTAGTGTTCCCCCTAAACATATTTATTTATGATTCAAAAACATAAAAAGCTGGAGAAACTCAGTGGGTCAAACAATGTCCTTTATGTAGCAAAGGTAAAAATACATAACCGATGTTTCAGGCTTGAGGCGTTCATCAAGATATGAGAGAATGTCGCCAGGCATCTGAACAAAAAGATGGTGGGAAGGGGGAGTGGCAAAAGCAGGAGATGATGGATGGAGAAGGGAAGGCAGTGATCATGGGGAGGAGGGATGGGTAGAGGGGGAAGGGAGGGGAGAACTGGAAAGACTGGAAAGGGGGAGGGAAAAGAAAAGGCGAGCAAGTTTAGCAGAAAGCAGAGAAGTCGATAGCTGGAGTGTTCCCAGATAGAAAATCAGGTGTTGTTCCTCCAATGTGTGGGTGGTCAGGATGGGATAGTACATGAGGCCATGGACAGACAGGTGAGTGTAGGAGTGTGACTCAGAATTGAAATGGTTGGCTGCAGATGAAGGATGGATTACCCTCCATCCCTGATCGACCCTTGCTCCGCAACTTTGTGACCACATCATGTACTGTCAAGTTAGCAAAGCTCAATAAAATGCAGAGCAAAGCCCTCTCTATTCTGCTTCCAGCTCAGACTTTACCAGTGTGTCATCACTATTTCCCATTGCAGAATGTCAATGCAACTGCAAATGGTAGTGGTGTGCTGTGGAACATAATTAGGACATCAGAAGCATTTCATGTAAAGTCCTTGCAATCAGCAGGAGAAGAAAAATCCCTCTTTCATTTGGAATATATGTGCAGTCGAAATAAACAGTCGGGGCTAGCTCCAAACCTCTCAGTCTCCTCACTCAAATTGTCTTCTTGACTTTGTGAATTTGGCAACAATTTACATTTTCACACCATTTTCGACATGGAAAAGTTAGCCCAAGAGCTTCTTGAGAGTTGAGCCAATCAAAAACTGGCACCAAGCTCAAAAACAATAGCTAATTGATTTGAAAATGTCAGTTACAAGGGAACTTTGAAGGAGTAAGACGGATAAGAGATTTGGGGAAGAATTTCAGAGATTGAATTATAATAACAATGGCTGTTGAACCCAACCCTGGAAGAACAACTAGTATGATTCCCCAATTAAGATTTATCTTTGGAGTTAGCTTTATTTTCAGATTGACACTATTTTTGCCTGCAGAATAATAGATTCTGCTTGAGTGCCTCCACCTTTTTCTGATGGTATAAATAGGTTTGCTTCTGTCATTTGCTATGGTCATCTGATGGCTAATGGCCTGGTGGATGTTTGCTGGAATGTGGGTGAACATTCAGTCCATCATGTCCCTGCCAGCTCTTTCCAAAACTGTTACAGAACAGAGCATATTAAAGAAATTGACCAATTTTTTTTTTTAGAGTTTTGTTTTCTGGAGGTACCAAAGGTTTGGAAAATGATGTTAAACTCTCACTTGATCCATGCTCTTAGGATTCCACTCAAAGTTTATGAGCCCCCTTCCCTGTGAAGCAGTCAAGTTTAGTTGGTTTCTTCTGTACTTCTCTCCCACCGATGACATTAAAAAAAACATAAAAATATTTTATGATTTCAGTCCGTGGCCCTCTTAAATGAGACCACATCCACTCTCTCAGGTAAATGAGTTCATGACACTATTCAACAAAGAGCAAAGGAGTTTTCTCTGGTACCCTGGCCAATATTTATCCCTCATTCAGTGTTATTGCAGAAACAGATTATTTGATCATTACCACTTTGCTGTGTGTGGGCGCTGCTTTGTGTAAATTGGCCACGGTACTTCCGAACATGACAACACTAACAGCATTTCAAAAATATTGGTTGTCTGCGGCATACGTTAAGAGGGGCACCAAAGGTGCATGAGAAATGCAGTATTCCCACCCTCTTCTTTTAGCAAGCAGTGTGAAATGTTCAGTGATTGGGGGTTGCGGTCGCAAAATTTAAAAAGAAGGTTCTGGCAATATATCTTTCCCACAGCAGCAATATATCTTCTCCCACACAGAAAAATTATAGCAGCGCTGCCTGCAAACATCTCTGAACAATTATTAAATTCATCTCTGCAAATGACCTCAGTAGCAATTAGGACACCTTCATTAATTAATTATAAAAATTACTTTGATGTGAGAGTGAGTGATTCATCTATCCATAGATAAGTTGGTGCCTGGAGTGACAATTCAGACTCTCAGCTGCCTGCAGTTTGGATACTACAGGATTGAGAGACATGAGTGAATGAAACCGCCTTTGGATCCTACTGAACAGAGTCACCAACATCACGTTCCAGCCTCATTCTTGTTAAATTTGGGTTTTCCAATCTGTTTCTATTGGTTTGAAAAATGTTCATTTTTAAAATATTTTGTGGCATCTTTATCAAATGTATAACTACAAAAAATGTTGGAAATCTGCAGGGCAAGATGGGAACAAGATTTAAATATATCAATAAATTTAGCAAAATTTATGTAAAGTTATGTCTAGTACAATTAATGTAAGATATAGATTGCTTCATTATAATTTTTTGCATCATTTATATATTGCACCTCAGAAATTGAATAGATGAAAATCGAACACATTGGATCAATGTTTTAGATGTGATGAAGATATCGGAACTTTCCTTCATTCTACATGATTTTGTTCAACCTTTTTGGACCTCTATTAGTATGTTTTTGCAACAGGTTTTATTTTAGTGGGGGGTAAAAGGGGTTGGCAGTGAGGGTTTAGTTAGAGTTTAGATGGGGTTCTTTTGTAGTGTTTTTTAAAAATAAATCAACATGTATTTAATCAATAACTTTGTAACAATGTGATGTATGTTTTTTCTTTATTTGTTATATATGTGTTGATCTTAAATAAAATATTTTTAATAAAGAAATTTGCAGGGCAGGTAGTAGGCGTAGGTAAATTGGTGTATACCCACTCCTTCCCACAAAAGACTTAACGACTTGCACATGTGTGTTGTGTGTGTCTCTATTCTGCCTCTTCAAACGTAGTCACTTTAAATTCCCAGAGGAGGCAGGTGGGTGCAGGAAGCATGACCTAGCCTAATTGAAACTAAAAAAATAAGAACAAGAAGAGGCCATTTGGCCACCCAGGCCTGCCTCGCCATTCAATACCCTCGCCCCCAATCCTCCAGTTCAATGTCATATTCTTCTTCCCACACTTCTTGATGGCCTCCAGTGTATAGAAACCTGGTCATCTTTAGAAATATACCCTTTGATTTGACCCCCATTTTTCTGTGATTGAGAATTCCACAGGTTCACCACTTAATGATTTCTTTTCAATTTATTTCTAATCGCCCCATATCCTGAGAATGAAGCTCCTAGTTGTATATTTCTCAGCCAGGGGGTAATATCTTTCTTGCACCTAGCCCATTCAGAATTTTATATGGTTTGATAAGATGTCATCTTGTTCTTGTATGTGAATGTTCTGTCATTCCAGGAACTAGTTGATTAACCTTTCAAGGAACTCTAACTTATCTTGAAGTCTCTGCAGACTTCTCACAGCACACAAGCCTACTCTAATTTGTAATGCATCCAGTCTTTAATGGGATATTTAATTAATGTGAGAACATCAGAAATGGGAGCAGGAGTCGGCCATCTGGCCCATCAAGCCTGCTCCACCATTCAATGAGATCAAGGCTGATCTGATGAGAGGTTCATCTCCACCTACCTGCCTTTTCTCCATATCCCTTAATTCCCCTACTATATAAAAATCTATTTAACCTTGTCATAAATATACTTACTACTCACCACCCTGTGGGAAAAGCAGTTCCTCCTCATCTCCATCCTAAATCTATGAGCATGGATCTTGAAGCAATGTCCCCTAGCTCTAATGCCCCCCACCCCCACCACCACCAATGGAAACAACATACCTATGCTTTTCATAATTTTACATTTTTTTGTAAAATCCCCTCTCATTCCTCTAAATTCCACCAAGTACATTCGCAGTTGACTCAATCTCTCCTATAGGACAACCCCTTCATTCCTGTAATCCACCTGGTGAACCTCCTCTGCACTGCCTCCAAAGCCAGTACATCCTTCCTCAAGTTAGGAGACCAAAACTGCATGCTGTACACCAGATCTGGCCTCACCAGTACCTTGAACAGTTGCAGCATAACCTCCCTGCTCCTAAATTCAATCCCTCTAGCAATGAAGGCTAACATTCCATTTGCCTTCTGATAGCCGGCTGTAGCTGCAAACCAAGCTCTTTCAATTCATGCACAAGCACTCCCAAGTCCTTCTGCGCAGCAGCATGCTGCAATCACTTGCCTTTTAAATAAGAATGTGATCTTCCATTTTTCCTTCCAAAGTGGATAACCTCACATTTACCAACATTGTACTCCCATTTGCCAGACCCTTGCCCACTCACTAAACCTATCAATGTCTTTCTGCAGACTCTCAGTATCCTCTGCCCAATTTGCCTTTCCACTCAATTTACTGACATCAGCAAACTTTGACACACTACACTCTGGTCCCTTCTTCCAGATCATTAATGTATATCATGAACAGTTGAGGGACCAGCACTGACCCTTGCAGCACCCAGCTCACCACCTGTACCCAACGCTCTGCTTTCTATTGGTTAACCAATCCTCTATCCATAAGGATCTTATCCCAACTCTATCCATCCTTATCTTATGTATAAGTATTTTATGTGGCATCTTATCAAACATCTTCTGGAAATCCAGGTAAATGACATCCGTTTGCTGCCCTCTATCTACTGTGCTCATTATATCCACAAAGAACTCCAGTAAGTTTGTCAATCAGGACCTGCCTTAGCTGAATCCATGCCGTCTCTGCCTGATGGATCCATTTCACTTCAGGTGCCTCGCTATTTCTTCTTTAATGATACTTCAAGCATTTTTCCAACTACAGATGTTAGGATAACTGGCCTATAGTTCCCTTTTAAGCCTTTTGCCTATATCCTTTTTGAATAGTGCTTTTGACATTCATGGTCTTTCAATCCATCGGGACCTGCTCAGAGTCCAGAGAATTTTGATAAATTATCACCAAAGCCTCTATTATAGCTTCTGCCATTTATTTCACTGCCCTGGATGCATTCCATCAGGACCAGGGGAATTATCTATCTTTAGACCCACAAGTTTTCTCAGTATGACCTCTTCAGTGATAGGATCCACCTCCCATCACATCCATAATATCTGTCTTTAGCACGTAGGTTGTGTCCTCCACCATGAAGACTGACAGAAAACATTCATTCAAAGCCTCATTACCCAATATCATTTTCCCCCTTCTCATCCTCCGAGGGATCAATCTTCACTTTAGCCACCCTTTTGTGCTTATATAATTATAAAAACTTTTACTGTCTCTTTGCTAATCATTTTTTCATTATCTTCCTTCCCTCTCTGTCCACATTGTGGTTCTTTGTTGCTTTTTAAAGTTTTCCCACTCCCCATAACAGCTATTCCATCTTTACATGCCTTAACCAGGGATGTGTGGCTCTGGATTTGAAAGGTTGAAGGACGGACTAGCTGATGTGTTTAAGATGTAAATTTCAAGAAACATATTTCTTTAGTGAAAGAAATTTAACATTGGAACTGACAGATTCAGGAATTAAATAAATCCATCCAACACCTGAGTGTGGAGAGCTCAAATGAAAGGTAATGGCTAAACTTTTATTCAGTAGGGGATCCAATGATCAAATGCTCATAAATGAGATCCAGATCAGTCATTTATTATTGAAAGTAGGACCAGGTTCCAGAGACAGTATGGTCTCCACCTCTTCTAATTCAATCCCTCGCTTGGCTTTTCAGCGTTCTTGTCAAACTTTTTTTAAAATTTCGAGGTGGGCGGTGCTCCGAAAAGCAGGAGAGAGCAATGGAAATGTATACATCCCTGGTGGTAATGTCATAAAGAAGAGGAGACGATTCATTTCAGTCGTCTGCATTATTTCACTGAAAGCTTGCAAACATAATTCGTGCCTTACAAAACATAACCTCAGGCAATGCATTTTGAAAGTGCAGTCTGTTTGGGGGAAGGGGGAATTGAATTGTCTCCCCGCTCAGTGAGTCAGGTGGACGCAAAATGATGAGGTACATCCACATTTTCACGATTTCCCCTTAGCACGGATACTTTTTTACAATTAAATAGGTCGTGAGCAATATGAATGGCGAAAGTTTGAGCATGCAACCATGTATTAAGTTTAGCGCCCTCCTATTATGTGAAGTTTTTAAGTGATTCGCAAACGCTTCTATCCCGGAAAGAATAAATGACGAGATGAAGTCGCTTGGAAGCGGCTATTTGCCACTGAGAGTTCTTTCATACCCCAGCATCGGAGACAGGGTCGAAGATGTCGCGAGTTAGCCAAAGTGGTGTGAAAGACGGAGCGATGACCAGAGGAGGATAAACGTGGGGAGGAAAAGTTAAAGCCTAAACAAATCCTGAAGCCTAAGATGAGCTGAAGTTGAACAGTAAAAACACAGAATTCCTGGAGGAATGACGCTGGGTTCCTCCAGCATCTCTGTGAAACTGAACTGAAAACGTTTTAAGGTCACATCTCATTTGAGAACCAGCCCCTAATAATATGTTGGCATTTATCGAATTGTTGAAGATGGTCCTTCTTTTCTGTGTGGGGCAGTACAATTCGACGCGAATGAACGAGTAAACCAAATAAGGCAAACTTACTTAAATTCGGGACTGAGGTCAGGTTTCAATCCATAGAACGAGGTAGACATGGTCACCATCCACTTGGGGACGAGTTTATCGCCCACACAGTCCAAGAAAGGTCTGGACCACTTCACGTGGCTTCTATCGATCATGTAGCTGTCTCCTTGGCTCCATTTGGGAGTGTCCAGAGTGTGAAGATCGTTGTTCAGGAGCCTCTTGTTGAGGCGAGGAATCTTTTGGTATTTCAGTGCGTGGAACCACTCTCCGTCCGATGTCTGGTTTCCCGCAGAGTGCGATGGGGAGACATCCTGGAGGAAGATCGCATCGCGCTCCCGGGTTGCGCGGAGCGCCAGCCGAGATTTGGAAGGGGTGGCTGGCACGTCCAGAGTCAGCAGCGCCCTGTAGATTTTGGGGTCTGCCTCGACGATGCTCCTCACGAGGGCATGGTACCACTCGATGTCATCCTTGACACTCGACTCCCGAATGTCATTGGTCTGGAAAACCAAGTTGAGAAAGTTGGTGGCGTGGACCATGGAGTCTACGGCGCCGTGGACTACGGGCTGAAGGCTGACGGCAGCCTCTCCTTTCACTCCCCTGATTTCGACCCGCCTGCTGCAGTTTACCTGCAGCAGCGTGGCAGGATCTCCAGTGTAGAGGAATCGGGTGGCCGCGTCCGAGGTCTCCGTGTCCAAATCGCCTCCAGGGGACCTGGCCAAGGCGGAGATCTGCGATTCATTCCAGTGCCTGGAGAGCCGGAGCTCGGAGCTGGGCTGACGGTCCTGAAGCCGGGCTAACCCGGCCACCAAGCCGAGGTGGAGGTAGGCAATCGCGCCCACCACGGCCATTCTCCGGGCTCAGGTCACGGTCCAAACTGCCCAGCTGTTAACCCCGGCGCCGACAGGCATTTATTGGCAAGGCTCGCTGACGGCCAAGTTGTCCGCCCGAGGTTTGGGCAAACTCTCGCAGTGGGGACAAGGCGCGGAGGGCTGGGATGGTCACGGCAGCCACTCGCCGGCTACTGGAACGTCTCCTCCGTCTCTCGTCGCTCCCATCGCCTCAGCCCACAACCGGAGTGGGCAACGTGTTGAGAAAGCCCTCTGTCTCTGCCCATCGCACTTTGCCACACCATGCCCTGTTAAAAATCATCCAAGCATCAAAAAGCGGGAAAGACCATTTCATCGGGGGCAATGGAAGGGAAAATAAAATCTCGGATTATTTAAAAAAAATTCTCAAATAGTGCAGCCTGGATGATGAAAGCAGAACGGTTTCCATGGCAACAGAAGACATGAAATCAACAAGCATGACCCATTCATGAGTCTCGGTGATTGACAGTCTCCTAAACCACCCCCGCTCCAGCTCGCCAGTCAGAAGCAGCAGCCCGGAGTCAACCCGGAGGCCCCATCCTGGCACTGTGTTCACATCAGCCCCATCTCTCCAGGTCTGGCATATTAGCCATCCTCACGGATGGAGAAGATTGGTGCTGGGAAGGTAACTGTCCCCATCCCATTTGCAGAGGGTGAGATTTGTCCGCTCGGCTGTTCACGTTTGCATCCAGCACAGGCAAGCCAGTTCTCCACGCTTCTCCCCAATCCGAAACGTTGACCCGTTCTCTCCATGGATGCTGCCTGACCCAAGTCCCAGTTGATGGTCAGCCGATTGCACCAGTGCAACCCGACGAAACAGGGTTCTCCGGTCCTCGGTGCAAAACACACAGACACACAACCAGATATGACACACACACAGTCTAAAAATACACGTGCAGGACAAGTATTCATACATACAAATAAATAAACATTGTTTCATAAATATGAGAGTCTCGGATGGTCAGTGTGAGCAGTTCCTTTGGTCGTTCAGCAGTCTCACTGCCCGTGGGGAAGAAGCTGTTCCTCAGCCTGGTGCTACTGGCCCTGATCCCCCTGCATCTCTTCCTCGGACGGGAGTAGCTGAAAGATGCTGTGTGCATGAAACTTTTGTTAGGCAACATTTGGAGTATTGAGTATGCTTCTGGTCATTGCATTATTCGGGAAGGATGTGAACGTTTTGGAGAGGGTGCAGAAGGGGATCACCAGGATGTTGTCTGGATTGGAGAGTATTTGCGATCAGAACAGGTCAGACAAACTGAGGTTGTTTTCCTTGCAGCACTGGATGGTGAGGGGCAACCTGATAGAAGTGTATATGAGAGGCAGAGATAGGGAGGACAGTCAGAGTCTTTTTCACAGTGTGGAAGTGCCAAAAGCTAGAAGGCATGGATTTAAAGTAGGGGGGGGGGGGGGTTTAAAGGGCATTTGAAAGTTTTCTTTAATGTATACACAATGTCTTAAATGTCTGGATTGCACTCTAACAGCAGTGTTGAAGAGATATTGATATAGGCACATGATCAGACCAGGATGGGGGGAATAGAAATAGTTTAAATTGACAATATGACTGGGACAGACATTGTGGGCCACTGTGCTGCACTGCTCATGGTTTGTGTCGTACCATGGGGGCGGAGCCAAGAGCTGGGGTCAGCCATCAGCACAACACCCTATTAGTTCACTGCATTCACCCGTTCCTGTAGAATTTGACCTCCCAAAATATATCATCTGATATTCGTCAGGATTAAATCCCATCTACCATTGCTCCAGCTGCCTTACCATCTGATCAGTGTCATTCTGTGCCCTAAGACTATCTTAATTTAGACATATAACACAGTTACAGACCAGTTCGGCCCACGAGTCCATGCTACCCGATTAACTTACAACCCTCAGTGCATTTTGAATGGTGGGAGAAAGCCAGAGCCCCCAGGGAAAACCCATGCAACATGGGAAGAACGTACAAACTCCTTACAGACAGCTTTGGATTTGAACCCTGGTCGTGATAGCTGGCACTGTAGAGATGTTGCACTAACTGCTACACTAACCGTGCTGCCCCTATCTTATGTTCCCAAATGGAAAAGGAATTATTGTGGGGTCAGGGTTAGGGTGGGAATGGTGCGAGGTGATCCAAGGAGTGTAGTTGATTGGGGAAGGCAGAAGGGAGGAGATGTTTAGTTTGGGGAGGTCAGAAGAAGGGGATTCTGGGTAGAATAGGGCAGGATGACTTAATCATTACTGCACAAGTACGTCATTTCCAGCTCTCAAAGTCTAGAGATGATGACCGATAAAAAGATTAAATAAGAGGTCGTAAAATGGAATCCCTGGTTGGTACAGTTAATGCAGCTACTGCCTCACAGCTCCAGTGATCTGGCATCCATCTGAATGTCTGGTGCAGCTTGTGTGGAGTTCGCATGTTCTCCTCATGACTACGCGGGCTTCTCCTGGCTGCTCCAGTTTCTTCCTGTATCTCAGAAATTGACCACAATAAATTGCCCCTGATGTATGGGTGTGTAGTAAAATCTGTGGGGAGATAATGGAGTAATCAAGTCGTACAGTGTAAAACAGGCCCTCCAATCCAACTAGTCCATGCTGACCAAGTTGGCCTTCTTGGCCAATCCCATTTGGTCCATCTCCCTCTGAGCCCCTCCTATCCATAAATATTTTAATATGTCTTTTGAATGTTGTTGTTGTGCCTGGTTCTACAGTTCCCGCTGGCAGCTCATTCTAGATATGGACCACACTGTGAGTGAAAAAAATTCCCCTCAACCCCCTTCTAAATCTTTCCCTTTCACCTTAAGCCAATGTCCTCCAGTTCTAGAATAATCTCCTCGTGAATCATCTACATCTTATGGAAATATGGAAAGAATAAAATTGTTAGGAAAGATTAATGATGATGAATCAGTGGGATATGTATCTATGGATGTGACTCAATGACAATATCAGGAAGTTTAAAAAATATGTTCAGTCCACTACATTGTTTCATCTCGCTTTACAAATAATCGTGAGAAATCTGTTTTCTTTTTCCATCATGCATCTACTTTGCCATTTGTTTCCCCGTTGTCAGTTGTAATATTGCCATTTTTGGAGGGAACTGCCTAAAAAGATGGAATTATTTTTAAAAAAATGATGATGGTAGCCTGATGGTTAAGTGTTGGATTAGCAACCCAAGGCTTGACTTAAAATATCACCACAGCATCTGGAAGGTTTTAAATTCAGTTAATTAAAATAAATTCAGGAATTAAAAAGTCAGTATGAGTAATGGCGTTTATGAAACTACTAGATTATTGTAAAAACCCATTTAGTTCACTAATATCCTTTATGTAAATCTGCTTTTCTTACCTTGTGACTCCAGACCTAAAGCAAAGTGACTGACTCTTAACTGCATTGTGGAAGCCATTCAGTTCAAGGGCAATTCAGAGCTGCCTCTTTCTGTGACACTAACATCCTGTGAATGAATTTAAAAAAAAATCAAGCAGAGAAGCACGTCTCCACCAAGATTTGTTCCCCATTTGAACACAAATCAGTTGTGTGAACTTCATGGTCTATCTTGCAGTACTAATCAGAGTGGACAAGAGATTAATAACCTCAGCTCCTGCTCGTAGGAGCTGACATGGCATGCAAGCAGCAAATGAGTAGTTAGAAGGAGATCTTCTCATTGAGGGAGAGGGCACAGTTGAGGTCATTACATTAGTCTTTACCAAGGAATCTCAGTAAAGTGGTTTAAACATTATTCCAGGAGATAGTAGAAAGATGTAGCGTGAATAAAAGCTCTCATGACTGGAGGGAGAACAAACGCATTTATTAGCTTATAACTAAGGGTAGGGTCCAACAATTGCCTTAAGAAGAGTTCTGGGTTTAGGCGGGAAACCAGGGTTATTATGTGGGCAAATGGGGGCGGAGCCAAGAGGTGGGGTCAGCCATCAGCACAACACCCTACTAGTTCACTGCATTCACCCGTTCCTGTAGAATTTAGAGACTGTGAATGAAGACAGAGAACATGGGTTCAGAAACAAGTGGTTAAAAAATATACAGTTATTTTCAAATTTACAGGTTTACGGGAGTCTGGAGATCCTGGTGGAGCGCCTTAGCACCGGGGGGCCTCAGACTCCTTGGGTCTCCTGGACCCCTTGTGGGGGAGGAGAGGTGGACTGGGTCTCCGGCTCGATGATGGAGGAGGTACACTTTCCCCTGACTGGGGGGCAGTGAGAATGAACTCTGTGGTTCGCAGGGCACCTGAGGCAATGGACCCTCTGTTCCGGCGGGTGCCAGGACCCTGATGGAGACAGTATCCTCCCTGACATCCGGGTACTCTACTTAGGCGTACGTGGGATTGGTGTGGAGCAGTTTCACCCTTTCCACATGTGCTTCCTGTGAAGGACTGGACCAGCAGTAGTGAGCCAGACTGGGAGTGTAGTTCCCAATGCTGACCTTCTTTTGAAAGTGAATAGGGGCTCATGAGGAGTAGCACTGGTCGCAGTACATAATAGTGACCAGATGGAATGGAGTGCCATGGGGTGGACTTCCTGCCAGCTTGAGTCTGGAAGGTCTTTTGGGTTCAGGGCCAGTTTAACAGCCTTCCAGACCGTGGTGTTCTCCTTTACTACCTGCCCATTCCCCTGGGGCTTGTAGCCAGTAGTCCTGCTGGATGCAATGCCCCTCACCAGCAGGTACTGACGTAGCTCGTCACTCATAAAGGATGAGCCCCGGTTGCTATGAGTATAGGTGGGATACCTGAACAGAGTGAAAATGGAGTCTAGGGCCTTCATAACTGACAAGGTGGATGTGTCTGGGCATGGAATGGCGAATGGGAAATGGGAGTACTCTTCAATGACAGAGAGGAAGAAGGTGTTCCCATTCGTGGAGGGGAGAGGTCCCTTAAAATTGTCGCTGAGGCCTTCGCAGGACCTGGATGACTTAATCAGGTGCCTTTGTGGGGCGGTAAAAATGCGGCTTGCACTCTGTGCAAACCTGACAAGACCTGGTCATTTCCCTGACATCATCCATGGAGTAGGGTAGACTGCGTGCCTTGACAAAATGAGCCATGCGGGTGACCCCTGGATGGCAGAGCTCATTATGCATAGACCACAGTTGGCCGGTGTGTGCAGAGGCACAGCTTCCTCTGGATAAGGCACCTGGAGGGTCATTAAGGGCTGATAGGTAATGTCATAATTGTAGGTGGAGAGCTCAATCCTCCACCGAGCAATCTTGTCATTTTTGATTTTGCCCCAGGTAGTGTCTCCAATGCCTTACGGCTTCTACAATGGCAGTGATCCTCCTTTTCCACTGATGGGTTCCAGAGCTCGTGGTCTTGTAAAGTCCATGAAAAAATGGAACCTGCCTGTCCGCCTGGTTGAGGGTAGCGGCCAGGGCTACGTCCAAAGCGTCGCTTTCCACTTGGAAAGGTACATTCTCGTCCACCGCGTGTATGGCGGATTTTGCAATATGGTTCCAGAGGGAGTTCAAAGCCGTTTGGGCTTTTGAGAGGGGAAAATTAGTGGCTTTTAAGAGCGGGTGAACATTATCAGCGTATTGAGGGATTCACTGGGTGCAGTATGAGAAAAAACCCAGGCATCTCCTCAAAGCATTTGTGGTCCTGGGGATGGGGAGCTCTAACAGGGGGTGCATCCTATCGGGATCAGGGCCAATGATGTCATTCTCCACTACGTAGCCAAGGATGGCAGATGTTTAGTCCTAAACACGCACTTACCAGAGTTACAAGTGAGGTTCAGGGCTTTCGTCACATGGAGAAAACTCTGGAGGTTGGCGTCATGGTCTTCCAAGGTGTGGCCACAGATGGTGATATTATCGAGGTAGGGAAAGGTAGCCTTCAACCCATACTCGTCCACTATTCAGTCCATCTGCCTCTGGAAGATAGAAACCCTGTAAGTGATACCGAAAGGGACCCTCTGGAATTGATAGAGACGACTGTTAGCCTCAAATGCCGTATATGTATGGTCCTCGGAACGGATTGGCAGCTGGTGATAGGCAGCTTTCAGGTCGATGGTCGAATAGACCCGATACTGCGTAATATCATTCACCATGTCTGAAATACAAGGGAGGGGTTATGCGTCCAGGAGTGTGTACCGATTAATAGTTTGGCTATAGTCATTTACTAGCCTGGACTTGTTTCTACCATTTGCGATCTCCACGGGCTGGTGCTAGGTTTGATGATACCTTCCTCCAGCAGACGTTGAGTTTCCAACTTTATAAACTCTCAGTCTGCTGCACTGTACCTCCTGCTCTTGGTAGCAATGGGTTTGCAGTCTGAGGACAGATTTGGGAAGGGGGGGGAATCGATGTTCAGTGTGAGAGGCTATATGTGGGTCCTGATTTTAGGGGTTCTCCGTTCTGAACCATTAGAGGGTGGAACGACCAGAATACTCCAAGCTCACACTTTTAAGGTGAGACAGGAAGTCCAGACCCATAATAACAGTTCATCAAAAATATACAAGCAAAATTTACAGAATTCCTCCTCTTCAAATGACAGGTGTTGAACGCGTGGAAAATGTGAATGAGACATGAGAAATATGCGGTAATTAAAAGGATACGTCTTCAGATTATATTTTTGCATAGTCCGTGAGTCTATGAAACTTTCAGTAGAGCCCGTGCCGATTAGGCAATTAGTGGAATGTTCGTTTACCTTTACAGTCATTATGGAGTTGCTGAGCTGGTGAGGTCTGTTCTGAATTCATACCGTGCCAAAAGAGGACTTCAATGCCTCGACAGAGGAGGTGGTCTACGGCGTGTCTTTAATCATCCCTGGGGAGTTCATAGCCCCTGATAAATGCCCGGAAGACCCTACAGTGACCCTTGAGAGCCTGCAGCAGAAGCTGGGGTCCTTGGTTCTGCAGCAACCCCCACCGCACGGCCAGCCCAAGCAAAGCATCCTGAAGGACCTAAAGACTTGCCAGTACATGTTCGAGAGGAGGGGTGCACACAGACTACCCTTATAATGATCCTACGAGGGGACTTAAAAGGCCATTAGAGACATTGGTTCCACCTTAGCCTTCGACGTTGGAAGTAAGGAAGAGACTTCACTGTCGACCGCCTAAAACCGGCATATCTGGACTGTAACGAGTCGGTCTCCACTCTGTCCTTGTGACACAGGGGCAGGCCACCAAAGGCTATGGACAATGGCCCGGTTGCTAGTTATTGGGGGGGGGTTCGTGTAGCGGCCCGCACACGGAGACATGGACCCCTGACGTCAGCAGCAGGAGCCCATATAAGAAGAGCTACCAGTGCAATAAATCAATCTTCGACCGACTCCTTGTGTACGTGTCGTTTTTCCTTTCATTTGCATAGTGCATCCACTACAGTATCCTTATTTTTAAAAAAGGGCATCGGAATAAACTCCAGAACTACAGACGAATTAGTTTAACCCCAGGGGTGGAGAGATGTTTAGAAACGCTAATCATGGGTAGAATGAGCATTCATTTGCACACAAACAAGCTGGCTTGAATTTGTTAAAAGTAAATCATATCAAAGAATATACTGACCTTGGAGCTGATGCTGAGGAGGTTCAATGGGGTGGTTGAAAGAGAACAACTGAGTACTTAAATAGAAAATAAATTGCAAACCACAGGGAGAGGTGAGAGATTGAAACTAGCTGAATAGTTCATGCACAGCATCAGAAGAGATTTGATGGGGCGATGGGTCTCCTTCTCTTTTGTATTCACATTGTATTTCTGTGATTTAAAATATCTACTGTATATACTGTGTAATAGTCGATCCTGTGTAAAAGCCTTCTTTTTTAGTCCAAAAGTCAACCCCCTATTTTTGGCCCCATCCGCCCATCCTGATGCCCCGACCGCGGATCGTCGCCATGGCCGCTCACCAATCTGAACTCCTGACGCCCTGACCGTGAAACCATGCCTAAGCTGCCTGCCCATCCGTGCTCCCGACGCCCCGACCGTCCATCCTCGCTCTGGTTGCTTGCCCACCAGTGCTCATGACAATCTTATCGCTGATTCTCGCCCCAGCCACCCACTCATCGGAGCTCCCAATGCCCCAACCACAGATCCTCATCTTAGCCACCCACCCATCGCACCGAGTGCTTGCCCATCCAAGCTCCCAATCCCCCCCATCCAGAAACCCTTGCCTCAGCCATCCGCCCACTGGAGGCCCAGATGTCCCGAATGCAGATCCTCACCATGGCCACCTGCCCACCAGAGCTCCCGATGCTCCAAACGCAGACTTACCCCCAGGTCCCATCTCCTAACGTCTTGAACGACACATGGTGGAAAGTAGTATCCGTGTAAAAGTCAACCCCCCCAAAATTTGACCTGAAAAATTGGTCACCAACACTCAACTATTACACGAGTATGGTAACTTCATCATTGCAGAATTCAAAAGAAGGGACACTTTGAGTATCTGAAAGGGTCAAAGGCACAAGACAGCAGCTGGGTATTCAGGTGTGTTACTTCCTAGTTTTGTGGGGCATGTTTTTGAAGGGACTCTCTTTTGTTTTTCTGTCTTTCGTACTGTCAGGGGTGCCAGGCAATACTAATGACGACTCTTTGTCTGCCTTGCGCCAAGCAAGAGTTATAGTATATCATGTATGTTGTTTCTAATATATTATTGCAAGACAATAAAAGGAACATTGAACCTTGAGTACATGCATGTAGACAGGTACCAGAATTTTTAAAAAAAAATGTATGGGTCTTTCGAAGCCAGAGGATTTCATATTTGTTCTGATAGATCATTGATAGTTATATCACACATATGGTTAGTTGTGTTAAAACCATAAAACTGAAGGAAATGGTGCAGGAAGAGATCATTAGTCCCTTGAACCTGCTTCACCATTCAATTGGATCATGGTTGGACCATGATTCCTCCTCCACGTTCCTGTCTTTTCCCCAGAACCTTTGATTCCCTCAGTGATTAGAAATCTAACTATCCACAGAAGGACTACGCTGACAGCTGTCCCAAGAACTCACTACCCTCTGAGAGAAGAAATTCTTCCTCACCTCAGTCTTAAATGGGAGCCCCCCCCCCCACCCCACCCCCTGGCCACTGCTTCCCGCCTGGCTCTGAGGATTTGCTGTCCAATTTCAGATATTCCCTTTAATTTAACTCTACCTGGGCCCTTAAGAATCATTCATATTTCAATATGACCACCTCTCATTCTTTTAAATTCTAATGAGTAGAGTCCACATCTGTTTAACTTGCCTCTGAGCACAATCCCTTCATTAGACATGGTGAACTTTCTCTGAGGAAATACTATGTCCTTAAATAGAAGTTCTAAATTGCTCACAGAACTCTAAACATGGTCTCACTAGCTTGACCTATTGCAGTAAAACTGCTGGTGGAGGAACTCACCAGGTCGAACAGCATCCGTGAGACAAAAGGAAAGTATTGGTGTTTTGGGCCAGAACATTTCATGAAGACTTGATGAAGGAGCCTGGCCCAAAACATCAATACTTTCCTTTTCACCCACGGATGCTGCTCGACCTGGTGAGTTCCTCCACCAGCAGATTGTTTGTTGCTCTGGATTCCATTGTCTGCAGTCTCTTGTGTCACTCCTCAAACTAGTGCACAGGATCTGCTGGTAATAGGGAAGGTGAATACTTCCTAGGAAGAGGACAATAAAACTAGGAAAGTTTTACTGCAATAGGTCTTTGTGCTGCAGCTTTCAGTAATTTTTCTCTTAACCACCTCTCTGTTCTATTGTTCTTCCTTTCAAAATGATCAACCTCACATTTTTCCACATTATATTTCACCTGCCAACTTTTTTTGCCCACTCACTAACCTATTGATCGCTCTCTGTGAGTAATTTATATCCTCTTCACAACTCACCTTAAGTTAATTTAGAGATTTCGCATGATAACAGTGTGGCAGGCTGCGCCAAAGGAAAACACAGGCACAATACTGTTTGGAGCAATGTAGCTTTATTCCACTCACATAAATATCTAGTTGGCTGCTAGATGTGCTTACAGTGATCCCAGGGGAGAAAGAGAGAGCACACGGTTGGGACCTCGGCTTTATACCATGGACCCTCTGGGCCCACCTGGTGGCCGGATGTCATTAGGCCAGGTGCCATGTCTCTAGGGCACCTGTTGGCCGAGTGATGTAGTGCAGCGTATCATCACAAACAGGCCCTTCCGACCCACGAGCCTACACAGCCCAGAAACACCTGTGTGACCAATTAACCTACTAACTCTGGTACACCTTTGGAATGTGGGAGGAAACCTACTTACGTCATGGGGAGATGTGTGTGGAGGAAATGTGGCCCCCCTGACTGTCTGAAATGTGTGCATTGTGGGTAGTCATGTGTCCTCCATGTCTAGAATTTATTTGGAAGTCACATCACCTTTCAGTCAAGGTTGGACTCCGGACACTAATTAGTGCACGCCTTGCTGTTGGCTAATTCAAATCACTCAGCGACACTATTGGTTAGATGCACAGATTACCTTTTACCACCTTGATAGCCAGATGAGCAATTTTATTGAAATTGAAAGATAATTCATCCTCATACACAGTGGACATAATGTCCTATTTAGGTTTAGAGAAAATTAGATATAATATTAAAGATAGAAAGTTTCAATTTATGAAATTGTGTGAACCATTCTTAGAATTTTATTATAATTTGAAGAACTAATAATTATTGTATGTTCCGATTGTTCATTGCCTGCTCTCCAGAGGTCACCAGTGGATCCATTTTTAAAATTAACTCAAAAGGTAACCTTGATTTAAAGGGAGGGGTTAGATTCGAGTTAGCTTTAGAGTTTAGTTTTTTATGTTTTTTTTTTTCTTTTTTTATTCCTTTATTTTATACAAGTTATTTCATTTAAAAACATTAAATGTTTTTGGGGCATTATAAGCAATTATTGATGTAGCTTTATCTACTTTTGTTTCACTGCCTTTTTTATCGTGCATCCTTTCTTGTATACAAATGAATTATTATGCAATTGCCAATTTTGTTTTTATGCTTGTATGTTAAACTTAATAAAATATTTTAAAATGAAAGAAATCTTGTGGTTCCTCAATATATTGATGGCCCTTGAGCTTCAAACTTGAAATAGAATACAGATATAGTAAAAGGATTAATTTAAACGTATCAACATTGAAAGGAGTCTATTTAAGTGGAGAGTCTATTTTAAGTGTTATATTCTGTGCTTCTGTTTCCTCATGGAAGTTCACGTAGATCCCATCACAGAGAAGGCCCAAAAGTGTGAAAATGTGCATCAATGGGCTTAAAAACAGTTTCTTCCCTACAGCCATCAGGCTCCTGAATGAACCCCAGATCAGTGCTCCCATGCTGCCTTTGCTTGGTACTACAGGTTGTACTTCTTTCATCCAGTGATGTTGGGTCCTGGCCATTGCTGGACCACAGAAAATACCGGAAAACAAAAATGGACCCCTAAGGGAACCCCCTATGTAAACATATCAAAGGTAGAACAAAGCTTAAAACAGGAAATAATACTATGGGGCAGTATGGTTAGCGTAGCAGTTAGTGTAATGTCTTTATAGCGCTAGCGATTGGGACGTTAGTACAAACTCCTTACAGATAGCACGGTACAGAACCCTGGTCACAATCGCGGCAGATTTAACCTTTACAGTGCCAGCAATTGGGACCAGGGTTTGAGTCCTGCACTGTCTATACCAACAGCGGCAGATTCAAATGTGCAGGACCATGGGAGTTGCTGGACCACAGAGAGCCAGATAAGAGAGCTGTAATGTATTCAAAGCTTTTTTGATCTCTTCTCTATTAAAGGGGGCATCCAATTCCATCTGATCTCTGTCTTCCAATTTTGGCAGTTCAATCACCAAGAGAAATTCATCTATTTCAGTAGTATCCCCCCTCAAATCTGATTCATACAGCTTTGTATAGTATTGTTTGAAAGTATCATTGATTTCCTTCTGATTATATGTTAATTTGTCAGGCTCTGTTTAAATCGCATTTATCATCCTTGATGTCTCCTCTGCCTTTAATTGCCATGACAAAACTTTATCTTCTTTATCTCCCAATTCATAATACTTCTGCTGTGACTTTCAAATAGTTTTTTTTCTATTCTATATGTTTGTAAAGTATTATATATCAATTTTTTTTATTTACCAAAGTTTTGTATTTTTCTTTTGAACCCATTCTCAAGTATTCTTTTTTGAATTCTGTTATTTCTTTCTTCATGCCATAGACCTCTGCCATATATTCCTTCTTTTTTTGTGTTTGAAATTATCTGTCTTTCAAATAAGCTTTTAGTGTATCCCATATTAGGAAACTGTCATTAGTAGAGGGTCTATTTTTTTCACAAAACAATTCTATTTGTTCCTTAATAACATTACAGAAATCTATCCTTCTCAACAGTGTAGGATTAAGACACCATCTGTATACACTTTCTTGCTTCTTGGGCACTGTTATTATTAAAGTCAGAGAGTAATCTGGCTAAATATTCCATTTCAACCACTCTGTTTTTCAATTGTGCAGATATTAAAAGCAAATCTATTCTTGTATGGGAGTCAAGAACTTTTGAGTAGAATGAATAGTCTCTCACCATGGGATGTGACTGTCTCCATACATCTATCAGGTTTAAACCTTTCATAAAAGGTAGAGTGACTTTCACAGCTTTTGCCTTTATCGCTGTCCTTGCTGATTTATCAAGGACAGGAGCCAAGCAAAAATTAAAATCTCCTCCAATCAGTACATTTTGTCAACCTTCTACTGTTTTTAAGAAGACATTTTGTATAAAGGATTCATCATCAAAGTTCAGAGCATAAATATTCATAAGCATCCAGGATTCTGCATATATCTGACAATGTGCCATTACAACCTTCCTGCTGGGTCAATGGATGTGTCTTCGACCAATGCTGGTATATTTTTATTTATTAAAATTGCTACGCCTTTCACTTTAGCATTAAAAAAGCCTGATATGACTTGCCCTCCATCCCTCTTTAATTCATTGTGTTCCAATTTTGTAAGGTGTGTTTCCCGTAGAAAAACTATTTAATTTTTTTGAAAGTATGCCAAAACTCATTTCTTCTTTATGGGTCCATTTATCCCATTAATATTATAACTGATAAATTTTAACATTCTATTCATATTTACATTTGGGCATATTCCACTCTCTCATTAGACCCTTTTGCTGATTTAAACAGTAAAGTGATTTTACCTTTATGACAAACACATATTGCCCCTGCTCTGATGGTGACATAATCAAGAAACCCGGAAGCCCACAAAAAAAATCCCAAGGTACAGTCCGAGGAAGCGCCCCACCCCCTTAGCTTCAGCACCATTTTGAAAAAATTCTCCCTCTCCAGCACCATTAACCTCCTTAAATCGAAGTATCCACCCTGCAACTATTTTGCTAATTATTTACTCTCTGTTGAGCTCTCCATATACTTTCAATATTACTTTAAATAATTGATAAAAAGACATTTCAAAAATATAACTATCACTTTACTTTTTATCCAATTTTTAACATTTACAGCTCACTTTATCTTTGTTTTTGTTCTTCTTTCTTCTTTCTGGCATCTATTCTTGGGTCCCCTTTATAGTTCTTCTAGATATCTTTCTGCTTCTTTTACTGTTTTATAGAATCTTCTGGGTCCCTCTGCTACATTGATCCTGAGTGTCGCTGGGTATAGCATTGCGTATTTTAAATTCCGTGTTCTTAATTGTCTTTTCATATCATCAAATTCTTTTCTTTGTTTTACCAAACTAGTGCTCAGGTCCTGAAAAAATAGCACCTTTCTTCCGTCCTTCTCAACTGGGCCACTGTTTTCCCTGACATACTCCACTGCTCCTCTCAGTGTTGCCTCCCAATCCTGGTAACTCAAAAATCTTACCATGACCAGTCGTAGTCTTTGGTTATCCACTCTCCTGGGGCCGAGGGTCTGATGGGCTCTCTCTATAAGTGGTTTTTCCTTGAATTTTCCCACTCCCAACACCTGTGAGATCCACCCTTCAAAGAAATTCACTGGATCATTCCCCTCGGTCCCTTCTCTCAGCCTGACAATTTGGACATTATTTCTTCTGCTGAAGTTTTCCATGTGGTTGATTTTGTCCAGTAGCAGTTGTTTATCCAATTTCCACATTTTTGTATTTCCTTGTAGGGTTTTTAAATTGTTCTTGAGTCATTATCAGGTTGTTTTCAACCTGACCCAGCTGAGTAGTCAGGTCTTCAATCGCCGTCGCCATCACTGTTACTTTATCTGCCACCTCTCTTAGTACATTTTCCACCTTGGAGAATCATTCACTCAGAACTTCCATAGTTTCTATTATTTTTTTGGAAATCCTGTGTTGATCCCCCACCTCCTCGGGTTTCCCTGACACCTTGGCTGTACTTTCTTCACCACTCCCTTGTGGACTTTCTGTCGATGATCTCGGTGACTTTTGAGCTTCTTCAGTTTTATTTTTCTGGGTCTTGTTCTTCTTACCCATCAATCTTTTGTCTTTAGCACAAAAAAAATGGTTTTGATGACTTTAAAATCAGTCTTTTAATCAATCTTCACTGAGAGCTCGTCCAACCTACATCTGCCTAGGTTCTTAGCATGGTCACACCCCTGGTCTCCCTTTTCTTTGTAACTTCATTCTCAGTAGATTGTCCTCTTCACACAGCTGTATGATTGTTAGACACAACATGTTAGACAGATCGCAGAAGAACCCTTCTCACAGTGCTAGGATTAAGAAGTGCTGAGATTACATTTATGGTACTGTTAAGAGCCCAGAGGCACCCAAAACCCAGCAGCAATAGAAATTCACCAATACAAATGGTTACTTAAACAAAAGTTGCTTTTAATTATTTTTAAACATGAAAACAGGATCAACTTTAACTTATTACTATAAACTTAACCTAACTTAACCCCCTCCTAATTCTAAGCGCTCGTGTATGTAACATGTAAGTTCAAAAAAAGTTATTTGATTCACAGTCCAATCTCACTTCTCACTCCTCCAAGTTCACTGGTATAAAGCAATTCTTATATTGTGCACAGAATTGAACATTTAAGAATTTCACTAGGCTTTGGTGCTTGAAAGATAAATGGTTACCGCTCCAGAAAATTTTTGTCGGTTTTCAGAGAGATATTTGTTGCTCGTTGGATACAAACTGATTCCTTCCGATCAGTCACTTAAGTGTCTTGCAGAAGAAACTTGCCCCATCTGGGTTTTCTAGATGATAACCTCTTTCTTTCAGGTCACCAGAGAGTTCCTTTTCTATTTCCCTTATTTCAAGTGAAATATTATGCAACCAGCCATCTCCTCTTAAATAGACTACAATGGCTTTGAACACGCTGAACTAAGAACTCACAACCCATCTTCAAAATGGTGTTTTTCCATAAGTTTGCCAGCTTGTCATGTTCCAGTCCCAACTGCTGCTGAACTGTAGAACTGTAACTCATTTCTCTCTCTCTCTCTCTCTCTCTCTCTCACTCACTCAGAGAAAATTACATGACGCTCTTAGAACAGCCAATTGCACTCAGACAGACTGCAGCTCCGGACCTAATCTTCTGAGTTTGTTCATCTGTTGCTTTCCAGAACAATAATTCATTACTCCACAGCATCTCCAATTAACACCTATTTGTGAAGTCCTTATAGGCATTCTTCAAAGTTTCTGCAAAGGCACTCGGAGCCTGGACTGTCTGGCTTGACCAGAGCTCTGGCATTTTAAATGAGATCTGTGTTGAAGTGTTCATATCTGTATGTGACCTAAACTAAAAAACCTGCCACAATTGATCTCCTATAAAACATATCTATATGCAATATAAAATATAAAATATAACATAAACTGTCGCATCACAGACTAAGAGATGTCTTTAAATTATACCCAAAGTGCAGTTGCATTTTGTAGACTATCACCTCTGCAATAGTGGCCGTAGTGTAGTTATTCTTGTAATGTCGCTAATCCTTGGGTAGTTTCAGTAGATCTAGCAGAGTTTCTCTTCATCTAAATGTGCCTAAAAAGTTTAGAGGTTGTCCAGAGGCTCCGGAGAACCACTTTATTGTGTTTCCATCTTCCAGGGAGCATTTGGGTTCAGAACATGTTCGGTTCTGCTTTGGAGCCCAACCCAGACATCTCCTCAGTTCTTTGATCCATCCGTTCCTTTATGACCATGAATCCATTTCACAGTGAGCTAAGGGTTCGGCTGGTGAGGTGAAGCACATTTTTATATTGGTAAATCTTCACATTCTACTTGTGCATTCCATCTTTAGATCAAAAGTAAAATTAGTTGTTTACAAGAAAGTACAGGAGGAGGCCATTCAATCCCTTGTGTTCATTGATCATAGGTGGAGGAGAATCCATTCAGCCTTTGCAACCGTGTCTGCCTGTCCCGCATCGGACTTGTCAGCCACAAACGAGCCTGCAGCTGACGTGGACTTTTAACCCCCTCCATAAATCTTCGTCCGCGAAGCCAAGCCAAAGAGAAGAGAGACCATTCAATAAAATAATTGATGATCATACAACTTCAGTCCCCTATTCCTGCTTTCTCTCCACTCATTGATCCCTACTGACATTCAATCTATGTTGCCCGAGTTTGAGATATCTGGGAAAGAGATAATGACTTATTTACCTTATTTATGCCCCTTGGGATTTAATATACCTCTCTAAAGTCTCTTGGAATGATTCAGGAAAACATCTTTCCTGACTCTAAACTATCCACTGATGGGTCAGAATATCTTGTTTCCTCATACTGAGATTTTTGCTTCAGTGAGCAAACAGGAAACCTAATTATTTTCCCGAATTAAATGAGAATAAAATAACTTTTCAAATATACAATTAAATGTAAAAAAAAGTCATGATAAATGCAGGTTGTATTTTTTGGCTGAAGGGTTTCACTTCAGAGTGTCCAATGGAAATGCGTAACTGTGGGGGAGATGTGGCACTGGTCAGAAGATCAATGGCTCCAGCCCCTCAGTTCATTCCTGTAAATTCATCTCCAGACTCTGAATTTTTTTTAACCCTTTTTATGTGTTCAGTGAGGCAGGAAGTTAAAAACGGTACATTTTTTGACCTGTGTTTTAGGAAACGAAATTTGAAATCTGAAAAAGAAAGTACATTTACAGGAAAACATTAAAATAATTCACCGATTAGGTCCAACAGTTCCTTCAAATATTAAGCAAAATAAATGATAATAAGAAACTGGAAGGGCTGCACATTCAGAGGGCCTCTGCCATGGAAGAGGTGGCTGAACCTCTGAAACTCCCCACCTCACAGTGTTGTGGAGGTTGGATCATACCGGGTACTTAAAGGGGAACAAGGCACACATTTGAAAGATGAGGGAGATTAGCACAATGGGGAACTGGCACAGAAGAGGAGGTGAGGCCTGGGGCAGATCAGCTTTGTTTATATTGAATGGTGGGACCAAGTTGCTGCCTCTTGCTCCCATTTCCTGCTGTTCTTAATCTCAGGATAACCGTGCTTCATGGTCAGTGATTATCTTTATAAGTCTAGTAGCTTCACTCCCAGAGGAACTCAATGACATCTACACCAGATTTGACCACAGCAAAGAACCCCCTCATCCCCTGATGATCCCATCCTGTCCGTATCTGAGAATTACTTGCGTGCTGCCATCAAGAGAGTGAATCCAAGGAAAGTATCTGGTTCAGAGATAGTACCCGGCCAAGTATTAAAAATCTGTGCTGACCAACTTACCAATGTATTCACAGATATCTTCAACATTTCACTCCAGCAGGGGTATGTACCCACCTGTTTCAAACATACTGGTGCCCAAGAAGAGTGTAGTAACTTGCCTTAATGACTAGTAGCCCTTACATCAACAGTGATGAAGTGATTTGAAAGGCTGGTGATGAAGCGTATCAGCTCCTGTCTCTGAGCGGTGACATGGATACATTCCAGTTTACCTATTGTAGCAACAGGTTGTTGTGTTTGGAAGAGTAT
Organism: Narcine bancroftii; assembly: GCF_036971445.1. Classification (NCBI taxonomy): domain Eukaryota; kingdom Metazoa; phylum Chordata; class Chondrichthyes; order Torpediniformes; family Narcinidae; genus Narcine; species Narcine bancroftii. The sequence goes on along the minus strand of NC_091480.1, from coordinate 78,657,842 downwards.
CAGGTTCGGTGGGTTCACAGCGAGACAAGTCTGGACACAAGTGTTACAATTGCAGGTAACTTTATTGAACACATAGGGGAGAACGTCAAACAAATACTTAATTACTATATTACTAAAAACTATATAGACATTCCCATCTGACCCAGGTTGGACTTCGATACCAGTGGCCACATTTACTCTCTGCACAGTCTACAGGCAAGGATTTTCACACACACTCCCAGTTCCCTACACCAACAGGGGTGCGGCTCTCCGCAAGCACTGATCTATCGCAATACTACAGCTCAGCTTAAGTTTAGTGTGCACCGTACCTGCAACCTTCCAGCGATGTCCACCGTAGCAACCTGGCATGGCACGATGTCCGGGGCTTGGACCATGGGGCAGAGAGAAAGAAATGTGCTATGCTTCGATGTTTTATACAATTCTGATCTGGGCACCTAGCCTATGATGACCCAACAGCAGGTGTACACATTAGTGTACACTAATGGGTGGCCAGATTCCAACCTTGATTGACAGGTGATGTGACTTCCAAATACATTTTAGACAGGGAGGACAATCCACAATATTCCAGACAGGCAGGAGGCCATGTGTTTCTCCAGCATCCACAACGGTGGATGCCATCTCACTGGCTCTACACAAAGCCCTGGAACACCTGGACAGTGAAGATGCATACATGAATACAGGGAATGCTACTGTCAGAAAGCAGCAGCAATCATCAAGGATGCTCGTTATCGACTACAGTTTGGTATTCAACATCATTATCCCCTCAAAATTGATTAGCAAACTCCAAGATCTGGGACTCAACCCCATTGTGTAATTGGATCTTGGATTTCCTCACCTCCAGACCACAATCTCTGAGAAATGGTAAGAACATCTCATCCACAATCTCCATCAGTACCGGAGCACCACAGGGCTGTGTTCTTAGCCCCCTGCTCTACTCTCTTTACACCTACAACTGTGTGGCTCGGTATAACAACAACACCATCTACAAATTTGCCAACAATACTTGTAGTGGGTTATATAAAGAAAGGTGATGAGTCAGCACACAGGAGGAAGATTAAAAACTTGGCTGAATGGTGCACCAACAACAACCTTACACTCTATGTCACCAAAACCAAACTATCCAGTGATCACTGGGTGATCAAGGGTGGAGAGGATGAGCAAATTTAAGTTCTTGGGAGTCACCATCTCAGAGGATCTTTCCTGGACCCAACACACTAATAGCATCGTGAAGAAAGCACGTCAGTGCCTCCACTTCCTCAGGAGTTTGCAGAGGTTTAGTATGACACCAGAAACCCTGGCAAATATCTAAAGATGGATGGTGGAAAGTGTGCTGACCGGCTGCATCACAGTCTGGTATGAGAACACCAATACCCCTGAATGTAAAGCCCCACAAAGGGTAATGCACACAGCTTAAGACATCACAGTCAAAGCCCTTCCCACCATCGAGAACATCTACAGGGAACGCTGCTGTCAGAGAGCAGCAGCGATCATCAAGGATCCACACCACCCAGCAGATGCTCTGTTTTCGCTGCTAACACCAAGTAAGAGTTATAGGGGCCACAAAGACTCGCATCACCAGGTTCAGGAACAGCTGCTCCCCCTCCACCATCAGAGTCCTCAACGACAAATTCAATCAGGGGCTCATTTAAGGACTTACTTGTGCACTTTATTTTTTAAAATTCTCTCTATAATTGTCAGTCAGTTTGTTTACGTTTGTATCTGTTTCCAGTTCTTTATTTGTTGACATGTGTACATTGCGTACAGTTTTATTTTCACTACCAATACGTGGCAATTCTGCCTCGCCCGCAGGAAAAAGAATCTCATGGCTGTATGTGATGTCATGTATGTACTCTGACCATTAATCTAAAATCTGAACTGTATAATGCATGAAAGGTGACAACCAATTTGTATCAAACAAGGTGTCACAAACAGCAACGCAGTAATAACCATGTGAGTTGTTCTTGTGGTGTTGGTTGGTCAGAGTGTCAATGAAACTCACATGATGTACATGCATGCATCATGGAGCTTTTACTTCATGAGAGAGCAGCCGTACACATTTATCTTGTGTTGTACTGGATTTGTGGGTTCAAGCATTGGGGGTGGCTCTTGAATGGACAATCTTTCACGTCAGTGGGATGGTTGAACTGAGAGTTCACTAATGATGAAAACGTCCATTTCTTAAGCACTTGTTCCATCTAAATAGATGCCTCTGAAGGACTTTGATGGCATACATTGTCAATTATGTTCAATGCATAACCTCCTGCTTCTAATTCCTACCTTGAATGTTTTTATTACTTTTTCTGGAAATTAGAAAAATGTTTTTAATCCACATTGGGCAGGTGAGACTGTCAGCTTCTTGCAGTCTGCTACTTTAATTCTCCATCCCCTTCCCACTCTGACTTGTCTGTCACAACAACAACACTCATCAGGTCAGGCTCCATCCATTGAATGAAGATCTACCGGGACCAATGCCTGAAGAGGGCGCACAAAATCAGTGAACCGGTGCGGACTCGAAAGGCCAACATGGCCTGTTTCCGCTCCGTAAATGGTTATATGGTTATATGATGGGAAGAGACCCTTCCTCAGAATGGGAAAGGAAACAAAAGTACAGAGAGGTGGGGGGAATGGAGGACACCTTCAATAGTGTTAAACAGGGTGACCACAGAGATCAGCTGTAAACAGTGAGTGAATGGGAGCAGTAAGAGGGTGAGAACATAGACCAAGGAATGTAGGAGCTGGGAAGTGCAGAGCTGCAGGTCATGACTGGCCGTAAACATGCCATCCATTCCCAGAGAGAAAGAAAAGGAAATTAAAGAACCAATCTAAATTACAGATGGACAGCTGACACAGACTGAAATTAGCTGAAGTTATGGAATTCAATATTTCCAGAGAGCTTCACCATGCTTTGATCTATTGATTTGCAGCCTCCTGAAATGATTACAGTGAGGCCATTACAAGCTTTGTGAAGAGCAGCTCTTCTTCCGTCTGGGCATGTTGTAGCCTGCACCCATCACCACATTCTCCACCTTTATGCAACTTGCTTTCTCTGTCAGTATCAGAACTGGTCTCACCACATTGGATAACAAAAAACTTTGCTTCCTGAACACTTTTGGGTTTACTTTATGGATTTTGGGCTACTGATCATGAAAATCACTTTAAAATTTCCTATCATGTACCTTTTTTTCAGATGTAACCTATTTTTGTGATTTCCTGTCATGTTTTTAACAGGCTTCAAGCAGACAAAACCAGGAAGTGCAACGTGTGGTTGAAAATTAATTTTCTGCATTCACACTTGGACGTCTTCCCTGCTGATCTTGGTGCAGTCAGTGATGAACACGGTGAGAGGTTTCACCAGGACATTGCCACCATGGATAAGAGGTATTAGGGAAACTAGAATCCATCAATGCTGGCCAACTATTGTTGGAGGCTGACATGAGAGGCATCAGATGCTGAGTACAAATGAAAATCAGTGGTAAATCATTTTTAGGTCAGTTGAACTAACACAATGTGTCAGCATCATTATGTGATTAAATATGCTCAATTCAATAAAAAATAATTTAATGTTTCTCCAGCTTCCTATCTGAAATTATCTTTGTGTTCAGCTTGAAGTTGTGCATCATTAGTCCACAATTTTTTTCAGGAAGCCAACCTTAGGGAAAAAAAAGGTGTTGTCCAGTGTTCTCTATTAGTCTGAGTATTAATCTGAGCTGCTTGGACTGCAACAGGAAACTCATACCTCTGACAAAGGATCCTTATCACCATCTAACTGACCCCATTAACCCCTGTGACCTGGCCTCATGGCATCACTAGCCTTTTTCACATTGGCTAACTGGTAAGTTGGCAGTTCAACAAACTGGTTCAAAGTGCCATTCACACTGGACCAATGTTAACCGGTTCTCTGCATCCTTTCACACTCACCACTAGATACAAAGAGATACTTCCTTTGTTCTAACCCCCCTCTCTCTGCTGATCTTTTCTGTAATTGGAAACTACTTTTATTTACATTTTAAATCTCTTTCCCAGTTCCAACTAGAAACATTACATCTTTTTCTCTTTCCATAGATGATGCCCGATCTGCTGAGATTTTCCATTATTTTCTGTTTTGATTTTGGATAGCCAGCATCTGTAGCTATTTTGATTATTAATTTTTAGTCCCTCACATACTCTCTCTGGCCCACCCCACCACAAGCTGTGTTGCAGGAATGGTAACAGCAGTGTTCAGGAAATGAATCTTCAACGATTGGTCGGTTAGTGAAAAGGAAGTACAGGAAGTGCTGGAACCAGGAGGGTCTCAAATGCACATTTTAAGGTGAGGGGAGAAGCAAGCTGAAGGTAACTGGGGCAGAAGGTTCCCAAGGCAGAGAGCAAACTGGCTGAAGGATTGACACCACCAGCAAAGATTTCCATTTCAAAGGAAACATGATCCAACCGAGTAGGCCACTAAACTCAAGCTGGAGGTTGGAGTGGGAGTGGGGCACGATGTTACTGGGTGTCAGTGCAATGCAAGACCACGTTCATGACTTACACACATCTCTTTATCAACACTGAGAGACATCCATGCACACGTACTTTGACAGGATCTCTGCTGGTCTGAATCCCATTCCTATTTTATTAAAGTTGTGAATATGGTCTACATAAGGATTGAACAATTTAAACATCCCATTTAACAAGGATGTTCCAATTAATCAACAAAGGAATCAGTCAAAAGATTTTGTTGAGGTTGTATGGATGATTTGTTTTTGCATTCCCTTAAGTACAGGAGATGAAGAATAATTCTAATGGATGTGTTTATGGAAGCGAAAGCAAGAGAGAATATTTCCTCTGTCCAAAAGGATTCCAAAGTAGGGAAATATAACCTTAAATTCAAGTCAGGCTTTTAAATTCTGTCCAGGGAACTATCCCTAGATCTTAAAAGTAGTTTATGAAAGCCTGATAGGAGAGATGAGGGAGTCCAGTGAATGAAAAAAGGATTTTGGAACAAAAACCGGTACAGCTTAAAAAAATATATAAATTTAGGTAGGATATTCATCTTGATAATATTGATGCATCCAATTAATGTCATTGAAAGAGAGGGCCACTGTGTCAAGGACTTCTTGACATGATTCATTAAGGTAAGAAAGTTTTCTTTAAACAAATTATTAAATGTCTTAATAATGATAATACCTAGATAGTTAAATTGATTTTTCACTATCTTAAAAGGAATAGTGGAGTCTAAAGAGCAGGAAGAGTTCAAAACAAACATCTCACTACTTTTAAGATCCAGGGATAGTTCCCTGGACAGAATTTAAAAACTATGGGAACAAGATTTTCAACATTAATTTCTGAAATTACATGGGACTCTATTTTGAAGCGAGTGCGTTCATCCTCTCTTTGTGCCAGACATTCATTATTACATAAGGTCGTACACCAGGCCCACTATTCTAAAGTCCAATTGGCTAAATTCTATTCTAATCTCTCTTCTAAATGTGATAAGAAGGTTCACTGGATCATATGTTTGGCTATTGCCTTCCCTTTCCAATTTTTGGGAAGGTGTATTTTGTACCTTGTCTTTAGTTCTTAATATTACTTTGACTCCAAATCCTTTTCTTGCTCTTTTTGGGATAAGTGGGGCCAACGGGTCTGATATTAACTGGTTCACAATCCCATGTCGTTGCCCTCACCTCCCTTATCGTTAGAAGGGCCACATTAATGAGATGGAAAGATGCCGACCCTCCCACTCACACTCAATGGGTGTCCGATGTGATGGCATGTCTGACTTTGAAAAAAATTATGTTCCATGACTGAAGTGAATCTTAAGTTTCTTTATGGGGTTCATTTCTTAATTATTTTTTTTGACCCCATTGATTACTTTTCCTTTTATGTTTAGCCTGTCGCCTCCAATTAGTATCTTGCTTTTTTTTAGTTTTTTAGTTTTTTTTCTTTTTAATGTAACATCAATCTTATCACCATTTTTATTAATACATGTGATTTGACAATACTTTATTTTATTATCATGTACCTATGTAACATTTACTTGATGAAATTGATAAAAATATTGAAAAAGAAGAAATTCAAGACAGGTGGTTCAGGAATAATGTCAGAAAACAGGAGTCAGCCAAAAACCTTCAACTCCCTCGTCCCAGGTGCTAAGGGTCATTTAAAAATGTTAAAGCTGAAATTGACAGAGGTTCATTTGGAATGGCCGTTATGGGTTACAGAACAAGTAAGGACAGGCGGAGCCAGGACGCTAGTAAGCACTGACCTAATTGAAGGGCAATATCATTTTGAGGGGACGAATGGCTTCCCCATGTTCTTTTGTATCTCAGGAGCATTCATTTACTGCTCATAGAGCAAGAGATGCTTGGACTCATTGTGGGAATGTAGAGTGATGCAGAGCATGGTAAGTGAAAGTCGGAGGAGAATTACAAATTTAAATGAACTAAATAAAGAGGGACAGTTGTCACTGTGCATTTTCTGTTTGGAAAAAGCTGATGGAGCAACTGGCTTGGAAATACAATTAGTGGGTTCTGAGAGAATCAAGGGCACATTCAGATTCTGTCTCACTTGTGGAAATGATGCAGGATCAGCAATGAAAATAAGGACCTGCTGTCAACCCGAATGTTACTGCTGAGACAAGAGTAGCAATTACTGGAAACTGTAGCTCTGGTAGAATTCCACAAACAGAATGGTATCCAAGGCACTGAAATCAAAACCAATGTGAAGCAAATTTAAAATGGATAACTGTATGTCAGGCTGGAGGCCGGTAACAAGCGGTGTGCCTCAGGGATCTGTATTGGGGATCTTGCTATTTGTCATTCACATTAATGATCTGGATGATGGGGTGGTAAATTGGATTAGTAAATATGGGGATGATACTAAAATAGGTGGAATTGTGGATAATGAAGAAGGTTTTCAAAGATTGCAAAAGGATTTGGATGGCTTAGAAGAGTGGGCTGAAAGATGGCAGATGGAGTATAATGCTGAGAAGTGTGAAGTGGTTCATTTTGGAAGGAGTAATCAAAATAGGACATACGTAGTGAATGGGAGGGCATTGAGGAATACAGTGGAGCAGGAAGATCTAGGAATAATGGTTCTGTTCTCTGAAGATAGAATCTTATGTGGATAAGGAGGTGAAGAAGGCTTTTAGTATGCTGGCCTTTATAAATCAAAGCATAGAATACAGGAGTTGAGAGGTGATATTGGGACTGTTCAAGGCATTGGTGAGGCCAAATTTGGAATACTGTGTGCAGTTCTGGTCACCGAATTGTAGAAAGGATATAAACGAGGTAGAAAGAATGCAGAAAAGATTTACGAAAATGTTCCAGAATCTAGATTACAAAGAAAGATTGAGCAGATTAGGTCTTTATTCCTTGGAGTGTGGATGGTTGAGGGGGGATTTGATGGAGTTATTTAAGATTATGAGAGGGATAGATAGAGTTGATGTGGATATGCTTTTTCCCTTGAGGGTAGGAGAGATTGAAACAAGAGGTCATGAGTTAAGAGTTAAGGGGCAAAAGTTTAGAAGTAACATGAGGGGGAACTTCTTCACTCAGGGAGTGGTGGCTGTATGGAATGAGCTTCTGGGAGAAGTAGTGGCGGCAGGGTCCATTTTGTCATTTAATGAAAAATTGGACAGGTTTATGGATGGGAGGGGAATGGAGGGTTATGGGCAAGGTGCAGGTAGGTGGGACTGGAGGAGAGTCCTTGGTTCAGTGCAGACTAGAAGGGCCGAGATGGCCTGCTTTGTGCTGTAATTGTTATATGATATGTGGTATAAATGCTTTTATTCTGAGAATAAAAGGAAGTAGAAAGAATTTGTCTTTATGAAGTGTCTTTCATGACGTCAGGATGCCTCAAGGTGGTTTACTTTTCACCAACGTGTAGTAATAATACTACAAACGAGGCAGCCAGTTGTGCACAGGGAGATCTCACAAACAACAAAGTGATCTCTCTATATTTTAAAGAAAAGCAAAACAAAAATGCAGGTGATGGAAATCGGAAGTAAAAGCAGAAAACACTGAACACTCAGTGGGCCAGACTACATCTGTGAAAAGAAAAGCAGATTTAACACTTCACATCAAAGATTAAAAGTTTTTGACCGAAAACATTATTTCTCTTTCATCAGATGCTGCCTGATCTGTGCAGTGTTGACATCATTTTCTGTTGCTGTCAACAGATAACATGTACCTCAGTACATTCAACTGAGAGATATTGGTTAGGATGCAATGAACAGCTCACCACCCATATGTTGTTGTATCGCAGGATCTTTCACTTCAGTCTGAGTGCGCAGTGTGCCTTCCATTAAAAGTCATCTGCAATTGCAATGTCAGCATAGCTCACATCAGGAGCCTGATTGTCTTGAACTGACAACCTTCTGACTCAGAAGCAAATGTGCAATCTTTGAGACACAACCAATACAGTCACGGTTACCCATTCATTCCACATTCAGGGGATTGAAGAAACATAACAGCTGTAGAATTTTCACAGATTGTTGACTGGAAAAATCAGAACAGCTTAAAATCCAATAAAAGTTAAAAAAAAACAGGGTACTGCCTGATACAAAAGGCTGGCTGTCGTTTGGCTCCACTTTGAATTGGTTAGATTCACAGTGGTTCTCAACCTTTTTCTTTCCATTCACATCCCACTTTAAGTAATCCCTATGATTAGTAAGGGATTGCTTAAGGTGGGAAGGGAAGGTTGTGAATCACTACTTCAGACCCAACTGTGATTGAAATATTTTGCTTGAGAAAAATTGTCATTGGCCCATTTCCTTTGGAGTTATGAAACCATGCACATAATGGGTCAATTAAGTACAATTAAAACACTGGTTTTCAAACTTTTTCTTTCCACCCACGTAGCACCTTAAGCAATCCCTTACTAATCACAGAGCACCTATGGCATAGGGAATACTTAAAGTGGTATGTGAGTGGAAAGAAAAAGTTTGAAAACCAATGTTTTAATTGTACTTAATTGACCCATTATGTACATGGTTTCATAACTCCAAAGGAAATAGGTCAATGACAGAACCACTGGATTAGAGGAAAAAGAAAGATTGAGGAAGATGAGGGGGGAGCAGAGCAGTGAGACTATTTGAGTAAGAAATGGCACAATAAGTGCTAACCAGGAAAGGGGGGAATCAGAGAGAAGGAATAAGGTGTAAAGCTTTATACTGGGAGCTGAGAGGGAAGAGAAGGCTGGTGGAAGTGGGAGAGGTGGATTTGGATGCCCAGTGTCTGACATTCACAATACATGCTCGCGGTGGCAGATGATCTTCAGCAATGAGGAGATCCATTACATGAACTTGATACCATCTATCAGGGTCACAGATTCGCTAACCCTAGCTTCCTGGAAAAGCTCAAACATCTTGAATTTAATTATATTGACCATTTTAACAGCTGGCAAGGCTTGGTAAATATGCCAGTATACTTCATTATGCTTTATAGTCCCTTGTGTAAGTCAGCAAGCTCATTTTGGGGTCAGTGCAGTGTTGAATGTTCAAAGCTGACAGCAGTGGTGGAGTTCCACTAAATCAACCATCATGGAATAGCAGGGTGGACTTGATGGGCTGTATGGCCCAAGTCTGTTCCTAGATCTTGTGGTTTGAACTCCTCCAATTTTACTGCAAAATTGCTCTAGCTGAAATATTTAGGCAACAACTTCTGGTCCTTGAAACACCAACCAGTAAAAATATCTCTATTTACCCAACACTTCTGTAACTTTGAAAATTCCAGGGAATACGCTAATTGGTGTAGTAAACCTATGTCGAAATTTAATCTGCATATCAGGTATCACCCAGTTGAACTCTCTCCAAGAATGTCTTTTCATTGCCATAAAGAAAATGCTAACTTTGGTTTTCTCTCCAGTTAATGCTCTAGTCCAGATCCACATATAGTGGCCTCCATAATGTTTGGGACAGACACTTTTGTCCTTTATTTGCTCCTGTACACCACAGTTTTAAATTTGTAATCAAACAATTCACATGTGACTAAAGTACATATTCAAGATCTTATTCAAGGTTATTTGTATACATTTTGATTTGACCATGTAGAAATTACAACATTTTTAATACATAGTTGCCCCATATCAAGGCATCATAATGTTTGGGACATTTGGCTTTACAGGTGTTTGTGAGCTTAATTGCTTCATTGGTGCAGGTATAAGAGAGCGAGGTTTACTTCTAAGCTTTTGGAGTCTGTAGTTGCCATTTTTCAACATGAGGATGAGAAGTCATTATGAGGCTGAAACACAAAAATAAAACAGTGAGAGATATCCCCCAAACCTTAGGATTACCAAAATCAACTGTTTAGAACATAAGGAGTGTGCTGGTGAGCTCAGTAACCACGAAGGGACTGGTAGGCTGAGGAAGATCTCCACTGCTGATGACAGAAGAATTCTCATCATTATGAAGAAAAATCCCCAAATGACAGATCAGAAAAACTCTTCAGGGGGCAGGTGTAGATATGTCAATAACTAATGTCCACAGAAAACTTCATCAACAGAAATACAGAGGCTACACTGCAAGATGCAAACCACTAGTTAGCCACAGAAACGGGATGGCCAGATTACAATTTGTCAAGTACTTAAAAGAGCCTGCAGAATTCTGGATAAAGGTCTTGTGGACAGATAAGACCAAGATTAACCTGTATCAGAGTGATGGCAAGAGCAAAGTGTGGAGGTGTAAAGGAACAGCCCAAGATCCAAAGCAGACCACCTCATCTGTGAAACATGGTGGTGGGGGTATTATGGCCTGGACGTGTATGGCTGCCATGAGGTACTGTACTTCGTACTTCATTGATGAGGTAAAAACACAAAATGCTGGAGAAGCTTAGCAAGTTAAACAGTGTCCTTTATGTAGCAAAGGTAAAAATACATAACTGACATTCCGGGCTTGAAGTTTTTACTTCAACTGTGATGTGTGCAGATTTTCATGATTTACTTTTTATCTTCATTGATGATGTAACTGCTGAATATAGTAGCAAAATGAATTCTGAAATGTGTAGAAACATCTTATCTGTTCAAGTATAAGCAAATGCCTCCAAATTCATTGGACGATGCTTCATCCTTCAGCAAGACAATGATCTCAAACAAACTGCTAAAGCAACAAAGGAGTTTTTCAAAACTAAAAACTGGAAAATTCTTGAATGACCAAGTCAGTCACCCAATCTAAATCCAATTGAGCATGCCTTCTCTATACTGAAGAGAAAACTTAAGGGGATTGATGCATCATCAATGACTCCAAAAGACTGAGGTTGAGCAAAACTGATAGGCTTTTATTCGCAATAGAATGAAGGCACATTCCTGCTGGTTGACCGTCCTGAACTGAGGAGGGGGCTAAGGGACAGTCTCCTTCATTCAGGAGTCTGTGGGAGGAGCCACAGGTACAGTTGGCTGATGGGTATGCACAGACAGATAATGATATGCATACAGTGGTTTACCACAGGGTCAAGCCCCCAAAAGAAGCAGGAGCTGAAGATGGTTGCGGTAGAGACTTGGCAGAGCATCACCAGAGAAGATACTCAACATCTGGTGAGATTTATGAATCACAGACTTCAAGTCAGTTAACAAAACCATTAAACATGACTAGTTAAAAATACTTATCATTGCTATGTTCCAAATATTTGGTGTCCTGAAAAGAGGGGACTATGTACAAAACGTGCTGTAACTTCTACATGGTTAAACCAAAATATACATAAATACCCTTGAATAAAATCTGAAATGTGCACTTTAATTACATGTGAATTGTTTGATCACAAATTTAAAATTGTATACACAGGGGCAAATAAAGGAAAAGAGTGTCTTTGTCCCAAAGATTATGGGAGGCACTGTTTCTCTCTATGGACTGCAGAGAAGTACAGGAGGTTGTGCTGACACCCACTGACCCAGCAGTATGGGTTCAATCCTGATCTCTGGTGCTGTCTGTGTGTTCTCCCTGTGATTGCACAGGTTTCGCTCAATTATGCCATTTTTCTAGGCTCCAAAGACATAATTTCTGTTTTACTTCACGATTTTTTGACTGACCTATGTTCGTGAACAAGCTGCTGAAACATAAATTATCCAATTCGACCAGGAGGAGAACATGATATCACAGCTTAACATCAAAACCAAACGATATCACCTCCAATGTCACAGCACTCTCATAGCACAGCACACAAACTACTGCTTTAGGTTATGCGCTCACATATTCGAGCGGTACCTGAGCCTATTAGCTTCTGACTGAGAAGTGAGGTCCCTCTGACACCTCTGAAAGAAATAACCCATTACTAAAATGCTTATCTTGTGAGGGAATGGAGAGGGATAAAAGAAGTACTTGGAAAGCATTCAGCAAATCATTGTCTGGTGCAGAACTCAGAGAATAAATGAGTCTCGTCGTCATTAATGAGAGAGGAAATCAAAGGTGACATGTCCTTAGTGACAATGGACAAGAACAATTTGTATCAGGAGTTGTGAATGAAATGGAGATGAGTAATGAAATGGTTATTAAAAATTGCGGTCATTGAATATTCATTAACCCCAAAGGTTCAAAAAAAGAATCTGTCCAGGAATACACAATGAAACAAGGTCAGAATAGGAGAACTCTGGTTGGAGACTTTCTCTAGTCCACTAAGTGCTTGAGGTCATTCCAAACAATTAAAAGGTATTTTCAAAATGCCAGAATATAGTCCTGGGAATCATCTGCCTTCTTTAATAGGAAATAAATTTCAGACTTATGAAAGGGAATTGACAACGTACATAAGTCAAGTTGGGGGTTTGAAGTTACAATCAGCCATTGAAAGCCAAGTCCTTTTCTAACACATTTAATGGAATTCATTTGAGCATATAAACTGTCTGTGTATTACGTGGATATTCGACTTTTGATTCTCAAAATGTATTGGACAAGATCTTTAATTGAGACATATAACTAAAGTGTGAGAAAAAAAATTGTTACAACATTGATTAAATAACAAGGAAGAGAGCATTCAAATTAGGTCGATTTTGACCACAGGTGACTGAAATCTTTCATTATGTAACATTTTAATGTTAAGAGCTCTGCATTGAAACAAGGATGTTCAGATTATTTTATTACATTCATTCTAATCAATACAAAAGTGTGATGAGTGCACGGATGAAGCTTTTCGTGTACTCATTTGTGAAATCCACCCTCTTAAGTGTATACCTGAAGGAGAAAAAATGCACAGCTATTAGTAAGTAGCAAGCATAATGTACATTGCAATATAAAATTAGTTGATGCTACTTTAGAACAGGTGTACCATGGAGGCATCAATGAACAGGACAGGAACAGGCTACAAAGGGATGTAAATACAGCCAGCATAAACATTAGTCTCCCCTCCATTAAGGACATCTTTAAGAGGCGGTGCCTCAAGAAAGCAGCCTCCACCATCAAAGACCCTCACCACCCAGACCATGCCCTTTTCTCACTGCCACCATCAAGAAGGAGGTACAGGAGCCTGGAGACGCGCACTCAATATTATAGGGTGAGCTTCTTCCCCTCCAATTTCTAAATGGACAATGAACCTGTGGACTCTACCTCACATTTTCTCTTCTTTTGCACTACTTATTTATTTTTTTTAATCTTGTGTTTATGAAATTGTAGTTTATAGTAATGTTTACACCTTGTTCTGCATTACCACTGCTGCTGCAAAACAACAAACTTCATAACAATATATCTTATTCTGATCAACCGCTATGTGTGTTGTCGCACCATTATCCTGTGTTGAAATTGTCTGTTACTCTGGAGACAACCACAATAAGAATAACGGTTTCTCGATATTCGACAATTAACCAAAGAGACTGCCTTTAAGAGGCGGTGCCTCAAGAAAGCAGCCTCCATCATTAAAGACCCTCACCACCCAGACTTTTCATCCACTTTAAAAAAATTTCTTGTTGTAAGTTGGTTTTTATGAATGTTTGCACTGTGGTGCTGCCACAAATTGACAAATTTTGTGACTTATGACAATAAATTCTGATTCCAAGTCTTTCTTTAATTGATTGAGGTACTCTTATAACTTTGAATTAACAATTATTTTCCAGTATCTTGAGAGAGAGGGAGAGATGCTGAAACGTGGAGTCAGATGTGCAGTCCCTTCCCATTGGACAGGCACCAAAATCAAGATATTGTGAGATTCTATCATGCACGATAGAACAAATAAAGCAAACAGCAACTGAATTTCCTGGCAAGTAATTTGTCTAAATGATGGAGACAGTGGAAGCAAGACCTCATACTGTCTTTTCAGCTGACTGCAGATAAACCAGAACAGATTAAAGATGCTATTCCATCCCATTGACCACAGTGAGAGAGAATTGTACCATGCATAAAGGGCCTAAATGAGAGTCCAGAGAATGCATTGGATACATTACAACCTGTTTAGAAATGGAACAGTTAACGACTGCCAATTCTTTGCTCACAACCAGGAGTATGGTGCATGCTTTGATGTTTTCTAAAAGAAGTCGAGACTGTTAGCAGATACTTGGAAGGTCTTGCTTATCAGAATGTGGAATCTGGGAATTCAGCTGAGGAACGTGAGAAAGAGTTGATCTCACAAAAGTGTGCGCAGGCATGAACAAGCGTGGAGCAATCCGAAGCCAGGTCACATGTACTGGACAACAGCAGGAAGCGGTCAATGAATATTCATTAACCCCAAAGGTTCAAAAAAAAGAATCTGTCCAGGAATACACAATGAAACAAGGTCAGAACTCTGGTTGGAGACTTTCTCTAGTCCACTAAGTGCTTGAGGTCATTCCAAACAATTAAAAGGTATTTTCAAAATGCCAGAATATAGTCCTGGGAATCATCTGCCTTCTTTAATAGGAAATAAATTTCAGACTTATGAAAGGGAATTGACAAAGTCAAGTGAAGTTCAAGGCAAATGGCAGATGAGGGAGTGTAGCTCTGTGGTGGCCTGGCAGCTGATCAAGGAATCTCTGCATTTGGGAAAGAGTATGCATTGGTATATTACCCCTCCATGTTCTCACTGACCTTTTGAATTTTTAAAACCCTCATTCTTATTTTCAAATTGTTTGTTTTTCTTTGGAACCTCTTCAGATCTATGATTTGTGTTCCTCCTTGATTCCCAGATGCAACTGCTCTGTCATTCATAGTCATAGCAAAATTGCCTGGGCTCTTAATCTCCTCCCTAATCTCCACCTCCTTCTCATTTTTAAAAGATATTCTTTATAATCCACTTCCATGACCAAACTTTTATGTGAGAAGTATCCCTCATATATTTAGTGCAGCGGGTGCTTTAAAAATGGAAGTTTAATGTTTACCCTGCAGAGTGCCTTAAATCCCAATGTCAATAGAGCACCCTCTACTGCAGCACTTCAACAGCCAAGTGGAGTAGAGCAGGCAACTTTGTGCTCGTTTTCTTTCCCAGTTTCTTATGAGAGGGGTAGAGAAGAGGATTTTGAATCCATTTTTAACAGGTCTCCTAATCCTTCGTCTGTGCTGGATTCAAACAAAGACTCCAGAGACCTGCTTGTCAGTACCGGTTTTATAACCATATACAGCACAGAACCAGTTTGGCCCTACTAGTCCATGCCAGAACAAATCCCCACCCTCCTAGTCCCACTGACCAGCACCTGGTCCATACCCCTCCAATCCTCTCCCCTCCATGTAATTATCCAGTCTTTCCTTAAATGTAAATAACGTTCCTGCTTCAACCACTTCCCCCAAACTTTTCTTGCCCCAAACTTTTCTTGCCCCAAACTTTTCTTGCCCCAAACTTTTCTTGCCCCAAACTTTTCTTGCCCCAAAACTTTTCTTCCCCCAAATTCCCAACAGCGTGTAAAAAATAGCAAACGTCAATTGGGAGATTTACTTTCAAAGGGACAAATAAAATTTAGTCCAACAATTGCACAAGGTGTTGGAGCCGTCTCGCTGAGAGAACTCTTGGCCAACGACTTCACATCGTGGCGAAATGCGGAACAGTTTAAAAACCTATCTCGGGCTGGAAATTCGTTCTGTGATGGCACCTCGATACATTTGATTTAACCTCCCTGCGTGAGAATTCTTTTTGGTGAACCGGTGCATTTATTTCGGAGCGTGTGGTTGGGAGTTTTGTTTCAACTCGCTTGGTATCTTGACCTACAAGAAACGTCAGTGCAGATATTAGGAGGAGATTGCATTGAATTTGCGGAAGTGTTAGTAAGTGTGGCTTTAAACACCGGGGTGTCTGATGAAGGTTCTGGTTGATTTTCCCCCATGATTGATGGGTCCCGGGACTGGCAGGTGGATGGGAGAGAAGGTCCAAGCCATGGAAGGGGGTTGGCTCTGTGGCAAGTGGAGGAGGATAAATAGTTAATGCACTAATCAGGCAGCACACATACAAGGAGAGAGAGAGACGGACGGTCGGTCGATCGACAGCATGAATGCGCAGGCTGCCGCTGGGTTTGTGTTACTGCACGTCGTGCCTCCGAATCTGCAGGAGGGGGAAGCGGCGGCAGCAGCAGCGGGGGGCTCGGGGCTGAAGCCGCTGCCCTATGATGGGAGCCGCCGCCCGGCGACGTTGCTGCAAGATGCCGCCTGCAGACTGCAGCAGCACCTGGACCTGCCCGCAACAAAGGGCCCGCGGCCGCAGCTGATGGTCTTCCGGAACCTGGTGCCGGCCGCCGAGCAGCTCCCGCGGGCCACGGGCGGAGGGGCCGAGCGGCCCGCCTCGCCGCGCTTGTGCCCGCGTCACCGGCGCTGCCCGGGCCGGCCTCGCAGCCGGCGGGACGAGCGAGTGTCCGAGCTGGCCCGGGACTTCGGCGACTTCACGGTGGGGCCCGGCCGAGAGGAATGGGCAGGCTGCGAGTGCGCGGGCCTGGGCCTGGCCGCCGCCTCCGGGCCGGGTGCCCGGGCCCCCGCCGAGGAGACCAGCGACGCGGTACTGGTACTCGGGGCGATGGAGGAAGCCGGAGCCGAACTGGAGGCCGGGCCTGGGCCCGGAGCCGACTGCCCCCTCCACCTTCTGTGCCGCAGCCTGGGCGAGGAACCGCCGGCCGCCGCCGCCGCCCTGGGGGAGGCCGACGAGCCGCTGAGCGACCGCTCCCGCAGGACTTCGCTGAGAAGCCGCCTTACCAAGCTCTTCCGAGCCCGGAGCTGCAACGGCGCAGCGCAGCCCGGGGCCAAGCGACACTCGGTGCAACTGCAGGACCCGGCCGGGAGCCCGCTGGACGGGGAGGCGCTGGCGGAGGGCCCGAACACCAGGTACTCGCTCTGTCCCCGTCCAAACCGCCGCGGACAGACCCAGACCGCCCCTCCGGGGTTCACGCCAGGTGGTGGGAGTCGTCCTCTCGGCAGCATTGAGCGCTGCAGTCCCGATCTGGTACCGGGCAGCAGAAACAGGCCATTCAGCCCAGCAGGTCTGCCCGGCACTTGGTCATGAGCTGAACCATCATCTATAGTCCTCCCTTCCCCCTTTTGTTCGGGCATCTCTCATGCTCCCCCACACTTTGATGAAGGGCACAAGCCCAAAACGTTGCTGATGTATCTTCACCTTTGCTACATAAAGGTACTGTTTGACCTGTTGAGTTTCTCCAGCTTCGTGTTCTTCCCCCCCCCCCCCCACCCCTTAACCTTGTGTCAACAGAATCCTGTGTTTTACCCCATTTTCCCAGTCTTCTCCCATAGCCTTTAATGCTAATCAAGAATGCTGCCTTAAATACACCGAATGACCTGGCCTCTGACAACTGCCCGTGGCAACAAATTCCACAGATTCACCACCCTCTCGCTAAAGAAATACCTCTGCATCTCTATTCTAAGCAGACACCCTCCAATCCTGAAGCTGTGCCCGCTGTGGGAACCAATGTTCTACATCTACTCTGTCCAAGAGTCCTGCAGTTGAACTACTGAACCAAAACCCCATCTGGTCCTCAACAAGGCAGCCAACACCCTGGGCATAATCTCCTCTTGTTACTTCCAGGCAGAAGGTACTGAAGTCCAGCACTTCTAAGTTCAAGAACTGTTTTTTTTTCCAACAGCTTTCAAACTTCTGAGTCTGTCCATCCTTCCCATAACCATAATCTACCCTGGGACCCCCAAAAGAACTATCCGCACTACTGAAACATCTTTTTCTTGCGATAACTTTAAAAAAAAAAGTCCTTTTTCTGTCTTGGCGTAATTTGTACCACTATAATTGGTGTATCTTTCATACCATTTTAACTGCAGCAAGTAAGAATTTCAGTGCATTTGGCCATTGTACTTGTGTGTATGACCAACATTCATTATCAGATGGAGATGGCAGGCTTCCTAGCTGAGTGATGTTTCTTGATACTGCATGGTCATTTATCCAATTGTATCTCGTCTGGATGTTGACTGCTGCATTTATCACTACACCACTGTGACTGCAGTGGATTTCGAGGCATTGATTGGGATGGGACAATGCAACCTTTTTTATGGAGTTATTTTGACTTGCAGTGATTGTAGTCCATGTCGTGGCGGTGATAATGGGAGGTCGTGACTTGAAAATTATACAAAGCCCCAAAATCAATTTAAAAATAAAAAATCTTCAGTGGTTACAATAGAGTTAATGGGAAAAGATCATTTCCTGTGGTGAGAGGAAGCAAGTTGTAAGTGTCTGGCAAAGGAAAGCATCTTTACAGGCAGTTGTAATTTGGAACACAGTGCATGAAAGGGAAATAGCATTCTTGAAATGTAGCTTGAATAACATTCAAGCATGAAAACAAATTGAAGGAAGAGGAGATTATGGAGAAAGAAGGAAGTGGAATTATTTGGAGCTCTACCAAAGAGCCAGTATAATGGGTTGAATGGCCACCCTGCTGTATCAGTAATTCTCTGGCAAACCTCGTGGAACAGCTGTGTCACAATGAGAAGTGATCTTGTGCATTGTCTCCTTGCCATACAAACCTGTCACCTGCAGACAGGCTGGAGGATTTTGGCAACATAAGTTTTATCTTTAATTCAGTAGAAGCTTCTAAGCCTGCTCCCAGGATTAAAAACAGAAAATGTTGGAGTGCTCAGCAAGTCAGGCAGTGTCTTTGCAGAGATGGAGTAATGCTTTTGGTAGATGAATTGTAATAATAAAAGATCATGTAGGGTAAAATTTGAAACACTAGAGGACATGCATTTAAGGTCTGAAAGTTTAAAGATGTGCAGGGTGAGATTTCTTCTTTTCCCCCCGCCCCAAAGTGGCAGGTGTCTTGAATGGGCTGCCAGTGGTACTGGTGTAAATGGATACAATAGTGGTGTTTATAGAGGCGTTTAATAGATAAATGAATATGCAGACGAGAGATGAGGTTAATTTGGCATTGTTTGGCACAGATATTGTGGGATGAAGGACCCATATCTGTACTGTTCTAACTTCTGTATTTGACAAGTCAAACCAAAAACTTGACTAAAGAGGTTGGACATAGCTGGAAAGAGAGAAGTGAGTTTGGGGTAAGCATCAGAGTTGTTTCTCAGCACAGTTCTTCAACATCTGCAAACAAAAATTTAGAAAAAAAAACTACAGATGCTGGAAATCTAAAATAAAATCAGAATCTTCTGAAAATACGCAACAGGGCAGGCTGCAAAGGCCTTCACCCTGAAATGTTGACTGGGTGATCCTTCCCACTGCTGCAGTCTGACCTACTGAGTGTTTCCAGCATTTTCTGTCTTTTCCAATTATAGCAGTGGGCACACTAGGAAGGTTGTAGAGGTGGAGGGGGTGGGGTGGGGGCAGAGAGGAGAGAAGGGGAATGAGGTGTTCTGAGGGATTTGAAAATGGGGAATGACATTTTTTTTGTGTGGATTGGATTGCTCTGCATGATATGATGATAGGAATGGGATGTACTTTTTTTTTTGGAAGGGTATGAGTGTATTGAATAATCCATTCTCAACATTTTCACAGCCCACTTATTTTTAGTACAGGATGAAAACTGGTAAGCCACTCCTACCCTCTAACTCCTCCATGACAATGTTCTCTTGAAAGCTGTTTCGATATTTAGTTCTTCAGATAACTGCTGTTGAACTTGCTTATTTGTAATTTTTCTTTCCTCGCCCCTTCTTCCTGCCTTATACATGTCCCTATATCCCACACCTTCTGTCTTGTATTCTGTCACCTCTATGCCGGTAGTATGGAGAGTCATATGCCCCCTCTGGCAGAAACCTGGTAGGAAGCCACCTCATCGGTCATCAAGGTCAGACCACCCACAGTGAACACACCCCTTTACATTGGCCCCTTTGAGGGATTACACACACCACCACTGGCTCCTTTAATCACCTGCCCTATTAAGGGCATACCTGAGTTGGCCCCCACTGGCCGACTAGGGGTATAAAGCCCAACAGGTGGAGTAGCTGGGTTTCTTTTTCCCTTGAGGATGAACTCCAGCTTCACTCCAGGTCTTGACCCAAGATGATGCTGGAGAGTCAATTGCAAGGTGTGCCAGAAGTGGGTGCACATGTGAAAATCTA
This sequence comes from Narcine bancroftii, assembly GCF_036971445.1. Taxonomy (NCBI): domain Eukaryota; kingdom Metazoa; phylum Chordata; class Chondrichthyes; order Torpediniformes; family Narcinidae; genus Narcine; species Narcine bancroftii. The sequence goes on along the minus strand of NC_091480.1, from coordinate 78,637,474 downwards.
TTGTTGTAAACTCTTTCTTTCCTAACTAATTGGGGTGCTGTACCTGCACCAGGTTCCTGCAGGAGAGTCCCATGACCCTTCATACTACAATATCCCTTCTCCAACTTCTTTCTCCCTTTATATTTGTAATTCTGGCTATTCTGTCTGTTTCTACCATGGGTTCTTCCAGCAATTTTTTGCTTAGCATCTGCAGGTTTTGTATTTCTTTCTGGAAACATTATTTTCCAGATGGCAGACCGGTTAGCATTGAGGTTAATGCAACATTTGCAACACCAGCGACCCAGGCTCGAATCCTGTGCTGTCTAAGGAGTTTGTTCGTTCTCCCTCGGTTTACGTGGGTTTCCTATGGGTGCTCTAGTTTCCTCCCACCCTCCAAAAAAACATACTGGGGGTTGTAATTGGGTGGCATGGGCTTGCCTTATTAACACAGTACTCAAGAGCTTGGAAACCGATTAAGCGTTGAAAGAAGAGTAGAACATTGTGAGAACGTATTTTGAGCAAGAGTTTTGTAAGAGTTGAATGGAGGAATGGTCCAAAACTTTACTTGGGTTTCCATTACCACGTTCTGAATTTAAAAAAAAACCATGGGTTAATTTTGTTTGTTTATAGGAGCTTGCTGGGTATATTTTTTAAACCCTGTGACAATTCTTTGCCAATTGTGAATAATAATTGGGGTATCATGAAAGGGGAAATATGCTCTTATGTGTTCGGATCAAGTGAGATTGCCCTTTGACCTTTAAATTTTGAGTTTGGTGCTTATAAACTGTGTGCAGATGGACTGCAAGAGAATTGCAGAAAAGAAAGTGGTTAAACAAGCAAAATGAGGTTTGTCTGAAATAGAAAATACTGGTTGTGAATTTTTGCTCAATCAAGTAGCCCACCCGACTTTCTCTTATAGCTATTGTCTAACCCATTATCTGTCTCCAGACTAATGGTTGTCAGATTACTGTTATTACTTATACTCCACTGGTTATAAAGTTATTGCAAAGTAAATTGTGAATTGGAGGGAGAGCCAGTGGGAAGTTTGCATTCTCCGATAATTGGCAGAAGGACTAGGGGAAGAAAGGAGGATATCTCTTCATGAAGCAAGTTATTAGGATTTGGAAAGTGCACAATAGAATTCATTAGTAGCTTTCAAAATAAAATTCATAAATGCATGATGGTACATTTGCAAGGCTATATGTGGGGTAGGAGCGAGGGATTGTGACTAATTGAAGAGTTGCTTAGGTGGGCAGACACAGCCTGGGTCAAATGGGTCACTCTCTGTGCTGTGTGATCCTCAATCAGATTCTAAAGGTTGAATTTTACATTGAGCATTTTTAAATTGGCAGCAGTGTCTACTGTTGCTCCCGTCCCTGATCCTTCGAAGCCTCAGGGGAAATTAATTGGGGAGGAAGCTGTTGCATCTGACTTTTTTTGCAGCTTTATAACTTAATTCAGGGTAAAGTGTAGTGAAATTATACAAACCTCTCCCATCTAATCACCTCTGAATTCGACCTGGGTCAAACTGAGTTGTGGAGGAGACATAGTGAGCATGAATTTCCACATTTGTACAAATTGATGAACTGGTGCAGCCTATATACAGTGTATATAGAATTGCATTGCAGCATAATAGGAGATGAATTAGCCCTTCTGATGTGCACTGCCTATTTCAAAAAGAGCAAGCTAGCTAATTTAAAAAAAAAAAAAGTTTTTGCCTGAAGCTTGTGTTCCGTACACTGAGAATGTCCTGGTTGAGAATACCTACTGCACTAAAGAAATCTCTTGGTGCCTGCCACATTGACCACCGCCAGTGGGCTGATAACGCCTCAAACCGTGCATCTTGGCGCCTCACAGTTTGGCGGGCAGCAGCCTCCTTTGAAGAAGACCGCAGAGCCCACCTCACTGACAAAAGGCAAAGGAGGAAAAACCCAACACCCAACCCCAACCAACCAATTTTCCCTTGCAACCGCTGCAATCGTGTCTGCCTGTCCCGCATCGGACTGGTCAGCCACAAACGAGCCTGCAGCTGACGTGGACTTTTTACCCCCTCCATAAATCTTCGTCCGCGAAGCCAAGCCAAAGAAATGCAGAATAGTAGCATATAATTGTACTGCAGCCAGTTTTGAGATGTGAGACAAATTTAATTTTTGAACAGGCACAGAATGACTCGATGAATTGAGTTGCCAATACTATTCGATAGTTTATGCCCACAAAGTGTTCCCTTTAACCAGTAATCTTTCATTCTAGGGCTGTATTGCCAACAAAATTCCAGTGACTTTTAAAAGAAATGACTGCATAATGTATTGCCTCTTGCATCCTCAGGGCATTATAAATTTATTTCCTTATGTACCCAATACCACAATTTCCAATATCAATTGGTGCCGTGAAAGCAGCTTGCTTGGGTAGAAGATTCTGGAAAACTTCTGCTTCTTTCCTCCCCTACCCCCCCCCCCCCCTCCTCCTGCAACCAGCAGGTGGAGGTTGTCTGGTTGATTATCCTGTGTGTAATCTACCTTTTAAAATATTGATCTTCACCTGAGCTTAAAAATGGAGGCATTCAGTGACTTGTCTTCCTTTCAAAAATGAAGTTCAAATTTATTGTCAGAGTATATGCATGACATCACATACAACGCTGAGATTCTTTTTATCTGTGGGACAGGCAGAATTTCCAATTATCAGTAGTGTAAACTCTTCTTTCTTCTTTGGCTTGGCTTCGCGGACGAAGATTTATGGAGGGGGTAAATGTCCACGTCAGCTGCAGGCTCGTTGGTGGCTGACAAGTCCGATGCGGGACAGGCAGACGCGGTTGCAGGGGAAAATTGGTGGGTTGGGGTTGGGTGTGGGGTTTTTCCTCCTTTGCCTTTTGTCAGTGAGGTGGGCTCTGCGGTCTTCTTCAAAGGAGGTTGCTGCCCGCCAAACTGTGAGGCGCCAAGATGCACGGTTTGAAGCGAGATCAGCCCACTGGCGGTGGTCAATGTGGCAGGCACCAAGAGATTTCTTTAGGCAGTCCTTGTACCTTTTCTTTGGTGCACCTCTGTCACGGTGGCCAGTGGAGAGCTCGCCATATAACACGATCTTGGGAAGGCGATGGTCCTCCATTCTGGAGACGTGACCCACCCAGCGCAGCTGGATCTTCAGCAGCGTGGACTCGATGCTGTCGACCTCTGCCATCTCGAGTACTTCGACGTTAGGGATGAAAGCGCTCCAATGAATGTTGAGTGTAAACTGTACTCCAGATAAAGGTCCGATACCAAATAGAGAAATGTAAACAAACTGCAAATGCAGAAAAAAAAATTCAGTTATAAATAATGTGCAAAGGAAGAAATGAGTCTGAGGTTTTAGGAGTGTAATGGTGGAGGAGTGGCAGCGGTTCCTGAAGCTGGTGGTTTGAGTCTCTTTCCTGTGATGGCAGCAGTGAGAATCGTATGAGGGTTGATGCTGCTCTCGGGCAGCAGCATTCCACGTAGATTCCTGGTTGTGAGGTTGTGCTGTCTGTTATTAATCTCCTTAGCTAATGATTTTCCTGTGTGTTCATAATCATTTGTTGGAGGGAGAAAGAAAAGGAGACATTTTCTTACCCAGAAAGTTGAATGAAGGAGTTGTTAGTTATACAAAATTGAACTCTGGGCCAGCACAATAGAAATGAGCTATTTGGTGTTTGTGCTGTCTCACCTTCGCTCCAGTCAGAATTGTGTGTCAATTTAACCATGCCCATATACTTGTTCTTTGCTACTCCATACGATTCCAAATTCACAGCACCCTCTGGGTAAAGAAGCTTCTCCTATTTTTCCATTTCATCAGTGCTTCACTGGCTGCACTGGTAGCTGAGTGACGTGGCTTTTCAGTTCAAAAATGTTAGATCCAGGTCTAAGTTAATTCACTGGCTTCCCAGAGACTCTACAAGTTGTCTATTGCACTGATCGTTTGCATGCGTCTGGTGCATCCCAATTAGTAAAAGTGAATGGTTTCAAAGCATTTGTGATTCTCAAATTCCAACACTTGGATCTTGCTCCCAAACCACCTGGAATGTGATGCTGAGGTAAAGTCTTTCGTTGGTTCTAACTCATCTATGACCATGCTTTCTGCTTCAGTGAGAATGTGTTGCTGTCCAGAGACGGTCACTCAGAAAACCAGACTGATACTTGGACAGCGTTGCACTGTCTTGGGGGCAGGCGTTTGGCCGAGACGTTGGTTGGAGAGCCCACAATGAGAGTGGAGGAAGTAAATAATCTTCTGACTGTTTTAAAGAGTGGAGTCATAAAGTTGTACTGCAGGGCCACAGGAATTTCGATCCAAACTGTCCATGCCAACTGGGGTGTCGATCTGAATTCCCATTTGGTGGCATTTGACCCATATCCCTCTGAACTCTTTCTACACACGAACCTGTCCAAATTTCTTTTAAATATTGTAATTTGAACTGCCTCTGCTACTTGCTCTTCATTCCAAACTGACAACTCCCTGTGTGGAGGAACTTGTCCCTCTGGTCCCTACTAAATCTTTTCCTTTTGGCCTCAAACTTAATGCCTACTAGTTTAAGACAGCCGAAGTTGCAGCCACTAGTGTTGGGACAAAGGAGAGTGAGGTGCAGAATTCCTCAGTTGTGCACATTTCCTCCCCAAACTTGCGTTTCTCCTTAAAATGGAAATGGCATTGTATTTGCTGCATGTTGAGGCTGGTCTTTTTGATGGCAACTAGGTTAAACTGTACCCTGCAGTTTAATTTGATGTTTCCAGATTGGGAGTTACTGGGGTGATCTAGGTCACATTGTTCCTTGTCTCCTTCTAGCATTGCACAATAGCAGTAGTGCAGAACTCCCAGCTGACAATAGTAACTGAAATTTGCATTTTCCACCCTGATACTGGTGCCATCTTTAATTGTAGCCTACAGTCCAGTTAAGAGCGTTTCTGCTGGCTGAGAAGAGGGAAGGGTGTGGGTGTGTTCCCCTGTAGATAGCATTCCCTCTGCCAGGACTTTGGATTGAAGTTCTAGATCAGTGTTTGAGCTTAAAAAAGCGAGGCTAAGATTGTGCTGCACTGTCAAAGGTTCCATCTTTAGGGTACGATGTATTACAGAGATCCATCTGCTGTGCCCATGGCTCTATTCTTTTATACTGGGAAGTAGTCCTCTATCTGATGATCTGGGTGGTTACCTGGAACACTGTACAATTTGGCTGCACAGCTGCTGCCTTTCAACCCTGACTGCAATTAAGGACATGACTGTGTACCTAAATATGGTCTGATACTCTTTGCATACTTCTGGTCAGATCAGATGGATGTCTTGATAGTGAGTCTACATTACAGTATTTATCTGTTCAGCTCTTGATTTGTAAAAGAAGTCTTTAATTTAGGTACAGGTATATCCTGCTTTACAAATACTTGCTTTACACAAATTTGCTTTTATGAAGAAACTTGTGTTCGCTGTCTGAAAGAAATTTGAATGGGTTTTTGCTTTTACAAAAATAGTGTTAATAGCTCCTTCATTTTGCATCATTTTGGCTTGTGAAAGGTTTCATAGGAATGTTCTACTTTCAAAAAGCGGGGTATACCTGTAATATATTGGGTACTATCACAAGATTCATTATGGCTCCACAATTGTAGGGGATCAAGACTCTCTCCCACCGTGTTCATAGGTCAGTGTCCTTTAGGGAATGAAACAGTGAACACTCCAATCTTTTCAAACCTGAAATGCTAACTCTGTTCCTCTTCAGATGCTGTCTGACCTGCTGAGCATTTTCTTTTAAAAAAAAAAAATATTGTTCATCTTCAGCATCTTGGATCTTTTTCCCTTTTTGAGTTCCTTATCTTGGGGCCACAGGGTTCAAATCCTGTATCGTCCAGTGTTCACTGGAGCATTCTGGGATTTCTATTAACCATTTAATAAAAAAGAACTTTTTCTATTTTTGAGTAAATAAATTATAAGAATAAGTATCCAACAAAGTAAGATGTACTATTTCATATGGCTACAAATAACCTATGATACGTTGAAAAAGACGAAGAAAGGCATGTAAAAATTATGCTAATAATCTAACTCCTCCCCTGTGAAATTTGGTGAACATGCGCTCCACTACTGTAAAAGGGAAAAAATCCAAATCACAAGATGGGATCTAAATAATATTAATTATGAAAATAATTAAGAAAAGGACCCCATAAACTTAAAGTTAAAATTCATTTCAATAGTAGAACATCTAATTTTTTTTCTCCAAAATTGGGCATGCCATCGCATCAGACAGGCATTGACTACGAGTAGGAGTTTTAGTTTATTTATAACATCCATTGGAGCGCTTACACCCCTAACGTCGAAGTACTCGAGATGGCAGAGGTCGACAGCATCGAGTCCACGCTGCTGAAGATCCAGCTGCGCTGGGTGGGTCACGTCTCCAGAATGGAGGACCATCGCCTTCCCAAGATCGTGTTATATGGCGAGCTCTCCACTGGCCACCGTGACAGAGGTGCACCAAAGAAAAGGTACAAGGACTGCCTAAAGAAATCTCTTGGTGCCTGCCACATTGACCACCGCCAGTGGGCTGATAACGCCTCAAACCGTGCATCTTGGCGCCTCACACTTTGGCGGGCAGCAACCTCCTTTGAAGAAGACCGCAGAGCCCACCTCACTGACAAAAGGCAAAGGAGGAAAAACCCAACACCCATCCCCAACCAACCAATTTTCCCCTGCAACCGCTGCAATCGTGTCTGCCTGTCCCGCATCGGACTTGTCAGCCACAAACGAGCCTGCAGCTGACGTGGACTTTTTACCCCCCTCCATAAATCTTCGTCCGCGAAGCCAAGCCAAAGAAGATAGCACATTTAAAAAAAAAACTTGCATTGTACAGATCATAAATTACATCCTAACTTAAGTAGCTATTTAAAGTGCAGTATGAGGTTTAGAATTGTACGTACAGCATGGTAACAATCATTTCAAAATGCTTGTGAATAAAAAAAAAACTTCAATCTGGATTTAAAGAGTTAAAGAAAAGAGCTAATTTGGTGGAGGGAGGAATGTTATTCCACAGTTTGCGCCTTCACTATCGCAGCCCCCAATCTCCTGAGCTTGCGATTTGAGTGCAGAACAACCAAGCGCCTTAAATTGGCCTATCTGAGGGGTCTTGAAGTGGAGTAGGGAGTTGAGAAATTGGTGATGTAAGGGCTTTGTAAACAAATTGGAGAATTTTACAATCTATTCTGAGCTGTACTGGCAGAATCGAGGTGGTTTATAGTCTCTCTTTTTGGCTCCTGTCAGGAGCCTCGCTGCAACATTCTGAAGGAGGGACAGCATCTTTCAATCTCACAAATATAGCTCTTCTAGTTCTTTTTCTTTGGCTTGGCTTCGCGGACGAAGATTTATGGAGGGGGTAAAAAAGTCCACGTCAGCTGCAGGCTCGTTTGTGGCTGACCAGTCCGATGCGGGACAGGCAGACACGATTGCAGCGGTTGCAAGGGAAAATTGGTTGGTTGGGGTTGGGTGTTGGGTTTTTCCTCCTTTGCCTTTTGTCAGTGAGGTGGGCTCTGCGGTCTTCTTCAAAGGAGGCTGCTGCCCGCCAAACTGTGAGGCGCCAAGATGCACGGTTTGAGGCGTTATCAGCCCACTGGCGGTGGTCAATGTGGCAGGCACCAAGAGATTTCTTTAGGCAGTCCTTGTACCTTTTCTTTGGTGCACCTCTGTCACGGTGGCCAGTGGAGAGCTCGCCATATAATACGATCTTGGGAAGGCGATGGTCCTCCATTCTGGAGACGTGACCCATCCAGCGCAGCTGGATCTTCAGCAGCGTGGACTCGATGCTGTCGACCTCTGCCATCTCGAGTACCTCGACGTTAGGGGTGTGAGCGCTCCAATGGATGTTGAGGATGGAGCGGAGACAACGCTGGTGGAAGCGTTCTAGGAGCCGTAGGTGGTGCCAACGGTCAACCAGTTTACCTATCTCGGCTGCACCATTTCATCAGATGCAAGGATCGACAATGAGATAGACAACAGACTCGCCAAGGCAAATAGCGCCTTTGGAAGACTACACAAAAGAGTCTGGAAAAACAACCAACTGAAAAACCTCACAAAGATAAGCGTATACAGAGCCGTTGTCATACCCACACTCCTGTTCGGCTCCGAATCATGGGTCCTCTAGCTCTTCTAGTACCAAGGAGAGAAAAAGCAACTACATGGGAATAATAAAAAAAGTCAAGCCTTAAGCTCAAAAATAATTACTTCAATCATAAAATTACTTCAAGCCCTATTTTGTAGTATTTTTCTCTGAACTGTAGCTTTCTGGGTTATTATCTGGAGTCGCACATGGGCCAGACTGGGTAAGCACAGCATCCTTCCTCCTTTAAACACTGTTAAAGGAGCCAATAGTGATTTAGTTAAAATCCTGCGACTGCATCGTCTCGGCCCAAGATGGCGGAACCTGTGTTCAGCAGAGGCCTTGAGGGGTTGCAGATCTGGGGGAGCAGCAGGCTGGAGGACACCCCCCCCCCCCCCCCCCCCACAGTTGAGAAGAAGCAGAGGAGGTGCAAATGGTGAATCTTTGTCATGTGTTTTGTGAACCAAACAGCTTTTTGTAACGCTCCCAATATTTCCACAATTGCCATTGGTGATGTTTTAAGTTTGATGTCCCTGCTTGTGATCTGTACTTTTGTTGCAATCTGTGTACATATCCCTGCTATCTTTCCTTCAGTTGGATGTTACTAAAACCACTTTGTCTCCACTATACACCAGTAGTTTTCCCCTAATCCTTGTATTAGGAAAGAAATAACACTTGGCAAGGAAAGAGTTAAATAGTCTGTGTAATTCTATCTGAATATGGTTATAATTCCATTGAATCGTTGAGTAGCTTTAAGGTTGAGTTGGAGCGAGCCACGTTTGACCTGAGCTGGGTCTTAAGCTGTTTGAAATCACTGTCACAGAAACTTGCTTCAGCATCGATTGTCTGGTTACTTATTTATTCATCAATTCAGCTGAGAGATCTGAATGGAATTGCTTTCACTGAGGTGCTCAGATTGCAATCTGAGGATCTGATGCAGTGAAAACCACTTTGAATTTTACATTATTTTAAACAAAGAATTCTGAATTGAAAATGGAGGGGTAAGGGGTAGTAAGAAAGAACAACATGTAATTTTTATCCCTTCTAAATTGAGATTCCAAGATGACCAGCTGTGTCCAGAATATAAAATAGTTCTCTGTTGTTACAAACAGATTTGAAATGATGGAAGATGTGGATAGGCGCGTTTCCCTTGTACAAGGTAGTATTTGAATAATCATTCAGCAGGGAAATGGGCCATTCGGCCCAACCAGTCTGCACTGATCAGTGAGCACCTTTTTGCATTTTCTGGCATTTTGTTCATGTCCCTTGATGCCCAGGAAACTTGAGGAAAAGCTTGTGGGTTTTGCATTTTTGCTGAGGGGGGGGGGGGCGGGAAATGGCGGAGCGGACCTGGGGGAGTGGAGATGCAGCATTTCCCGTGAGGTCCTACTGCCCAGTGTACCTGCTGACAGCTCTGTATAGGCTTTAAACAACTTGTTAAAAGAGCCAATGGTGTTTTATTTAAAATCCTGTGACTGGGGTCTGGGCTACAGAAGGCGGTGCCTGTGTTTAGCAGAAGCCTCAAGGTTTTGCTGACTCTGGGAGCAGTGGACTGGAGCAGGGTACCAGTAACTGGGAGAACACCCTGTTGTGAAGCAGAGGGGATGACCTCCAAGGACTGTTGACCATGGTAGCAGACCAGCTAGGGGCTCTGCAGCTGAAGGGTGCACACAGACGGCAAGCTGCAGGTGACTTGCAGGTGAAGAAAAACCACACCAGCTGTGGGCTGCTGACAACTTGAATTCAAA